>NW_027187378.1:28858281-28989369 GCF_028583685.1 Petaurus breviceps papuanus | reverse complement strand
GGACTGGTAAGCAGTGTTGATATGAAAATGAAACATCAATAAAACATTTCAAAAATTAAAAAGAAAGAAAGGCTTGGCCTCAGTGTATATTTTTACCCTAGGTGAGTATGGTTTAGTTGAATTCTAGCTAATAAGTCACAAGCAGTTATTCTGAAAAATTTGTACAAGAGTAAACAGCCCACAGATATTAGAACCTACAGCACTGAAGATCAGTCAGCAAATATTTATTTAGCATCTTCTATATGACCAGAATTATGCCAGGCCTCATGAGAAGATACAAAAAAGTAGTTTGTGTTTTGGTCATGTTGAGGGAATTAGATACAATAGAACAATTAGAGAATTTTAAAGTTGCTTGAAGTAGAAAGGGCACCTGATTTGGAATTCTTAGAAGCATAGAAGCATACATCTAGAGCAAATATGGATCAGAAAGGCTCCCTAGTCCAGTTGAAGAAAATGATGATCAGAGGCAAAATTTGAACCCAGGTCCTCTGACACCAAAGCCAGTGATCTTTCACCTATGTGATGCTGAGCTTGAGGATCTGAGTTTTAATACTTTTGTGACCTTGAGCAAGTCATTTCAACATCTGGGGTCTCAGTTTCCTAATTTTTAAATTGAGGGGATTAAACTATAAAAGTATCTATACACCTTCCTGTCCTGAATTCAATGAGTCTACTACGATTATCGCTATTTGGTTAAAGATTGACATTGTTTCCATTATGCATGGAACTAG
The DNA here is from genome assembly GCF_028583685.1 of Petaurus breviceps papuanus. Classification (NCBI taxonomy): domain Eukaryota; kingdom Metazoa; phylum Chordata; class Mammalia; order Diprotodontia; family Petauridae; genus Petaurus; species Petaurus breviceps. Next base: position 28,988,638 of record NW_027187378.1, on the reverse strand, counting down.
CAGTCCTTGTTTCCTTGGCCTGAGAGAACTGCCAGTACTAATAAGAGAACATTTTAGGCTCGTCATTTCCTGTTTTCTTCTCAGGAATAATGAAAACTTGTACTAAACGTAACATTTCCTAGACATCTAGGATTGTTTTTGTTTGTCATTCATTTTCTTTTTTGTTACTGTTGTTTTTTGTTTGTTTTTTGCAAGGCAGTCAGTGTTAAGTGACTTGCCCAGGGTCATGCAGCTAATAAATGTCAAGTGTTTGAGGCTGGATTTGAACTCAGGTCCTCCTGATTCTGGGACTGGTGCTCTATCCACTGCACCACCTAGTTGCCCCCTTGTCCTTCATTTTCAAAGGGGACCAGTGACATCATGGGGCAATGTCTTGACTTGTCTATGAATTGGATTTAAGTGAAGCATAGTTGCACAAAATTATCAGCCTCTCTTCCAGAGTCATCAAAGGCCAATGGTAAGACCAAAGTCAGGATGATTGGCAGTGGCCCAGGATGCAGTGAATGACCTTGGCATCATTGATGTCTGAGCTCTAAGTGCTTGATAGCACCTGTTTAATTCACCATCATGGCCATTAGAACAAATTATTCTTGTTTGTCCATTTTGCCAGGGGAAGTCTTCACATACTTGGGAGTATATACATGTCCCTAACTCACTGATGGATTTGAGGCTTGTTAGTTACTCCTGGTTGAACTCTTCTGCTGAGACAATTTACCAGAGTGTAGCCACTACCCATGCTACAGCTTCTTGGAGCTGCAAGTGAAAGTTGGATGAATCATATAGACACCAAAGTTGGAAGAGCAGTCCTGGAAAAGGGCATGGCAAGCCCTCACACCAGAGGTGCTAGTCCTCCTGAATAGCCTATACACTTTACATTTAATGTGTCATCATGTGAGAGATGGGGAAACTCGGGTACAGGCAAGGGGAAGGATTGGTCACCATCAGGAGGGTATTATTTTGGTACAGTTTGTCCCAGCATTGGCACTTTGGAAATCAAGAAACTACATATCAGGGCTTGATTTATTTTGTTGATTGTCTAGATTTTTTCAAGTGCTGGAGAAAATGTTAGTAATGCATATTAAACTAAAAGTGTATCATGTTTACTTTTTTTTTTTTTTGAGAACTCCTACCGTATCTCCAAGAATCCTTATTTGAATATCACTGTTGAAAGGAAACTATCTGTCTACTGAACTAACCCATTCCATTTCTGGATGATTTTTATTATTAGCAATTTCTTCTTCCATATATTGGGATGAAATGCAACTTCCTCTAACTCCCCAACTCTGGTCCTAGTTTTGCCTTCTTGAACCACACGGAGAAGGGATTACCCTCTTCTCCTGTATAGTCTTTCAAATATTTGAAGATTGTAAACGTATCTTGGACAAGTCTTCTCTTCTCTAGGCTTCTCTAACAATCTATTCACTGTTTTCTCTTTTAGAAATGGAGGGGGAGGGGTGGAGCCAAGATAGTGGAATAAAAGCAAGAACTTACTTGAGCTTGTCCCCAATTACCTCCTATACCTGTAAAAAAATGACTCTAAACAAATTTTAGAGCTCCAGAGCCCACAAAATGACAGAGTGAAATACATGTCCAGCTGAGGACACCCTGGCAGGCTGACAGGAAGGGTCTATTGCATCAGGCTGGGAGTGGAGTACAGACCCACGTGGGCCATGCTGGCACAGACCAACAGCACAAACCAGGCCAGAGCAGACCTCAGGAGACTGAATCACTGGAAGCTGTGGCAATTTCAAGACTTTTCAACCCATAAACACCAAAGAGAAAGTAAAAGATCAGTGGGGAAGCTCCGTTGGACTTGGGTGAAAGAAGAGTATGGTCAGGCCCCTGCTCCCAGGGTGGGGGAGGCAGTGGGATTGTTGCTTCTGGAGCTCCAGGCCCACAGATGGTGGGGGGACCAAGCAATTGACCATAGGGGCAACTACAGAGTCTCATTGCTGGTGCTGAGGCAGGATTCTCTTGCTTTGCCTTGCTTGGATCTGGGTGGCAGTGTTGGGTGGCCATTCTGGGGTGAGGAGCGCTGGTGTGGCAGAACTTGTTGAGGCTGTGGAGAGGGACTCATCCTCACAGTTCTGAGGCAGGTACCTAGAAGAAGCTCTGACAACGGTTGCACAAAAACTCAGAAATTTGGAACACAGCACTCTCTACTCTGGAAACAGAATTCTACCATGGCAAAGAGTTCAAAAGTCAAGTAATTGGCTGGCAAGGTGAGCAATCAGAGGAAGAGAAGTCAGAATACAGAATTGTTCTTTGATGACAAAGAAGATCAAAACATAGAACTAGAAGAAGACAACAAAGTCAGAACTCCTGCATCAAAAGCCTCTGAGAAAAATATGAATTGGTCACAGGCCAAGGAGAAGCTCAAAAAGGATTTTGAAAATCAAGTAAGAGACATAGAGGAAAAATTGGGAAAAGAAATGAGAGTGATGCAAGAAAATCATGAAAAACAAAGCAAGAGCTTACTAAAGAAGACCCAGAAGAAATACTGAAGAAAATAACACCTTAAAAATAGACTATATGGGGAGGCTAGGTGGCACAGTGAGTAAAGTGGTGGCCCCGGAGTCAGGAGGACCTGAGTTCAGTTCCAGCTTCAGACACTTAACACCCACACAAAAAAAACTAGCCATGTAACCTTGGGCAAGTTACTTAACCCCAATTGCCCTCCAAAAAACAAACAAAAAAAATAGACTATAGACTAACCCAAATGACAAAAGAGGTCCAAAAAGCCAATGAGGAGAAGAATACCTTAAAAATCAGAATTGGCTATATGAAAAAGGAAGTTCAAAAGCTCACTTAAGAAAATAATTCCTTCAAAATTAAATTGGAGCAAATGGAAGCTAATGACTTTATGAGAATTCAAGATATTATAAAACAGATCTAAAAGAATGAAAAAATAGAAGGCAATGTGAAATATCTCACTGGAAAAATCACTAACATGAAAAATAGATCCAGGAGAGATAATTTAAAAATTATTGAACTACCTGAAAGCCATTATCAAAAAAAGAGCATAGACATCATCTTTCAAGAAATTATCAAGGAAAACTACCCTAATATTCTAGAACCAGAGAGTAAAATAGAAATTGAAAGAATTCACCAATAGCCTCTTGAAAAAGATCACCAAAAGAAAACTCCTAGCAATATAGCCAAATTCCAGAGTTCCCAGGTCAAGGAGAAAATATTACAAGCAATCAGGAAGAAATAATTTGAGTATTGTGGAAACACCATCAGGATAGCACAAGGTTCTATATTAAGGGATCAAAGGGCTTGGAATATGATATTCCAAAGGTCAAAGGAGCTAGGATTAAAACCAAGAATCACCTACCCATCAAAACTGAGTATAATACTTCAGGGGAAAATATGGATATTCAATGAAATAGAGGACTTTCAAGCATTCTTGATGAAAAGACCAGAACTGAACAGAAAATTTGACTTTCAAATACAAGAAGCAAGAGAAGGTAAACAAGAAAAAGAAATCATTAGGAATTTATTAAAGTTGAACTATTTATATTCCTACATTGAAAGACAATATTTGTGACTCATTAGACTTTTCTTAGTATAGGATAGTTGAAGGGTATGTATTTGTGTGTGTATACACACACAAACATATATATATATATATATATATATACATGTATGTATAGGTGGATATATGTGAGTATATATGTGAGTGTGTGAGTATATGTGTGTTTCTGTATACATAGAGGGCACAAGGTGAGTTGAATATGAAGGGATGATAACTAAAAAATAAATTTAAGAGGTGAGAGAGGAATATATTGGGAGAAGGGAAAAGGGAGAGATTGAATAGGGTAAATTATCTCACATAAAAGAGGCAAGAGAAAGCTGTTACAATGGAGGGGAAGAGCAGGGAGGTGAAAGGGAGTCAACATTACTCTCATTGGATTTGGCTTGAGGAGGGAATAATATACACATTCAATTGGGTATCTTACGCTATAGGAAGATAGGGGTGAAGGGGATGGGGGGTGATGGGAGGGAGGGCAAATTAGGGGAGAAGGTAGTCAGAAGTAAACACTTTTGAAAAAGGACAGGGTTGAAGGAGAAAATAGAAAAAATGGGGGGCGGGATAGGATGGAGGGAAATATAATTAGTCTTTCACAATATGACTACTATGGAAATGTTTTGCATAACTACACATGTATAACCTACATTGAATTGCTTGTCTTCCCAGTGGGAGTGGGTGAGGAGGGAAGAAGGGAGAGAATCTGGAACTCAAAGTTTTAAAAATAAATGTTAAAAAAATTTGTTTTTACATGCAACCAGGAAATAAGATATACAGGCACTGCTGTATAGAAATCCATCTTGCCCTACAAGAAAGTAAGGTAGAAATGGGTAAGAGGAGTAATGGGGGGATATTAGAGAGGGGAGACTGGGGAAAGGGGTGTTCAGTATGCTTGCCATCTTGGGGTAAGGGGTAGGGGAGAGACTGGGAGAAAATTTGGAACTCAAAATCTTGTGGAAATGAATGTTGAAAACTAAAAATAAATTCTGAAAAAAATATAATAAAAAATATTTTTTAAAAAAGTGTAGAGCCCTAGCCCTGGAGTCAGGAGGACCTGAGTTCAAATCTGGCCTCAGACACTTAACACACACACACACACACACACACACACACACACACACACAAGAACTATCTGTGTGACCTTGGGCAAGTCACTTAACCCCAACTGCTCTCCAAAAAAAAAAAGAAGTTTAGGGGAAAAGACAAAAGTCAAGATGGCAGATAGTCTTCCTTTTATTTTTTGTAAAATATGACATTTTTTAAAACATCAATTAACCAACAAAAACAGCTTTGATCTTCATGCCTTTATCTTCTTTGACTTTTTTATTTGTTTTTTTCTTGTGCAACACTGAAGTAATTCCTCGGCACAGCTTCCCACTTGATTTTCCCAACTGGGACAAATTAGGTAACAGTTGCCTTTCTTCTCAAAACACTTCACAGTGTCATTCCCCCAGATTTTGCCTGGATCAAGGAAAGAGCTAGAAGTTATTTTCTCCAATGCAAAAAGGAAAAGACCAAATGGGAGTTGGGATCCTAGATCCATATTTCCTTATTCGATATTATTCACCTATATCTAACTTCAAAACACAGCAGTTAGTAATGGTAAAGAAATACTGGCACTGGACAGATTATACCTATAATCCTACTGTGTCAATAGTTCACATTCTTCCCATAAGCAAGTAATTCAGTTGTTAAAAATGAAGGGTATTCAGTCATTTCCTGCCAAGATGATCACTTCAATAAGAGGAAGACTGTCTCACTCCTCCTCACCTATCCTAGTAAAATCTCAAAGTTTGCACCAGATTGGACATTGATTTTTTAAAATGCAGTGAAAAACTTCAGTAGTATCTATCATCCCAGAACTACACAAAAAGTCGGACATCTGTGGTAAAGTCAGAGCCAGCCCAGAGTATTGTTATCAGAGGAGGCAATGGACAGGTATAACCTACAAACCTCTGTCTGGGGACAAGAGCAGAAGGCTCTGCTGATGAAGCCCTAGGAGAGTCAGAAAGCCCCAGGGTGGGTATGTTGGAAAAGCCCAGGAAAAGAAGTAGCAGAACCATCATGATGTGTGTGGTGCTGATCAGTGAGGCACTGGAGTCCTCCAATCCTAATAGTTTAGGAGCTCCAAGGTCCCTAACTGTCTGTCCTGAGATGCCAGAGAGGGCCATGAAGATCCAATGCTCTGGACCTCAAAGATTCATGGGAGGGCAAACACCAGTGAAGTGGAGGTCAGTGCAAGAACCCAAGGGACCCAGGGTAAGAGCTGACCACCTACCCCACAAGTGCTGCAGGGGAGCAGAACCTATCCCAAGCACAAAGCCCTACCTCATGAACTCAAGCTGGAGAAATGAACAAATTAAAAAAATAAACAAACACCATCCTGAATTTAAAAAATGATTGCAAATTGAACTCCATAGCAACTTTAAGCAGATATTCAAAGAGGAAAAAAATATTTTCCATAAGGACACCATGATTACCTAGAACAAGGATTCTTAAGCTTCTTTATATTATGGACCCTTTTAGGAATCTGGTGGAGCCTATGACTTCCTTCTCAAAATAATATTATTACTAATAAAGAGATATTGCTAAATCATTTGTACCTTTAACTCTATTGCAGCCATTGTCCAAATTCTTCCCACAAGAAAACAATTCAGTTGTCAAAGATTAACATAAATGCATAAAATAAAATACAAAGGGGTTACAAAAAGACTAATTATATTGAAATACAGTTATATATATATTTTTAAAAGTCAGAGACGCCAGTAGGGAGGAGGTGGTTAAGCTGGAGGATAATTCAAGGAAGGGAATAGTTACAAGCAAAGCAAACTTCCTGATTCTGAAGGATAAATTAAAGAAAAGAGGAAAAAAGTAAAGAACGAGAATCTAATGGGGTGCATTAGATTGTCTCTTAGACAATAGATGAACAAATTGTACATTTGTTAAGGGAATATGATTGTGTTGTAAAAAATGATCAGAGACCATTTGAAATAAACCATATGAAATAATGAAGAATGAAATTAGCAGAGTCAGGAGAATAATTTCTACAAGGTTAGCAATATTGTAAAGAAAAGCAGTTTCAAAAAGCTCAAGAATACTCAATCGAAGAACGACCAATTATGTCTCCAGAGGAATGTTACCCACCATCTTTTAATGGAGGTGATGCATGTCAAGGTCCAGAGGCATACATTTTTAGATATTATCACTGTGTAAATTTATTTTGCTTGACTATGATTATTTGATACAATTTTCACCCCTGATTTCCTTCCCTTGGTTAATTGGAAGGGAGAGGTTACTGGGGACAGAAGGTAATGAGCAATAATGATTTAAAAAGAGAGGGTCATTGTAACACTTTTTAAAAATTCAGAGAATAGAAGGAAGAGCATACAGGCAGGACAGTTTTGAAAGTTACATGTAGAATTAATTATATGCTTTTTTTTTAAAGCAGATATTCAGTTGTATTTAAAGTCCTGTTTTTGTGTACTGCTGTATGTATAGGAAAAACTTTTATTCAAGTTCAAGATTGAAAATAAAATAAAAAAAAGAATGAAAGCAAGTTATACAAGAGATAAAGGCAATTGCAAAAGATTAATAGATAATTTTGAGAACATAAAATTGAAAACTTCACAAAATTAATTTATTTAAAATAACAAGTAGTGGACTGGGAAAAAAGTCTTTGTATCAGATTTCTCAGATAAGGTTTTGCTATCCAAATTATACAGGCAACTAATAGAGATATATAATCTCAAAAACCTTTCCCCAACAGAGAAGTGGTGAAAGAACATGAACAATTCTCAAAAGAAGAATTGCAGAGTATTAATAATCATATAAAAGAATGTTCCACATCACTGATAATAAGCAAAACAAAGATCAAAACAACCCTGGTTTCATCTCATACATAGAAAGTTGGCAGAGATGACATGGTAATAGCCAGTATTGTATGGGTTGCAGAAAAACAGGCACTTTATGGTTGATGGAGTTGTGAATTAGTATAACCATTCCAGGAAACAGTACAGTATTATGCAAATCAAATTATTAAAATATCCATAACCTTTGGCCCAGAGACTGTAAAGTCAAGCACAAGCAGCTTTCCAGAGGACTGCTGTTGTGAACAGCTTCAAGGTTCTGGTTACATAATATAGTGAACTCTCTATTTATTCAGCCGTAAATTAAGGCAAAATATTCACAAAAATTAAAGTACAGTATTCACAATGTTATAACTTAACAACTTATCATTAAAGTGGCCACATGATTTTCACCAAAATGGTCACACGGTTTTGAGCAAAAGATAACATTTATTTAGTAATTCAGTCATTTAGTAAGTCCTTAATTCAATCATCCTTAAGGAGGCTTGTCTCCTTAATGGACACAAGGTACAAAGGTAAAAGTTCTCCACCCCTAGATCACATTGTCTTAATATGTTCAATCAAAAAATCTTCTTTCTTCTTGATTGGATAAGTCCTTAACTCAATCATCTAAATGTAAAGGTCAAAGTTCTCCACCTCTAGGCCACAGTAAATCATGATCTTCTCAGTTTGCATTAAATACCCAAGGAGAGGTCTTTTCATCTTGACTTGAAGCTGGCTCTCAGCTTCCATGGTCCCTCTTCCATGGTCCCAGCTCCTGCCCAAATCCATCCAACTGTCACCTGAGTTCAAAGGCAGACAGCTCTTAGTTCCTTGTCCAGCTTCTTGTGCAGTTCCTGTTCCATATTGAAGCTCACAGTGTCCAGTCCACTTCAGGTCCTTCACATTTCCTATTTCTGGGAAGACAAAGCTTAACGGAGCCACAATAATATTCATACGCATTGCTGGTACCATCATCAATTCACTATCTGCCTGTGAAATCAACTCAGACCCATCAACAAGGTCTGAGAATTCAACACATATCATAAGTATAGAAATCAACACAGACCCACAAACAAGGTCCAAGATGTCAACATAAATCATCAACATAGAAATCAACAAAGGCACACAAACAAGTTCCAAGAGGTCAATACAAATCATCAGTAAAATCCCAGGACAACCAAAACACTCCTCCAGGACTTCTGTAAACTGACAACCAGAAAATCCTCTTTTGAGGCTTCCAGTAAAATTCCAGGGCTTCTGTACAAAGTATCACAAACAATCCTCAACAGAGACAGAACAAACAAACATAGAGTGCTGGGATACCACAAGTTTTCTCCTTCTCCACCACATGAGCTCCCTTCTCAGTTCTTCTCTCTCCAGCCTGGGCCTCTTCTTATATATGGCCATTATCTCCTCCCCTTCCTGTTTCAGGAGTTCACAATTTCTAGAGTTCACAAGTTCTGGATCTTAATACTTGATACAATCATGAACTGAAGCAAGGTGTTAACTACTTCTTTGTTTGCCATTACAGCGACTATACCTCCAGAGGTTACTGGCAAAAAGTAATGCTCCATATTATACCAGGGGTTCTTAATCTAGGGTCTCTGACCTTGTTTTTTTCCCCAATTGCTTTATTAACTTCTGATTTACATCATTTATTTCTGCCAGATTTTGAGTTACAAATTTTCTCCCTGTTTTTCCCCTACCCACCACCCCAAAATAGCAGTCCCACAGGATATCCCCTCCTCCAATCTGTTCTCTCCCATATTTTCTCCCATACCCCTTTCCACTTTTCCATTAGGGCATGGTGGATCTCTATGCCCCAGTGCCTGTATAACTTATTTCCCAATTACATGTAAAATAGTATTAATAATAATGTGTATATATATATATATATATATATATATATATATATATATTTTTTTTTTTTTTAAACATTTGATTTTAAAACTTTGAATTCCAGATTCATTCCCTTCCTCCCTTGTCACCTACCCTTACTGGGAAGATAAGCAGTTCAGTATAGGTTGTACATGTGTAGCTAATGCAAAACATTACCATAGTAGATATATTGTAAAAGACAGACTATATGTCCCCCCCTCCTATCCCACCTCCCACTTGATCTATTCTCTACTTTGATCCCGTCCCTTTTCAAAAGTGGGTGCTTCCAACTTCCCTCCCCTCAGAGCCTGCCCTCCCTTCCATCACCCCCCTCTCATCCCCTTCCCCCCTATTCTTTTGTAGTGTGAGATCCCCTATTTAGTGTGTATGTAATTCCCTCCCCAAGCCAAATTAAATGAGAATAAGGTTGACCCATTCCCTTTTGCCTTCCTATTCTTCCCCTCCATTATAGCCATTTTCCCTTGCCTCTTCTATATGAGATAGTTTACCCCATTCTGTCTCTCCCCATCTCCTCTCATTATATTCCTCTCTCACATTCTTTATTTCACCTTTTATGTATCATCCCTTCCTATTAAATTGGTCCTGTGCTCTCTATCTATGTATACCTATAAACATATATACGTACATTCACATATGAATTCATACTCCTGTATACCCTCTGATATAGACACACACACACACACACACATATATATATTTCTATTACCTTCAACTATTTTCATGCTGAGAAAAGTTTCATCAGTTGCAATTATTGTTTTTCCATGTAGGAATGTTAATAGTTCAGCTTTGATAAGTTCCTTATGATTTCTTTTCCCTGTTTAGTTTCTCATGCTTCTCTTGGTTCTTGTATCTGAATGTCAAATTTTCTATTCAACTCTGGTTTTTTCAGCAAGAATGCTTGAAAGTCCTCTATTCCACTGACTGACCACTTTACCCCCTGAAATATGATACTCAGTTTTGCTGGGTAGGTGATTCTTGGTTTTAATCCCAGCTCCTTTGACCTCCGGAATATCATATTCCAAGCCCTTCCATCCCTCAGTGTAGAAGCTGCCATATCCTGAGTTATCCTGATTGTGTTTCCACAATATTAAAATTGTTTCTTCCTGGCTTCTTGTAATATTCTCTCCTTGATATGGGAATTCCAGAATCTGTCTATAATATTCCTAGGAGTTTTCTTTTTGGGATCTTTTTCAGGGGGTTATTGGTGGATTCTTTCAACCTCTATTTTGCCTTCTGGTTCTAAAACATCAAGGCAATTTTCCTTGAGAATTTCTTGGAGGATTATTTCTAGGTTCTTTCTTTGATGATGGCTTTCAGGTAGTCCAATAATTTTTAAATTATCTCTCCTGGATCCATTTTCCAGGTCAGTGGTTTTTCCCATGAGATATTTCACATTGCCTTCTATTCTTTCATTTGTTTGGATCTGTTTAACAGCATCTTGATTTCTCATAAAGTCATTAGCTTCCATTTGCTCCATTCCAATTCTGAAGGAATGATTCTCCTTAGTGAGCTTTTGAGATTTTTTTTTCCCATCTGGCAAATTTGGCTTTTTTCTTCTCCTCATTGCCTTTTTGAGCCTCTTTTGCCATTTGAGTTATTCTTTTTTTTAAGATATTATTTTCCACAGTCAGGCTGTTGACTCTCATTTCATAATTTTCTTGCATTGTTCTCATTTCTCTTCCCAATTTTTCCTCCACTTCTCTTATCTGCTTCTTAAGGTCCTCCATGGCCTGTAACCAGCTCGTATTTTCCTTTGAAGCTTTTGGTGCAGGAGTTCTGACTTCACTGTCTTCCTCCTGTTCCATGCTTTGATCCTTTTTGTCCCCCAAATAGGAGTCTAATTTTGGATTCTTCTGTTTGCTTTGCTTCCTTTGCCTGGTCATGTTGCCCCTCAGTCACTTGACCCCTGGGCTTTTTGCCACAGTAGGACTCTGCTACCAGAGGGGGAGCTTCTTTCCAAACATTGGGGTTTTCTCAGCTGCCGGAGGTATTAGTTGGGTGCCCTCTCTGAAGCCTCCACACACTCTGGCAAGCTGGACACACTCCCCAGGACCTCCACCCTAGAACGCAATCCAGGTCCAAGAAGGTTAAAGCAAGAGCAATTACCCCTCAGACTGGTCGCTTGGTTGTCCTACACTCAGGAGGAGTGGGAGGACAGGAGCTGAAACTGCCATGTGGTGGCGGTTGCGCTACATGCCCTCACTTCTCGTCCTGGAGACAAAAGCCGACACACTCCCAACTACTGGGTCCCAAAGTCCACACTGCACTGACCTCTCACTTTGTCCTTAGCATCTATGTATTGATAATAATTGGATCTCTACAGCTGCTGGTGATCTGGAGTCCCTCCAGCCAGTGGTTGGTCAGGCCTGCCCCAGGGCTAAAACCTCAACATGGGGCTGGGCTGGGCTCCCAGAGCTCTGTCTGGCTTATTACTGCTGGCCTGCCGGGCTGTCCTCAGTGGGAGGTTAGCTTCTCTGTGTCATTTTGTGGGTTCTGTAGCTCCAAAGTTTGTTTACAGTACCCTTTTACATGAATTGGAGGTGGTCTCTGACCTTGTTTTTTAAATATATTTGATAACTGAATTTTGATAAATATTTTTTAGTAATTTTATATAGTTAAAAATATTCTGAGAAGGTATCAGTGGTCTCACAAAATTACAAAAGGGGTCCATAACAAAAAAAAGATGAAGAATTCTATATCTGTCAAAATATTTATAATGGAATTTTTTGTGGGGGGGGGGTAGAAAAGGCCTAGAAACAAACCACAGTAGGGTCCTGTGCCTGCAGGAGATATGCTCCAAAACCTACTGAGGATGGCTGAAATGGTAATACCTGCTGACCCCATATATATGATCTTTCTCTCATTCTTGTCCCTCAGTGCTCCCCCACTGAACCACACACACACACACACACACACACACACACACACACACACACACACACACAACTTTAAAAAGTGAAAGTGGAAAAGGGAAAATATAAAAAGAAAAACTAACCCGCTAATTGCATATCTACAATTATTTTTTTGGTGACTGGCTTCCTTGTGATTAATTTCTTCTTTCCCAATTTTATGTGGGACGTGAAACCTATAAGGAATAACAAATATGGTTAATTCAGAGAAACATGGAAAGACTTGAATCAATTGATTCAATGTGAAGAAAACAGAAACCAAGACAACATATGGTTGTTGTCCTTCTTTCTTGAGGAGGACCAAAGTGGCATCACTATGTTAGGATCAAGGTACAGTGTGTCCAACCATGACTGATAAGACCAATACAAGCTTGGAAGAGTCTTGGAAGACTCTACTACAGGTCAGGCACAAATAGTCCATATGAATAGATATTTTGGAGTAGATATATCTCTAAATTTGTGCATCTCACATTTCTTTTGAGGTAATGCAATTCTTCTTTGCTCATAGAGCACAGCACCTTCTTTGATGTGGGTGTCAGCCACAGGAACTTTCACTTTCTGCATAGTGTTGGGAGTCTGTGTCTGGGTCAAGGAAAATTAAGGGAACCTCTGCTGATAAGGGATGCCAGACTCAACTGTACTGCCAAGACATGGCCCTGGGCAAGAAAGAATCAGCACATGCCTCATGAGTATAGAAGCAGTGGGATGGGGATGCTGCTGGCTGTGGGCACTTATAGGAGAGTAGAGTTCTTGGTTTCAGTTCCAGACCAGAGGAAAGAACAGAAGGAGAATCTGAGGCCAGAGGTACCATTCCCCATATCCTAGGACTAGAGGTGATTATAAAAACTAAGCTTCTACAAATAAAAAACAAATGAGCAGGCAAAGAAGAAAGAATTCAACCATGGAAAGTTACTATAGGAATAGAGAAGATAGGTTCTATTTCAGAGGAAGATACTGAAAAAAAAAGCCTCTCCTACCCCAAAGAGTAATGTCAAATAGTTACCTGTCCAAAAAGAATTCACAGGAGAATTTTAAAAAGACTTTAAAAATCAGATGAAAGATATTAAGGGAAAGTTAAGGGAAAAAAGAACAATCCAAGAAAAACAAGAAGATTATGAAAAGAAAGTAAATTAGAAAAGGAGATTTGGAGATCTGGAGAACAGATCAAGAAGAGAAAACATAAGAATAATCAGACTACCTGAAAGCTACAACCAAAAAAGAATCTTGATACAATAATATGAGAAATAATTAAAGAAAATTGTCCTGAAGTATTAGAACAAAAGGGGAAAGTAGAAATAGAAAGAATCCACTGATCACTCCCTGAAAGAGATCTTATGAAGAAAACCTATAGGAGTATTATGGTAAATTTCAAAACCCCCAGCTCAAGGAGAAAATATTATGATTAGCAAGAAAAAAACAAATATAGCAGTGCCATAGTTAGAATCACACAAGACCTAGCAGTGGCAACACTAAAAGACCACAGGTCTTGGAACACTATATTTTGAAGAGCAAGAGAACTGCATTTGCAGCCAAAAATATCATATCCAGCAAAGTTAATCATAGATTTAATCAATTGCTAGACTTTCAGGATTTTGTTTAAAAAAAATCCTGAACTTAACAGAAAATTTGATATATAAGATCCAAGAGAAATATAAGGTATATATCAAAGATTAATTACAAGGTACTCAATAAGGACAGACTGTTTACTGTTTAGATGAAGAAATGTAAAACCTATGTGTAAAATGGTTATTAGTAATTGAGTAGTTCAAAAGAAAGATTGGGGGAGGACTGAGTATGATAGGATTCTAAAAAGTAAAACTGTTTAGGAAAAGGTAAAAAGAGTAATTATACAAATGAGGTATGAGAGGAAGAACTGACACAGAAGAGCTACATAGGGGAGAAGGAGGGCTGGTAGTTCTGGAACACTTCTTTCATCAAGAATGGGTTTAAGAGGGAATAATACATATATATTTGGAAGGGTATAGAAGTCTTCTAAATTCAGAAAGAAATAAAAGGCTAAGGGGATAGGGAAGGGGCAAAGGATAAGGGAGGGGTTTTTAGAGGGGGGATGAGGGAAAAAGATAAGGGTGGGGTACAGAAGAGTGTTTAGATTAAATGGGAATGGAAAGATAAGGGAGGAATTGTTAGAGAGGAAGTAGGTTAAATTATAGGAGGGCAAGTTAGCAGGTAGAAGTAAAGTAGAGGAGTCAGGATGGATAGGAAATAAGAGATACACAGAAACATAAAATAAAGATCAGGAGTAGAATTTATTAGGGATAAAAACACAGGTGTAGTAATTATGATCTCAGACAAAGTTAGAGCTAAAATAGATTTAATCAAAAAGAAAAATAGGAAAACTACACTATATGTCAGCCATATTAATCAGAAATGTTTTAGATTATTTAAAATAATGGATCATATAGGATTGAACAACCCTAAACACAATGTATAGCATTTATTATATAGGTTTTCTTGAAATGGAAATTTATTGTTGTATATTTTGAATCCTCTCGTGTTCTGCTATACACATGGCAATGCTTTTTTTCTTTTCTTATTTTGTATTTAAGTTTATAATGTTTCTTTATATTTTCTTATTGTGTATTTAAATTTAAAATAAAAAAATATTTTGAAAAATAAAGAAAATGAGTGTTGCAGAATTGCAGAGAATAAGTTTGACCTCAAAGCAGAAATATGAGAAGAAACCTCCTTTGACTACTTTGCAGAGGTGGGGAATCTCTGGGTATGAAATGATGCATAGGGTATAATGTCAAATGTTTTCAATGCATTTATTGGTTTTGCTGAATTTTTTCCTTTTTTTCTCACATACAATGATCTAAGACAATCCCAAAGGACTCATGATGAAAAATGCTATCCAATTCCAGAGAGAGAACCTTTAATTCACTTTGAAGCATAATTGTTTTACTTTGTTTTTTTCTTGCCTTTTTTTTCCAACATGGCTAACATGGAAATATGTTTTGCATGATTTCACATGTATAATCGCAATCATATCACTTGCTTTCTCAATTGATGGAGGAGGGGCAGAAAGGAAGGAAAGATTTGTAACACAAATTTTTTTTAATGTCAAAATTAAATAACACATTATTTATTATTATTATTATTATTATTACCTAAAATGAGTGTGATTCTGCAGCCAAAAGAACTAATACTGCCTTAGCATGCAATAAAATAGGCATAGGGTCTGGAATGAAAGAAGAGATAGTTTCAATGTACTTTGTCATGATGTGCAGTATTGTGTTCAGTCCTCATCACCACTTTCCAAGAAGGAGGGCAGCCAGGATGCTGAGGGTCTTGCCATATGATTATTGAGTAAAGGAACTGAGAAAGGTTTTAAGGAAACAGTAGCTTCTTCAAGTATTTGAAGAGTTGTTACATGGGAGGTGGATTAGACTTTCATTTATTTTTACTGGTATTACTATTGTTATCATTTCTACTACTAATAATAATTCAAACCTGCATCCCTGGTATAAATTCAACTTGGTTTTAATATATTCTCTTTTTAATATTTACTATAGCCTCTTTGTTAAAATTGTATTCGATTGTATTTAATATTTTAATTAAAAAAATAAATGAAAATATTTGAACATATAACTTCTTTTCTACTCTTATTATTAATGATCATAATTATTTTATAATTATGATAGTGAGTTGCCTGAGGTGTACTAAGTCTAAACTGTATTTGAGCAGGCACCTTTTCTACAGAATCTTGAAAAAGGGCCATCTAGCTTCTAACTGGGAATCTCTAATAAAGGTGAATTCACTACTTCCTCACACAACCTATTCCCTTTTTTGTGCTCTGATTGTTAGGCATTTTTTCTTTTAGGTTACCCTTGATTTTTTTTTTCTTTTCCAGTTTTTTTTAATTAGAAAAAAGACCAAACTCCCAGTCCCTTACTCTTTCATCCCAGACCTTCCTCCTTTCCCTCAGTATGGTAAACAGTGGCCTTAATTCCTGACACATATCATTCCTGACCTTATAAAAATATGAAGATTTCAAGGGGAGGGGCAACCAGGTAGCACAGAGAGTAAGAGCACTGGCTCCAGTGTCGGGATGACTTGGGGATCGAATCCCGGGCTCAGACACTTAGCACCCACCCAGAAACACCTGGCCATGTAACCTTGAGCAAGTTACTTAACCCCAATTGCTTAGGGGTGGCCAGGTGGCTCAGTGAGTAAGAGCACCGGCTCCAGTGTCAGGATGACCTGGGGATCAAATCTGGGCTCAGATACTCAGCACCACACCCAGAAATAACTGGCCGTGTAACCTTGAGCAAGTTACTTAACCCTGATTGCTTTAAAAAAAAAGATTTCAAGGGGAAAAAAGATTCCAATTCTTACTGTTATCTGTAAAAATCTAGGTTAGGGAACTCCTAAATAAAACAGGACCTCTGTCTGGGCACCATCGTAGTTTAGGTACCCCCTTTTGATTTTGTCTCCATCAAGAGAAAAGAGGGTCTCTTGTAAGAAATTCTTGGAATATGTCTCTTCCTATCTTTGAATTTAGGCATCTCTCAGTTGAGTGCTCTAACATCTGGGGCCACCCACAAAATCAGACAGTTCAGAATTTACTTCACATAAAAGAGAAACCTCAAATCTGGACACATCATCCTTGCAGCTACTTGGGATAGTTTCTGTAACTGCTGGATATTCTCTTTTCTCAAAAACTGCTAAACTAGCCCCTTCTCATCTCCTTTCCTATCACCTTTGGCGAACCTTGGCATCCAGTTTTTGACTGCCAATGAAGGTTTGTATAGAGGTATAAGGATAAAGCCCTGGTCCCTTGAAAAAACCAGTGCAATTCCACTTCTACTAACACATCTTCAGTTCTCTTTCCTAGTAGGTTCTCAACCTGATTTCCTAATTCCTTGAGGAAATCATGTAACCTCCTTCCAGTTATAAAGGATAATCAGCACCTCCATCCTCCATCCCAAGTGGAAAACCCAGTCACCTCAAATCTAGAAATTTTACTACCCAACTTAAAAGTGAAATAAACCTGTTAAGGTAAAATTTTAAAAAGCAGAAAGGGATGAGCACACAGAGTTGCCCTATCAATGACAAGGCAAAAGGTAGTCTCTCCCTTTGCACTTGTAATATCACACATGCAATGTGGGGGTCTCAATTATGGCACAAAACTGAGAAAGTACAGGGAGTTCAAAAAATATTGTAATGATGACTGACTTGTGTATTGCTTTAAAATGACTGGAATCATTGTGAAAATTTCCTCTAACCATTAAGAAGAAAAAATAGACATCTCCTTAGTACATAGATATATAACCAGAAAAGAAAAACTTAAGAGTCCATTGTAGTAGAAAAATATTATCCTGTAAAAACTTCTTATTTTGGAAGTTCTCTTCCATGGGATTTTTAATGTTTAGATAGTTTCTAAAAGTGAAAAGTTTGCCAGCCTTCTTCCACTCACTTCTTTCAGAGGTGGAGAATCATGGATGTAGAATACTGAATGCATTAGACTTTTTAAGTATGTTGGCTAGTTTTGCCAAACAGACTTAAAAAAATTTTTTTTTGGGGGGTGGAACTTTGGGAAGGGAAGGAGAGAGAATACTTTGGGAGATATTAAGTAACACACACACACAAAAATCAATACTTTTTTATTGCTTTTTTAGAGGGCAATTGGAGTTAACTGACTTGTCCAAAGTCACACAGCTAATAAGTGTATCAAGTGTCTGAGGCCGGATTTGAACTCTGGTCCTCCTGACTCCAGGGTCTGTGCTCTATTCACTGTGCCATCTAGCCCCAATACAATTTTATTTTAAAGAAAAGTGTTTTGCCAGTAGGAACTCTGGAGCAAAAGATAAAACTGTTTCTATTCTAATCCACTGGTAGAAAGGCCTTCATTAAACTGAACAGTATGATTTCTGAAAAGACAGTGTACCCCATTTAGATATTCTTAATACAAATCCTGTATACTAATTCCATTACAATATAGATATCTCTATAAAAACGTTTTTATAGCAGTGGATTCTTCATTTCACATTATATTTGATATAGATAAATAACTTGGACTATCAGATTTACCATAGTGCGATTTGACCTATAGTTCTAAATCCCAGTTTTTAGAAGTGGGGTTAAATTGGTAGATCCCCTGTTCAACACTTGAACACCCTGACTCAAGACCCAGACTATCTTTATCTCCTCTTACTCGAGGAGACAAATTTAAAAATTTTGGTATAGCTTTCAAAGTTCACCTGCTAAATTCTGTCCCCTGGCCCCCAACATATACATCATTTTAATCTTTATTCATATTTCCATCATACCTGAATATGCCAAGAGCCAGACAATGAAGATGAAGTGAAGGAGTCTCATTGAGGAAGTTCAACTGGAATCTCAATATATCTGGAGAGAAGATATGTAATGGTCAGCTTTATCAGAAGTTTATGCAATATGGGAGATAAAAAAGTCCACAGACAGTATTTACATCAATATATAATCAGGTTGGGGTGGTTAGACCTGAATTCAAACCCAGCCTCAGACACTTAACACAAAAAAAAACTAACTGTGTGACCTTGGGCAAGTCACTTAACCCCAACTGCCCTCTAAAAAGCAAAAAAATAAAGATATAATCAGGTTTATTGAGGGAGTGAATGTGACTGAAATGTTGGTCACACAGTGTTTACTGCTTAACATTTCTTTGTATATGTCATGGTCACCTAGCACACCTCAATGCATATTTTCTACCCATTTAATAATACCCAACGTTCAGTGTACTCTTGGTTGTTGTCTAACCACTAAAGAATTTCTATTGATTAGAATTCTGAGGCTGAGAGGTACTGCTTTGACAAACCCCAAATTCACATAAACTGGGATTTTATCCTGACTCTGCTAACTTATCACCAATGGGAGCTTGGGCAAGTCACTTCTCTGAATCTCAATTTACTCATCTGTAAAATGGGGATAATAACATCTGCTCTGCCCATTTCACAGGTTTTAACTGTGAGGATTAACTGATCAAATATATATATATATATATATATATATATATATATATATATATGAAAGCTCTTTGTAATATTATGATTCTCTACCAATGTAATATGATTTTATAATTGCTGAAAGAACATGGAATTACTTCTGAGAGCCTCTCCAGTGTAAAGAGATCCTGTAGAGCAGTGTAAAGAGCATTACTTTCAGAGTAAGAAGATGTAGGACTGGGTCTTGACTCTGTCTTTTACTACCTGGAGGATCTTGGACAAATCTTACCATCTATGGACCTCACTTTGCTCATCTAGAAAATAAAGGATTGGACTAGAGAATCTCAGAAGTCCCTTCCAGCTTGAAATCTATGATTCTCTGTACTATGTCTTCCCTTAAATTCACCTCTTAGAAGAAGTAGATAGAGAATTGGAGTCAGAATTTTGGAGATATGTGAGTTGAGAAATATTTCTTCTATCAAAAAATCATTTTGCCCTCAAGTACACTAATTTAACAGAAAGAAGGGGAAAAGCTTTTATATAACGCATGCTACATGCCAGGCACTGTTCTAGGCAATTGTTTACAAATATTATCTCATTTGATCCTAACAACAACCTTGGGAGGTAGGTATTGTTATTACCTCCATTTTGCAGTAGAGGAAACTGAGCAAACACAGGTTAAATGACTTGCCTGGCATCACTCAGCTAGTAAGTGTCTGACATCACATTCGCACTCAGGTCTTCCTGACTGTGGATCGGGTGCGCTGTCCACTGGGCTACTACCTAGCCATCTCAAGAAGGAAGAGTTAGAAAAAAAACCAGTATGTAAGGCAAGAGAGAAGGGCAACAAGTCAGGAAAACCTGGTGTCTCTGACACATTTAGGGTGTGTGGTGTGTGACCCTGGGCCAAGTCACGGAACCTTTCTGTGTACCACTATGCAACTCTCTCTACAACTCTATATTACAGAACAGATATGATTACTAACAGGCATATTAGTAGAGAGAATTTCTTCTACAGGAATTCCCTATACCAAGGAAATGAAAGATCTGCTTAGAAAATAAAAGTGTTTAAAAAAAAGGATTTATGTATGTGCAAATATATCCATATGGCATACTTATGTCAGACACATACATAGGTCATTTCAGAACATTATTTGTTAGAGGGTAAGTAACATATTTATATCTACCTATAGCTACATTTATATCTAATCTATATCTATATCTCTCTGCTTTATTTAGCAATTGGGTAAGCACCGAATAATCATGAAAAGATCATGAAAGGCAATGAAGGCTGGCTTCTTTCCTTAGTGGCACTGGTGGGAGACAGGCGTGAACAGACGTTCCTATGTGCGTCAAGCAGCACAGGCTGTTCTAGGACAGTCAGCTTCTCCCAGAATTCTACAAAGTAGTGTTCTAGCAATGCTTCCTGGTTTGGGTACAGTCAGCTATCCGTTGGTCAAATCCCAGACATTCTGTTTCCCAGTCATGCAGCAAAGCCTGGAATCTATAAACTGAGGCAGCAGTGGGCACCTGCTTTCATCTCAGGCCCACTGAAATAAGTGGAGAGAAGATCAAAATGTCGTAAATGTGGGTTGAGTTGCTGTGGCAGGGTGGGTGGAGGCAGGGACAGAGAGTGAAAGAGAAACACAAACATTTTCACTAAAACTTTGTTCAAGGATGGGAAGTAGTGAATAACTCTGCATGTAAATCAAAAGGCTATTAATTCCTGTTTCTGTCACTGACTGGATATTCTTTAGTAAGTCTTTTTATTTTATTGAGACCCAGCTTCTTCACCTTGAAGATAGCAATATGAACTTAGATGCTGATGGCGAAGGTCAAATACTGCAAAAAATTGAGGCTGGTATGGTGTCACATGCCTGTAATCCCAACTACCAGGGAGACTGACAGTGGAGGATCTCAGGAGCTTGGGAATTCTGAGCTACTATAGGCTAAGCTGGATGGGTATCTGTACTAAGTTCAGCATCAATTTGATGAACTCCTGGGATTTAGGGGGCTACCAGATTGTCTAGAAAGGGGAAAATCAGCCCAGGACAGAAACAGAGCAGGTCAAAGCTTTTGTGCCAGTCAAAAGTGGAATTAGGCCTCTGAATAGTCTCTGGCTCTTCCAGCATGGGAGAGATTGGGTTAGTCTTAATAAAAAAGGATATGAGGAAAATTGAGGGGTTTTATCCAGACCCTTTAAATTCTACATTATAACTGTGAAACCACTGAGGCCTTATCCTTCCTAGGATGGCACTGATACATCAGAGACATGGTTTCTGGGAAGCTGGACAATTCTTAGGCAGTTGGGTACATGATGGTGTAGCAGTTGATTAGCAAGGGCTAATTGACCCCTCTCTTGCCCTGAGATGGCAGAGTGCCATTTGCTAGTTGGGGACATACTAAGGGCCACTTGGGTTAGGTGGATGATCCATGTGGCACAAGGAGTCCTGTTGGGGCAGGAATGGCTATATTATCAAATGATCCCACATCCCTCACAATATGGCATCACTAATATTCACATTGGCATTGAACCCATTCCACATGCTCTTCTGCTCTTGTAATTGCTCCAACCTGGCTGTTTAGCATATGATATATCTCATGTGTGCTGACATGTTTTACAAGCTACTGTATAGTGCAGGAGGTTTCTGCAAAATTCCACTATTAATTCTGACCCAAAAGGGGAGAACCTTTGATCATTTTGTCCTATTTTCTCCAGGGCACAGACCACTTGGTTAGTCTCATGATCACTATGCAGGATTAAGAGCAGATGAAGGTCTTCTCTGCTCAATCCCTCAAGTCTTTCTCCTATTTCAGAAATGTTACCTGGAGCTCAGCCCACTAGGACAATATCCATTCCATAGGGTATCCTTTGTTACTGGATTAGTGGTTGTTGAAATCCAGTTTTATATATGTCTCTCTTTTAGTGGATGAATCCATCCGTAAACCAGGCAAAATGGTACTCCTCAGGAACTAGTTCTTTACAGGTGAAAACCTACTGGGCTAGCAGGGGAGGCAGGAATTTAGGGCCTGCACTGAGAGCCTCAGCCTCTGACATATTGGCCACCTGTCTATAAAAGAGTACTGACACAGGAGGGCCCAGGCAAAAGTAGTTCTGAATGTACCATTTTCATTTAAGAATAGAGACCTATTGTGACCTACCCATCTTGTTAGAGGGATCATCATTCATCATTCAACTTATAATAGGCAATGTTATACAGAGAGTGATTTGTATGACCCTGTCATCTGTTCAGTAGCAACTAGGGACCAATAACAGCTGAGCAACTGCTTTTCAAAAGTAATATGGTAAATGGTTCCAGAAGCCTACCAGTTGCTTATTCTGACAATCTCTTGGTACCTGCCAGCGGCTCCACTCTACTATGGACAAAAACCTTCAGAAACATAGACCCTTTAGGTCATAAGAGCCCAAGGGAAGGGATTGCTAGATAGCCTATTTTAGATTTTCCAGAGCTGTAGTCTGTTCTGGCTCCTCTTGAAAAAGATGGATTTGCAGGTACTTCAATAAATGGGAAGTATCAAGATCCCCAGAGAGGGAATGTGGGTTCTCTAAAACTTAAAAGGGTCCAAAAATCTTTGGGCTTTCTTCCTAAATCTTGTGGAAGAGAGTATCAGTACCTTATTCCCAACTGAGTCGAGAATCCTCTGGGTTTTCCCCAATTATATTCTCCAAAACTTTGTGAGTGGGCTGTACTCTGGCTATCACGATGGTTGATTTCCTACCCTTTGATCTAAGGCCAATGTCACGATGGTCTTATTTGACCTGGGTAACACTATGTAATCGATGTAGTGATTATTCCAATGATCTTAGGACAGTCTCTCAGATCTCTGCTCACCATAATGTGATCATATGAGGGGGAGTTAGGGTTTAGCACAGTGCCTGGCACATAGTGGGTGTTCTATAAATGTTTATTGATTGATTGTCTGAGGTTAGGTAGTTCTGGGAAAGGGCAGTGAAGATATACTGAACTTCCTCGGTGAAAGCATATTGTTCCTAACTAGTCTCAGCTACAAGAATAGAGAAAAAAGCTTTGGTGATGTCAAAAAATCCACCCTACTCACTCTGGGCCTGGGCTACATTGTTGCAATACTGAGGAAATGAGGAATAACAGTAATGATGAGTGTGATTACTTTGTTGAGTTCTCTATAGTCCACTGTCAGCTTTCAAGTGCCACCTCCCTTTCTCATGGACCACACAGGGTTGTGTTAAGGGAAGCTGGTAAAACAAAGCACATCTTCACTAGAGAAGAAACTTCTCTTTTGTGAACCCAATATTGTTTGGTGTTTACTACACAGGATGCTTTAGGCAACTCCAAGGTTCCACTACACAGAAGTCACTTGAACAGATCCTGGAGTCTAAGAACCCATGATACACTTTCCCTTTATGGTCTGTCCTCTGTTCCCTTCCTTGAAGGATCTACATGGGGCAAGGGCTTTAGAGGATGCCTTAGGTTTGGGTGGGATTCAAAAGTCTAGTGCTCAATTTCCATGTTTTTACTAACCCTCACATGCTGGCTCTAAATTGCTTTTTTTTTTTCTTATAGGGTGTTGCAGGCTGTGGGGAACCTGGATAAATCCAATCTACTAAATACTTTTTCTTTAGAAATTTCATTCCTTCCTGTGTAGAATCCCAGTAGGGAGCTGACTACAAGGAGAATTTATCTTTATGGAGCTAGATGTGAATAACTCCCCTTTTCACTCACCTGAAAATGGACAAAGAGTAGTCTCTGTCTGGAGTTTTTAACTGATTTAGCTACCTTTGTAACATAAGTACTCAGATTGCTCCTCAAGCCTATGTAGAGGGTCTCAGCACTGGCTCCATTAAACCATACCTTTGGGAATCATTGATCCAGAGATTGTCAAGTCACTGTTTGAACCTCTCTTGCAACCTAATCAATTTTTTGGGGGTAGAGAAGTATTGCCCACTCCCTGCTCCTTCAGTAAAAAAAACTACCCTCCTTCCAGGAAAAGACAAGTCTGAGGCTTTTGTTTTAACCACTTGCAAGAGTTCTCAACTCTTGGGCTCTCATTCTTCTATCTTACGGTTCTATTTCACTGGGATACAGTGAAATCTCTTGGAGACCCTGTGGGCTCCTTTCTGTGGCCTGGTGAACCCGACTTCTATTAAAATAACTCCCTTCACTTGAACTGTGATCAGCTCCATTAGCTTCCTTCACTGCACAGTGCTGAAAAGCTCTGTCTTAAGAGCTCTATATCTAGTTGCTGAATATGGGGTTCAGTTAACTTTTGGTCTTATTATGATATCAATTCAACTATTGCAGGATGGTAAATATTCAAAGAATGCTGGACTTGGTGTTCGTTTGTTTGTTTTACCCTCCCTGGTGGACTCCTCTAGCACCCACTAAGCTAATTTAACACTTCATATGAGTGAAGTTCATGCCAAATAAAGGATTTTATATCTGATCCTGGAAGTGATAGGGATCCATTGGAGTTTATTGAGTAGGGGGAAATGATATGGTCAGATATGTACTTTAAGAAGATGGCTTTGACATTTGAATAGAGGATGACCTGGAGTGGGGAGATATTTGAAGGAGGTAAACCATCCGGCAGGTTATAGCAATAATCCAGGAGTAATAAAGGCCTGAATCAGGTTGGTGACAGTGGCAGAGGAGTGGAGAGGGCATATGTAAGAGATGTGATGAAGGTAAAATTGATAAACCTTGGCAACAGAGTAGATAGATATGGGGAATGAGAGTGAGGAGTTGAGGATGATACCTAGGTTATGAGCCTAGTGGGCTGGGAGGATGGTGGTACCTTCAACAATTATAAGGAAATTAAGAAGGCAGAGGATTTGAGAAAGATAATGAGTTCTGCTACCTCTTATACCTTTGGTTAGGGTGGTAGGCCCTGCTTGATCTCAATCTGGGTCACCTGGCTGACTTTCACCTTTCTGATTAGGTACCCCTGAATCTTTGAAGTTCATAGTTTTGCATCTTCAGAGCCTTATTTGGCATCTCAAGACAGTGTTAGGGATTTCAGAGTCATTAGGCTGAGCACTGTAACAATGCACTGGTCACTGATAGCTTTTTCTAACTTCATGGTACTTCCAAGGTCCTGGCCCTTTCTGCTTTCTGCTGAGGCTTTCTCAGGGGGACCCTCTGCCTTAGCCTAGCAGGATAAGGTGCTTTTAATCATCTCTGGTTCTCCTAGTGGTCACTTTACTGGAGAGGCCCCCCTTTTCTGTTGCCTGTGGGATTCTAGCTGACTTTTTTCTGCAGTCCTGAGATGGAAGAAATTGCTTAATGTAGTTTTTCATTGGATTTCTTCATCATTCTTCAGTCTGGTGTGAATTTCAGGTTTTTGCTAGAGTAGGTATGTGGGAGTTAGGCAGCCTGTTTCCCATTCAGGGCACCATCTGTCAGTTTCTTTTGACTGAGCTGAACCACAGAGTTCTAGAATCAAAAAGGACCTTAAAAATAATTTTAAAGTTGAAGGCATCGAGAAAGGTTAAATAGTTTGCTTAGGACCACAGTCAGTTGTTATTGTCCTTCATTCTTGAAGAGGACCATGGCATCAGGAAGGAGATGCCATGACTTGCAAGTGAATTGGATTTAAGGGTTGTGGGTTTGAGGGCTGTGCAAAGTCACCAGCCTCATTCTCTCCTCTGGAGCCATGTGGGTTCACAATGGCAAGATAAAGATCAGTGTGACTGGAAATGGCCCTGGATGCAGTGGGAGGCCTTGGCCTTCTTAAGCTAAAGCCTTTTCTAGGTCTAAGTTTGACTGAGGCAATGCCCTCTCAGTGATTTAGGTTAAGTAAAAATGATGCAAAGAATGGCCTTTTTTACCTAGTAAAAAAAATAAAATAAAATCAGTCTGGGAGGGGAAGGCCAACAGGGTTTCTGGCCAAAACAGAAATAATTACTATTTCCACTCACTCTGAGCCATCAGGGCCCAAACAATGACCAAGTAGGGCTTGGCCTGGGACCTACTCTTGGCCAATCAATGAAAGCCAGAGTGATTTGGGGTTAATACATAGTCAAGAAAAAAAAAGAAATCTAGCCTGTAAACCCTAAGATATCTCATGAGGTTTCAGTGATAAAAATTTATATTCCTTTGGGTAGAGCACCCACAGATAAGGGTATGATTCTCTATGTGGACAGGGAGAAGAGGGAAGGAAGGAAAGAAGAAAAGAAGGAGGAAAGGAAGGAAAGGAGGGAGGGAGGAAGGGAGGAAGATAGGAAGGAAAGGAGGAAGGCAGGCAGGAAGGAATAAAGAAAGAAAAAGAGGAAGGAGGGAATGAAAGAAGGATGGAAGGAAGAAGCTGCATTGCCTAGCCGAAACTGGTCAGTTGGGTACCCAGTGGGGCAGCTACAACTACTCACAGAGTTGTTGTTTGTCCTTCATTCTCAAAGAGGACTATGACATCAGGAAGGAGATATGACTTGCAAATGAATTGGATTTAAGTGAGGAAGGGCTATGCAAAGTCACCAGTCTTACTCTCTCCTCCAGAGCCATGTGGGTCCAGTGGCAAGATACAGATCAGGATGACTGGAGATGGCCTTGGATACAGTGGGAGGCCTTGGCCTTTTTAAGCTAAGGTCTTTCCTAGGTCCCAGTTTCTCTGAGGCAACACCCATTTAGTTTTTAAAGCTAAGTAAAAATGAAGCATCACACCATGCTTCTTCCTATTAGGTTCTATAGAAAGAAAATGGACAAACTAGAAATTATTTTGGGGATTTTAGCTTGTGAACCACTTGTCTAACATAAAATACCATTCATATCTCATTGGCTAGAGAATCAATATGCCTGGGTTACAATGTTAATGCAATCATCCATAGCCTCACTATAAGTTTGAGTAAATAAATTAAAAAGCATTCATCACAACAAATGACTACAATGTGCTAAAGCCTAAGGATAGAAATCATTCTAGACTGAGTCACTTACCTTACTGGGAACTCATTCTTCCTTTATGTAAAAGGGAGGATCATAAATCTAGAACTGGATGAGGATATGTAGGGAGTTTGTGAGGATACATAAATTCATGCCTGTAAAAAATTCTGACCTCTTCAAAGTGAGGTGCTCTACAAGAACAAAGTATCTGAACAAACTTGTCTGAGATAAGGAAAGGATCATAGGGTCATAGATTTAGAACTGGAAGGGTCCTTAGAGGTCATCTGGTCCAACTTCCTCACTTTATAAATGCAGAAACTGAGGCTCACAAAGATGAAATGATCACTGGAAGGTCACATGAGGACTAAGTGATGTCTAGAAATTCTCTTAACCAAAAGGAATGAATACCCTTGGAGGAGATATATCCATCGGCAAGGGTCCAGTGATTGTGGATCTGTGATAGGAGATCAAACATGAAGCAAAGAGGCTCACTAACATGCTAAAGAAGACATATCTTGATGAAAGCAACTTTAATTTTTTAGGATACAGATTGGATTTTTGTAAGTCTTCAGGCTTTCTGAGAGCACACAACCAATAAGCAGCATTCTATGGCAACCTAGGATAGCTAAATAAAGCATTTTACAGTACAGGAAAGGGCAGAGAAAGGGTAATCATTCAAAGGAGAAAAGGTGAGTATTTAGAATGCAGTTGGTAGGATTTATTATCAGAATAAGAAAACATTCTCTATTCAAGGGGAAATGGCCAAATACTTCTACAATTGTGGAAGAAATCATTTAAGGAAAAAATACAGGCTTTCTTATTCATGGATAGCATGTAATTATAACTATTAACTTCACTGTGTCCTTGTGTAGGTCTCTGGGGACTTTATAATATTAGACCGTCAGGTGGTTGGGGAAATTTCTATTTCTTTAGTCTCTCAAGATGTCATGAAATGATTATGATCTTTATTTTTGCCTTCAGTGGCAAAGCTAAAATTTAAACCTAATTCTTCTTAATTCAAATATAAGTACTCCTTAGAAGTCTGGCAAATGTTTTTGTATAGTATGAGATCGGGGAAGGGAAGTTGGGAGTATAATCATACACTTTGACCACGAAGATGCTAAGATTCTATTTCAGCCCCTACCTCTTAGAAATTTCTCAAAACCAAAATACTTCTTGAAACTAAAATATCTACTACGGGGTCTTCATTTTTAAGACCCTTCCCAGTGGGAAACAATGTCTCCCCCTCCACATTTGGACCTATTTTGGGCATAGTTTTCTTGATTGACTACCAGAGACTTATTATCCTAAGGAAGGAGGAATAAAATCATCAAAAAGTTGTCTTCAATACTGTAAAGTTTTATTGGTTGTATTATCTTTAAGATGCAACCTTATTGGTTGTATTTAAAAAAACATAGCCTCAAAGTTATTGATTACATTCTAACATGCAATAGCAGAAATAGACTGAAATGGTAAATGTGAAGCATTCCGGTGACTTCTTTTTAGCCTGGGGTAATGCCTACTGTCACTAGACTTCAAAAAAGAGAATCTTTGGGAATTCCATGAAAGCTAGACAATTGCTGTCCCAGTTTGGAGCTACTGTCTGTCTATTGGTGGACAGTATGGAAAATATAAAAGGGCCAAATATGGTTCAGAAACACTTCTGGGTTTGGAAAGGTGTTTGCCCATCCTCACATGAGCACCAGGAATATTAAATTCTGTTCAATTCAATTCAATAAGCATTTATCAGGAGGAATTAGGGTTTCAAAACTGATTCCAAGATTCTGGGTATCCTTATTCCTTTCTCAATATTCACCTATAGGCAAAAGTCTGGTTTTCAAAATCAAGCCAATAGAGGGAAATGCTAATTCCATATATTGGATTCTCATCTCTGAGACTGGTAAATACCTTAGTTTTTTGCTCTTAATGGCAGCTAGTTGGTACAGTGGATATAGTGTTTGACCTACAGTGAGGAGGGTCTGCATTCAAATTCAGCCTCAAATACTTACTAACTTTAGGATGCTGAGTAAGTCACTTCTCCTCTGTCTGCCTCAGTTTCCTTATATGGAAAATGGGGATAAAATAATAGCACCTATCTAATTCATGGTTGATGAAAAGATAAAATGAGATAATATTTGTAGGGCATTTTGCAAACTTTAGAGGGAAATCTATCTGTCTATCTAGCTATGTTAGCCATTGTTACTGTTGCATTATCTTATCTGTATAAGAAGGCTGTGGCTTTGATTTTCAGTGTTAAGCAACAACAATAATAAGCTTTTAAAAATCTGACAGAATGCACTACTATCTGCAAACCCTTTTCTATTAATTTCTGAATGCCTGGTAAACATCTTGTATAGTGTCATACATTGTGGGCATTAAGTTATTAATTTATGATGACAGCATTCTGATAAAATTAGGTTTTCCTTTCTCTTTCTTTTAATATGAAGTGAGAGTTCCCCTCTCAAACTATGATCTTTTTCCTTGTTCTGATATCAAATATATGACCCTAGGCAAGTTATGATCTTCTCTGGGCCTCAGTTTTCTGATCTATAAAAGAGGGAGAAGAATATTTGCACTATTCACCTTTTAAGGTTATTGTGAAAATCAAATGAGATAATGAAAATAAAGTGCTTTGTAAGTATGAAGCATTATATAAATATAAAGTATTATTCCCAACCACTTCATTCCATTCTTTGGGTCCACTAAACCCACAGAAACATTTGTACTAATGACTGTGTATAATATAAATATTTTAATTATATAATCTATAATCTGCTTGTGTCTTCAAATTATAGCCAGCTAAAAACCTACAGGTATTAAGCTAGGTATTTTTTTTTTTCTGGGCTCAGTTCCAAGAACTGTACCTTCCTATACAATTACTAAACCAAACAGTAAAGCAACCATGTAATTATAATCTCTTATTTACAAATCTCTTCAGATTTATATGGTATTTGTCAGAGATCCAATATGTAAAATTTCACAGCCATGAAATTTATAAACTAGAAAATTAATGTATATGTAAGGTGAAAATGTGTAATTATAGAATTGTTAGGAGATTACAATATATTGCCCCTCTTTCAGTGTCTCTATCAATACTATCACATCATTGTAGCCATAGAACAACTTGCCTTTGCTAGTCTATCCTGCCCCAAATCTAACTGAGAGCCAAGTTAAGAATAATCACTGGAGCTGCTACTATGATATATGGCTGGAAGGGGAGGGTAATCCCAGAATAAAAATTTCCCTTGCAAGCTGCAGACGCTTTTTGCTTTTTCTGCTTTATGAAAAAAGAAACAGTACTCTAAAATAATACCTCCATAGGATCCTGTCTTATACAGCACTTACAGATTAAACAAAATTTCTAGAGCCAAGTAGAGACTCCATTTTAAGGCCCCCAAAGAGGAAGGAATAAGGCATAATTAAATCAACATGGGTGGAGATAGGGGTTATACCCCAAGGAAGATAAGGTAAAAAGGGTTGTGTGAGGTCTTAGGGGCAAACGGCAAACTACACAAGTACAGGACAGAAGAGCTATACCTGCAGAATTCAAAATCACGTCAAAATTAATGCTTGTTCCAAATAATTTACACACCAAGGAAGGCAATTAGTTGGTATAGTGGGACACAGGGCTAAGAGTTAGAAAGATCTTAATCCAAACATGGCCTCAGATACTTACTAGCTGTGTGACCCTGAGCAAGTGACTGTCTGTCTCTGTTTCTTCATCTGTAAAGTGAGGACGACAATAGCACTTACCTTTCAGGGGTGTTGTGAGGATCAAATGAGATAATATTTGTAAAGAACTTAACCCACAGAGTAGATACTTCATAAAGGGTCATTTTCTTCCTTCCTACTACTGTCAATACCTCCTATTATTATTATTAAAAAACCTAGAGGTTTTATTGAACTGCAAGTTAAACATGAGTCAATGGTGTGACAGACAACTAGAAGAACTAATGCCTTATTCAGTTGATTCAATCCTCTCTAGGCTAAGTTTCCAAGTCTTGACCCTGACCCAGGCAGGCGGAAGGAGCTTCTATTTCTGGCATGACCTCTAGCTGAACAGAGAACATCAGGGAGCCAAACGGATAATCTCCACTGGTAAATAGTATCCAAGGAGTCGACTGTTTATCTGAACATTTCTCTTCTATGGTAGAGATAGTGATTAATAAGCAACGGCATCTTATAGTTCAGAAAAGATCCCTATTTATATAAAGTTACCAAGCAAGTGCCTAAGTAAGACAGGAATAGACCCCAGCTTATCTGATTATCCTTCCATGAGATCACAAAGCCTATGACCCCTTAACTAACAGAGTAGAAAGCATCCATTAGATCCCATAAATGGAGTGCTAAGTCATAGAGCCAGTGTGGAATATGTACTAGAAAGAATATTGTAGTAGACTATATCCAAGTAGATCCTCTTTGAGGAAAAGGACTGTTTTGTTTTCATTTTTGTTTTTGTATTCTGAGTATGTATTAAAGTGTAGTATGCATGGGATGAGATGGGACTAGATTTGCGATTTCATTGTTGTAGGTAACACTCCATAAGGAAACTCCCCTACTAATGGCACCTTGTCTTCAATGGATAGCCTCAAAGAACTGCTTGAGAGCATGTCGAGGTTGTGATTCCCCCAGGGTCATGCAGTCTGAGTTAGATTCATTTTGGTTTTTGATGCCAACTCTTTATTCACCATATCTTGCTGCCTCTGCTTTGCACATAACTGGTGTTTGATGAATTGAACTGAATTAAGTTGTTAGTCCTGGAGTCAGGAGACAAGGTTTCAATTGGTCAGATCCTAGCTTTGTGAAGATAGGCAAGTCAATTGACTTTTCTGATCCTCTCTTTTCTCATCTATAAAAACGGGTGTGCTAGTATGGTGCACTACCTACCTCACAGGTTTGCCACAAGGAAAGCACTTTGCCAACCTCAAAGCATGACAGAAATATGAATCATTTTCAGTAAGTATAGAACTATATAATTCTTGAGTTGGAAGGGATCTCATAGCTCAAATTATAAATGAGTGGTAAAATGATAACATGAGGGGAAGGAGAAGGAAAGAGCAAAATATTCCTTATCAACCCCCAGAACAACTCTTAGGGGAAGTACAAGGAATGAATGGCTGCAGGACTCTGAGCCAAGACTGGATCAGAGTAAGTGTGACATGGTAGAAATGGGCTGGGTTTAGAATCAGAGGATCTGGGTGGGTTCAAATCTCAGCTCTGTCATTTACTAACCTGTCACACCAGGCAAATCACTTTACCTTTCTCTGTGGGCCTCAGTTTTCTTACCTGTAAAATGAGATGGTTGGGTGAGATGATGGCCAATGTCCCTTTCAGTCCTAAACACGGTTGTAACTGGTTTTTATTAAGGGTCATTTCCCCTTGGCAGGTGGACTCTGGAGCAGAAGCCAGCCATTTCTGTTAGACAGAAGAGAGGCTTGCTCTTGTCCTCTCTGAATGGTGCTGTCAGGTCTCTGTGCATTTGAGGAAAAGCTGCCTAATTCTTTGGCATTCCAGGTATTAGTAGCAGCCAAAGGCAGGTTTCTAGAGGTAATATCAACAAATGGCCTGACCTGACACAGCAAATTCTATAATAGGACAAAAGAAAAACCCATGGATTAGCATAGTATGTAGATTCTATATCTGGCAAAACTGGCTGGTGGAAGGGACAGCCAGCAAGAGGGGGTAATAACTTGATGCTGCTATTTCCTCACTTATATTGAAACATTTTGACTATGTCACAAATAGTGTGAATGGAATACAGAGAGTAGTGGGGTGCCTTAACAGAAAGGGAGACAAAGTTAACTAAGGACAGAGGGAGGGTGCAACAAAGGAAAGAACATTGCCTCTGGACTCAGATGACCTGGGTTCAAATCCCACCTTTGATGCTCATTACTGTTGTGTGAGTTGATCTAAAAACCAAACAGTGGTTTCATAGATTAGTAGGATGAAGGGAGAACTTTTATAAGAGAAGTATAAGTATGTTCATGGAATGAAGGGATGGAACCAGTGGAAAGAGAGATTAAAGATACACAGAAAAGAAGGAATGATTTCAGAAGCAAGGTCTTGGACAGGAGGGAATGATGGGATCATATAATTAGAGTTGGAAGACACCTTAGATGCCATCTAATCCAGCCATTTCCTTTTACAGATGAGGAAATTGAGACCAAGAATCTACACAGCTAGTAATTAGAGGTAGGATTGAAACCCAGGTCTTTCTGACTCTAAGGCCACCTCTCTATCCACTATGCCATGGGATGAGGGCCACGGGGAAACTGGTTAACTTTGTCCTGAAAGAGACGGAGAAGAAGAGATAGGTTAAGTGAACACATAGTGAAATTTTAAAGTTGGGGGGAGTTGAGTTTCCATCAAAAGATTTCAATTTCTCCACAAAGAGGTCAATGAAGTAGAATAACACTGTCTTTCATATACTAAGTTGTGTTACATTGAACTATAAGCTTTTGATTCTTAAAATATTTAAAGTTTTATACATCTTCTCAACATGATTAGATATGGACCAATACAAGGGAAGAGGAAGCAGAGGAGGTGCAGCTAGAAAAAAAACTTATCAGTTAAAGTTAAGTCAGATCAGTACTAGCATGTCTTTGGAAAATTGGAATCCAAAGAAAGTAAATGGGGAGGAGAGACAATGCCTGGGTAGAAATTCAGGCTGGCAAGTCTCAGCTACATCAAGAGACAGAAATGAAAGGAGAGCTAGGGATCAGGTCATTTATCTAACTCTGTCCCTCTCCTGACATGCTAGTATATCTCAGGTGGCATCTGCCACGTCCCTTACTGATCCAGCTACACTCACTAGATAGTAGATTCACACAATGATTGCTGTATTTTCTTCTAAAATAATGATAGTATCTCATGCACAGGCTTCCTCCCACCATTTTGATAGGATGGTTAGCCCTAGATAAAATAGTTAGTAGGAGAAATTTTATTTTTTTACCCTTTGGTGCCCATTATCCCTTTTTAGCATCACACCTCTTCCCTGGTAACCAATGTGACTACAATGCTCTGAGGCAGTTTGATAGAGTACTGTTCCTGGAGTCAGGAAGACTGGAGTTCAAATCAAGCCTCAGGCACTTACTAGTTGTGTTATCCTGGGCAAGTCACTTAACTTCTGACTCAGTTTCCTCAACTGTAAAACAGATTTACACCTGCTTCTCAAGATGGTTGTGAGGATCAAACATTTGTAAATATTTGTAAAGTGCTTAACCCAATTTCTGGCAGATAGTAGGTGCTTAATAAATGCTTGTTTCCTCCCTTTCTTCTCATAGAGCCCCACATAGTCTCATACATCTGACTCAGTACCATCCTATGGTATACCACAGAAGGTAAACCTAGTTTAGGAGCTACTGAATAATCATTCCCCTTCCCATCAGACCTTCCTTGACCTCCACTAAGAGTGGAAGCTGGCAAGGCCCCATAACTTTTGCCACACTCTTCTCCCATGACAGAGCTTTTAGTCTGTTACCTACAGATCACACTAACTACCCTCTTCATTTTCCAAGAAGCATGATGTTGAAGAATTCTTTCTAGAAGGCTAGTGCCTGAACTCTTTGTTAAAATATTAAATTTTGTTAATACTTGTGTTTTTATATCACCTTGATTCCTGAATATATCTCTTCCCCTTTCCTTACCCAGCAAAATATTACTTCTAATAAAAAAAGAAAGAAAAGGAAAAACAGAATTTCAGCAAAACTAGATAACACATCAATAGAGTCTGATAGTACATGCAATATTCCATATCCATAGTCTTCTACTTCTCAAAAGACCAAAGGGAGGTGTATGTTCTTCCCTCTTCCCCAGGGACAAACTTGATCATTATAATTAGACAACATACTTTGTTGTTGCTGCTGTCCTTTCAATGCATGTTTTCATAGTCTTTGTGCATATTCTCTTCCTGGTTCTGCTTACTTTAATCTGCCTAAGTTCATAGGATCATAGATTTGTAATTGGAAAGGAATTATGAGGACACTGAGTCTAACCCTCTCATTTTAGTGATAAGGAGACTTAGGTAGGTTCTGAGGTGGGATACATACCCAGGTTTTTCTGATTCCAGGTTCTGACTCCTAGTTACTATATCATACTGTTCACTTGTCTTCTCTAAATTCTTCATATTCATCCTTTCTTATCACACAGTTAAGTTTCTATTATACATTAATGTACCACAATTTCTATAGCCTTTCTCCAACTGATGAGTGTTTACTTTTTTTTTTTTTAATTCTTGGCTACCATAAAAAGTGCTGCTATGAATTTTCCCATTTATATGGGGTCTTTCTTTGCCTGAGATTTTGAACTTTTAAATTTGAGGTCAGCCATGAAACAGCTGCCCCTTCTCCCTGCCCTCCCCTATGTCCACTGGGCATGTGCATGTCCCCTTCTTCCTCCTGAGTAAATATTGGAGTGCCTCGATTAAGATGATATTTGTAAAGTGTCCAGAACAGTACCTAGTACATAAAGGGTGGCACAGCTCTATCTACCTCCCTATCCCCCACATTCCAAGAATGTAGATTTGTTCTATTGGATATTGGTCTGCTTTTTGAACCGTATTTTTGGTCCTTCTTTGTATCCCTAGCACTTAGTACAGTCCCTAGAACACAGAAAGTACTTAATAAATGGTTGTTAATTATTTACCCTCCCCCCCACCCCAATTAAACTGAGAGCTTCTGGAGAGCAGAGACTATTTCTAGTCCTTTTTATATCCCTACGGCTAGCATGTTTTGTGGGATGTGGGAGGCACTTAACAAATACTTGTTGAGATTGATTTTTTGAACATATAAAGGTGATTTGTTTTAATTGACTATACCTATTTGTTACAAGGAAAGGTTTTTATTTGGATTGGGGAGGAGGAGGGCTGCAATAGTGATGCAAAAAAGAGAAAAGAATGAAAAGAACATCAGTTAGCACTAAAATATTGGACTGAAGAGAGCAGAAATGTGATTATAATTTTAATACACCCTACTCAAATTAACCAGCATTTACTCAGTGTATTGTGATTTGATAGATATCAGTGATTATATTAATTTATTAAGCAAAATAGGATTAAGATTAAGTTAGTTATGTATGGATAAAAGTCAGGACCAAATAACCTCTTATGTATTAGTGATATTGACATTATGTTTTAGTGATATCATTTTAGTAGCACATTACATTTAACCCTGAAACTTGTTATGGCAATATCAACATCCTTTACCCCTATGAATTACTGTTGCTGCTTTTTGCAACTTTTCCTTTCTCCCACCACTTCCTCATTTCCTAGGATACCATTAGCCAAATACGACATGTTAGATTTCCTATGAAAACCTCTACTAAAGTGGCAGGTTGAATGCCTTTAGCTGGAAAAACCCGCAACTATGACTCAAAAGCCTGCTGACAGAGTAGCAATGATTGATAGACATGCCCCTCAACCAATTATAGAGTTTTTTTCCCCTTCATCCCCTGGTTATGGTATTAACCAGTCTTAAATTTATATAGCCTCATTTTATTTTGTAGTACTCTTTCAAGTATATAAAAGTATCTAGCACCCAAGGGTAGGGGACCCTGACTGTGAGGAAGATCTTTGGCCCAATTAATTAGGGACCTCAGATTCCCTAGTAAATTAAAAGTGATTGGAGTGCCTCAGTGTCCTTTTGTTACACATTGGATTGGAATTTGGGGGTTCACATTCTGGAGACCCAGATGGGACTTCAAAGTGTGGACCTCAGTATCCTATAGGCTGCTTACCCTAAGGGATCCATAAAAGGAGCTCCCTGCATGAATTTTCACTACTGGCTCCCTTAAAGACAAGACTTGCCCCTGATCTTCCACGACCCAAATTCTCTTAGCCACAAGAAGTCTCTCCAAACTGCAGGTAATAAGTCTTTTCACTTTAATTTTGAAAGGGATCTCTAATTTGGCTTCGAAAAGGAACTAGCAATGATTTTGTATTAAATTTGGTGTTACTTTCTTAGATAACTTAGAAAGGCTTGAAATTAGCAGTCAGATGAATTTGGAATTAAGAAAAATTGAAAACTCTTAGAAAGTGGCCATCAATTTTAAATTATGCACCAAATTAATCCCCTTTTTTTCTCTTTGGAAAAGAGGGGCTAGAAAAATCTATGTATTGGTTTTGCAATAATAGTTTCACTTCTCCTTTTCTTCCAGTCAAGTATCTCAGCTGAATCACTGCTAGGTCTGGGAGACCAGTCAGCTTGGGAGACTATTAACTCCAGCTATCTGTAGGACTTCCTTTTTAACTCTTACGGGTTTAACTCGAGGGACTTGCTAAAATTTTCTTCTAATCTGAAGGGGTTTTTTTTCACCTTTTAAAATTTGGAATTTATCTCTGGGTCTCTCTAGGTATAAAAGCACTACTTTTGCCTTTTAGACATAACTGAAGGACTAGAACCTAATCTGCTGGTCACCTCAGTTTCCAATAAGGGAACCCTGTGTCCTCCTCAAGAGGCTCCTTACTTTAATAATTGATGCTCAGAAGTGAAAGTTGGTGGCAGCCACACCAAGGTTGTTATGAGTGGCTAGCAGTCATTGCAATCTCAAAAGCAAGGATTGACAACTGGAATGCCTTGAGCCATCAGGAGGAAACACCTATTAGAATTATAAACTATCACTAGATCCCTAAGCCAGAACAGGTGACTAGGCATAAGCTGTATCACTCCATGGTAGGGAACACCTGCTAAAGACATCTAGGGTCTTTTAGTTTCATGAGTTGGAGTCAGTGACTAGACTTCTAGAGGTATCTGCAACCAAAGGAGGAAACTGACTTGGCCATGAAGGAGTCATGATTACTATACCCAGTAGGGGAAAGCAGTACTACGCCAAAAGGGCAGAGACCAAAGGAGGTAGAACCATTTGACTTTTTGGACAGGGACTCCTAACTCCTAAACCTTAGAAAAACTAGAAGGGATTAGAAGGGAGGTAGGGATTTTCACTGAAAATTCCAAGAGACTATCAAAGTTCCCCAAAATAACTCTATTATCTTTTGAATGGGAGGGTCCCAAAAGCCAGGGGGAAAATTCCCCTTACACAATTAGGAGAGAAATTAGTGCAAACAGGACTGCTTCTTTCAGATAAAGGAGGAGAACTATCTCTTCTACAGAGCAATATCTCATCTACCTGGAAATAACTTTGAGGACCAGCACTACACTAGTAAAACCAGTCGGAAAGGTCCTAAAGCTGAACCCTTAAACTAGATTGACTTAGATAAATTAGAAAATTACATCTAAAACAAATCCCTGGATAACTGTTAGCTGTAGGAAAGGACCTGAGTTGGAAGAGTTCTTGAACATCTTTGAAATGCCTTCTGGAATTTCTCAGCAGACACATTAGGACAAATTAGGGGGTCCCAGGAATTATTAGTGGGGGTGTCCCCATGGAATTCATTCAAGAGAGTTCCTGAGAAAAAACCTCTTTATTAGGGACATTCAGAAAGAAATAACAGGGACATGACAAGCATTCTCCTACTATCCTCCTTAGGCAAATTTCTTATTGGCAATAGTAGTTTTTTTTGGGGAATAGTGTAATGACAAAGAAGAGAGCTATCAGGCTATCACAAAGTAAGGTAAGAAAATACTAGGGACTCATGTGGTTTGTTTTGGCAAATATTTGGAACTTTTGATTATCCTACCCTCAGAAAATTGTCTTTTTCTTGAACATCACATAGATCAGATAAATTACTGGTATTACTGGGAAACTCGGTCTGAGCTAATCCTCCATCTTCACAATATTTGAAAATTTTCAGGGAGGGAGATTTTGCTAAAGCACACCCATTTCTGCAAGGATCTTAAAATTGATTGTGCTCACTAAATTCTTTAGCCAAAATTTTCAAAGAGAAAGCAAAATTCATTAAAAAAAACAATAAGAACTGAGGAAAAAATTTTTAATCCCAGCAAACAGGTCAGCTTGGCAACTGTAACTTCTTTCTTTTCATATTAGAGAAACTAAGACTAGCCATCGCATTATGAAATAGGTCTGCTATTTCTTTAAATGGCTCACTTGTGTGTCTGTTTTATCTGTGTGATGTCATTGTGTTTTGTGCCAACCAACAGCTGTCAGGTGTTTTACATACTTATTTTCTTTTGGTTTGATCAACCAATAGAAATAGGTTGAAAAAAAACTTTCAAAGGTCATAAGTGAAAGATACATCTCCCTTTTTTTCTCCATTTCCAACACTGGCTATGTTGGCAATTGCTGAGATGAAAGACATATACAGAAATTAATTAGAAAATAAAATACAAAAACTAATTAGAAACCAAATTTATGAAAAAGAATATTAATTTCTCTACTAAAAATTTCTAAATTTGAATGTTTTATGAAATATTTTGATGAACTTTTGAGGTAAACTTTATGTGAAGTTTGATAAGAACAAAAATTGACAGATCAGTTACTACATAAAACAGAAACTTTAAAATGATGAGAGATTGATTTTAAGAACTGTTTTTATCAATCAAGAAATCTGTACAATAGAGATTCAGCAAAATTCAGAAAAGTGATAAAATAAGAAAAACTTAGGAAACTAATACAGGAGAAATTTGAGTAAAACTCTGTGAGTTCATACATTTCCATGCCCCAGAATTTAAAAAGAAATAGATTTGTTCAAGATAGAAATGTATTGTTGTTTTTTTTTTTAATAGAAAGCAGAAGAGGGAAATTCTTATACCACCTTCATTTTCAAAAGGAATAAAAGTAAGTCCAGTTGGAATTTATTTAACCTTCTCTTGCTTATTGCTTTTAAACGACTGACCTTAGAACACTAAGCAAGTTTTGTTATTGGTCCAACATTGGGACTCCTAGAGTGAAAGTGAATTTCAGAGAGAACCCAGAAAGAAAAGCTTGTTTTAAAATCATGAAGCAACTAAAAAAGTAAGTAAAATGTAATGTTTTCTGTGAAGGTTGTGATAAGTTAGGATAATATTATTAAGGATAGAATTAAATAAGAACATAGCATTAAAGAAAAGTATAGGAGTAAATTAAACGCATGCATACCTGATAGAGGGTCCTCAGACTACAAAAGAACAAATTGAAATGAGTATATGGCTTATAAACATTAGTATAAAAACAGGTACTTTGGGGAGAACAAAACAAAATCTGCAAATTATTTCAGGATATTTCTGGCCTCATCTTCAAACATAAATTAAAGCATAGGCACAATGATAATATTGGGCCCTGAAATTTAAAATCTTGGCAGTTAATGGTCCTTGTAAAAGTTAAAAATTTAAAATTATTACTATTAGTAATTATACAACTATATTTCATTTAGGTAAATTCAAAGTTAAATTAGTGTAATAAGGATTTCTGTTAAACTATTAGGAAATTGACTCCTTTGATGAGAGGCAAACCGAAAACTCTTAACTAAATGACATAATAATCTAAAGTACTGGGAAATATTAAAGCTTTGTAAAAGGAAGAGGCAATTAGGAATAAAATCATTCACAGTCAACAGCACCAAAATGGAAGTCAATTTTACACAATGCTAATAAACCATGAATTAAGAAAGGAAGGCAGTTTAAATGTGGAGAAAACTGTTCAATTATTCATTAAGAGTGTAAAATAGGATAAATAATAATAATAACTTACTGTAGTGAGAAGAGTAGCAGAGACCCTTTAAGGTACCAATATCTGTGACATTCCTGGACCATAGCTGAGCTCTGGCTGACCACATTGGTCATTGTCAAAGTGAATTCCTTTGTAAAGTAGCTGGATGAATGCTTTTCCAGCATAAAAGAGGCTAACTTTGAGAAACAGATGGAGGACTTCTCCTCTAAGGTCATCAATGAGGAGCAACAAGGGACCTTAAACTTTGCAGTTATGCTTAGTGAGTTGTATTTGGGTTTACTTGACTGTTACATAAAAAGACTATAGGCCTTAATGAAACTGGAATGAAATTTGTAAACCATGAGGAACCAAAAAAAGGGCGACAGTCTTGCAATTAATTGGTTTTATATAATAAAAACTTGTAATGAAGTGTAAAGGGAAATTCAGTGGAGTAAAGATTAAGTCTGTATGATTAGGAAATAAAAACTCAAGGAATTAAGCAAGTAGAAGAAAGTAAGAGAAGAGTTAGATAAGGGAAGACAGTTTAAGCAAGAAGGGATGAGAAAAGAAAGGATAGAAAATTTGAGAAAAGTTAGAATCTGCACTGACAGTGGGAGTGCAGGGCTTGAAAAGGGTTTTGAAGTTTTGAAAAAGGAAATCTGAGGAATGGTTTTGGTTCTACTGAAATAAAAAAAAATTGAGGAATTTTTAAAGAAATGCCTTTTTGACAGTTGCTGCATATCTCCCTCCTCCAATCAATATCAGATTACAAAATAAATTTCGTAAGACTTTGCAGGGTTTAAGTGGAAGTTTAGTAAATACATATTAACTAATTGGATGATAGAGAAAAAAATTATTTCTTTGCTCTGTCTTAAATAGTCATGGTAAAGAATTAGTGATTTAGAAAACCAAAAGGAATTAGTTTGGATCTTTGGGTGATTTAGAGAAATAAAGAAGCAGTTTCAGGGAGCTGGAAGTGTCACTATGAATTTTCTGGATATGAACCAAGTAAAAAGAATGAACCTGAGATTTAAGTAATGCCAGTAGTAATCACGAATCAAAAGTTGATTGGTTTCAAAATTTCAAAACTGCATTGTAATTGTAGTAAATTAGAGAATTTATCGGTCTTTGTATATACAGGGGAATAATAAATATTTGCACCTACTTCCTAGTAGTTAGGAGAAGCACATGTTTGTGAAGTGATTAACACAGTTCCTGGATTGTGCAAAGGATGAACACTGTAATTTTCGAACCTTATAGTAATTCAGTCGAACAAAATGCTCTCCCACTTAAAGGTACTTTTCCTAATTTGAATAGAATGTTAACAAATTTGTTGATATGCAGGAATTAAAATTATAACTGAAAAAATCATAGACTAAACATTTTAAAAGACTGAGAACTGTCCTTCAAAATTCCTTAAAGCAATTTTTAAGTCCTAGAAGAAAGCCTGATGTGTGATAAGCACTATAAAAACTACTGAGATATGACAAGTATAAAAATGCAAGGGGTAATAAGATAAATGACTTCCTATGAATTGATAAATTTTAAAAACATTTGGCTAAATTAATATCAACTGATTGGTAATAAGTTTTAAACACATGATTTCTGATATGTGGAATTTTCTCTTATATTATAAAAGTTAAGAAAATCTGTTAAGGCAAATTCCTCTTTTTAAACTAAATGCTGTTAATTATAAGCAGTTATATAATATTACTAAATATGTATGTATATATATACATATATATATGAAAACTGCTAATTAGGGTTTATTTTTGTCTTAAATTAGAAAATAATAATACTAACTTACCAGTTGGAGAAGAAAATGGCAAAATCCCCTTCCAAGGTCTTTGTGAGTTATGAGATTTTAATAGCTCTACTGATCGTCTATTGGAATGTTGTAGCACTGCAGTATAGGGAACTAAGACCTCTCCCAGTCAAAGTGGAAAAATGTGCAAGTTAAACTTTAAATAATAAATTGGTTTCACTTAAGATAATTTGGAAAATCATGAAATCAGTGAGAAGAGACCCTTTATCATAGTCTATGTAGGCCCGTATGCCATGCCTGGGTCGAATTTCCTTGGTGAGAACTTTGGTAACAAAGGAAGCTTTGGATTTAGAGTGGATTTAGAGTTAGGGAATATTTCACAACCTTAGTCAATGATGAGTATGAGACATACATAAGACAATGCTTATGACTTGCCTTGAGTTAATAAAATATATCTTTAAGTGCTCAAAAGAAGCGTAATCTAAAGAACGATCACCACAGGCTATCACCTGAAATGCATACTCAATGTGTGACAAGTTGGACAAGGGGCTGTTATGTATGTGAGTTGCCGCCAAGGTGATGCCTGTAGAAACCCACACTTTCATGTTTGAATTTATTACCCCTTGTGTGCCACAATGTCCCCTCCCTCCCCTTATAAACTAAAAGTCATACCTGCTGATAGAAACTCTGGGGGAGTGGCTTACCTTCCTCAGTCACCCAGACCTAAGAGGCTTGTTTTGCCTTCTATTGATGTTTCTACTTCTTCATATCAGCATCATTATAGGGAATGGGGTAATAATATCTTAACAAGTATCAGGACTTGTATCCATAT
Source organism: Petaurus breviceps papuanus (assembly GCF_028583685.1). NCBI lineage: Eukaryota > Metazoa > Chordata > Mammalia > Diprotodontia > Petauridae > Petaurus > Petaurus breviceps. The sequence continues at coordinate 28,945,499 of NW_027187378.1, read as the reverse complement.
TCAGTAAACACAAATTCACACACACAGTTTATTCTATCTGCTTAGCAGACAAAAGGTGGGTGGGGTGTGTGTGAGGCAATTATAGGAGTGTGAAAAGATAGAATTTTAGAAGTTTGATGCACTATGTGAAATTTTTCTAAATGATTGTGAAATACTTTTAAAAGAAGCTATTTCCCCCCTGCGCTATTAAAATGAATTTTATAAGTCTTTGAAAAATTATAATAATGAAGTGCCTTTTCCCCTAAAATGTAGAATTCTTGTGATTTAATAAGAGGTTTGAGAACTGAGTCTGTTTCCAGGTATGATCATCAAGAAATATTATTGAGCCAATGATCTATGAGCCAAGGAGAACTATATCCACAAATGACTTCAGGTCAAGTTTGTCTCACGGAAAGATGGGGAGGGTGACTTTTGGCTTGGGCTGAGATAGGGTTCTTCTGACCTGACTTCTCCAGGAAGACATTTCCTCTTGACTGGAAAATTTTCCCACCTGACTGAAATTCTAAGTTTGGCTATGCTGTCTCTACACTGGCTGCCTGTATGCCTCTTACCTGGACATTAGATTAGGGAAACACTTTCCCCTTATTACAGCTATGTCCCTCTTTCTTTTGGGGGGCAAATTTCTATAATTATAGCAGAAGGAGAGTAGATGAAATCTACTTAATAGGCTAATGCTGGAATACATCTAAGTTACAATAATAAGATAGAGATATGTAAGATCTACATTTTTCAACTTGAAATTATAGCCCAAGAGAGGAAGGGGAGATTTATGCTTGAAAATCACAAAGGGGAGGCTTGGGAAAAGAAATGGACAGACTTTCCCAAAAACAGGTAGGACAAAAGCAGGATGTCTTGCAGGAACAGTTAAACAAAAAGGCTAGTTTAGCTTGGTTTGGGGTGCCCAGGTCAGCAAGGTCAGCTAAGGAACTTTAAACCTAGTCCAGAGGCTGGACTAGGTCAGAAATTAGGGTTTCTTGGGATGCTAGTATGAGCAAAGGAGGAGATATGCTTCCAAGAATGTTAGCAGAATGACTGACACAATCTGTACCACTAATCCTTATCCTTTTTTGGTGCCCATGTTCTTTCCCATCTCCATCCCACAGGGCATTGAGTAAAAGGGAGTAGGTCCTCTTATGAGTTTCCCTCTAATAGAAATTTCCAGAAAACAGTAAAGAGAGTAAAAAAAAATCACCTCTCCCTTTCATATTGTTCAGATAGTGATTTAGGTAAAAAAAAAAATCGCTTGACTAAAAGTCAGAGATAGTGGGTCTGAATTTAGATTCTGCTGGATGAGCATCACCTTCCTCATCTGTGGACTAGATGAAGCCTGAATTTCCTTCTAGTTTTAGATCAATGATACTCTGATTGAGCCCCATGGCTTACTGGCTAGGATTAATCTCCATACTACTTAGATTTCACCCCCCAAGTTTCTTCTTTTAGAGGTCATTCTGTTCAACCCCCTCATTTCTCAGATGATGACGGCATCAGAGAGGTCAAATGAGTTGTGTATGGTCACACAACTAGCAAGTAACAAAGGTAAGAGCTGAACCCAGATTTTCCTGAATCCAAGGCACTTTAACCATTGTATTAAGCTGCCTCTGTTCTACTGGTCCTTATTAGGATAGGCTTGCCTCTTCCTAATAGTTATATCCCTTCCTATCTTCCCTAACATTCATTTAAATCCTTTGCGCATCAATACTAACTATATATAAACAAGAAGAATACCATCTAGCTTTTCACTATTCCAATGCTAACTATAAATGGGTAGGAAAAATACACCCAGGATATTCTCAAATCAAAGGGGTATTAGGACTGTTCTCTACTGCCTAGTGAACCAGCAGGATTATGGGCCCAAGATGACTTGGAAGCTAGAATGCTCTGGAATTGGTTGAGGCCTTCTACCAGGGCTATTGTACCTTACCCTAGCCTTGAGTTATCACTTCAATTAGCATTTATTAAGCCCCTATTGTGTGCCAGGTGTCTTGCAATTTGAGGAGGTCTTGGGGGGAGAAACAGTATTTCAAAGGAAGGCTGGTATAAAGAATGGATTGTTAGACTGAGGAATCAGGAAGACTCCCTCCTTCATATCTCACCTCTATTACTTACTAGCTGCTTGACTCTTATCAAGTTATTTCACCTGATACTCGATTATTCATCTGTAAAATGTTGATATTGATTGCCCCAACTCATTCAATCCAATTCCACATTTATTTATTAAGTGTCTACCATGTGCTAGGCTCTGGGCAGGTTGCTAGGAATGCAAAGGCAAAACCAAAATAGTCCCTGCTTTCAAGAGGATTATATTCTACTGAGCACAAAAAGCATGTATATATGTATAAGATAATAAAAAATACATTGATAATAATTTCCAAAGGTGAGGAGAGCACTAGGGACTGGGGCATGAGGGTAGATCTTGGGTAGGAGACCAAACTTGAACTGAGTCTAGAAAGAATGAGGCTGAAGTGAGAAAGGAGGGGGATGGGAGGATGCACATGCAAAAGCAAGGAGGATGAGATGTACAGTTCAGGAAGCAGCAAGTAGGTCAATGTAGCTAGAACATAATGTAATAATGTAATGGGCAAAAAACCTGGAAATAGGGGTTAGAACCCAACTGTGAAGGGTTTTAAACATTGGAATTTTTAGTACCAGGAAGTCATCACCAATTGCCCAGATCGTCATCATTATCACCAGGTGATGAGAATCTCTGTATTTAGCCAGGATGACCCTAGCCTGGTCTGTGGTTGGGATTGTACTCAAAGACTTTCCATTTTGATAGGACCTGCCAGTGCCTATGCTTCACTGATACACTTTGTGAGTTGTTAATATTTTTGTGTCCTCTAAAAGAGCTCAGCATATGTGACACTCAGTCTGGCATAATTCATGTCTTTTTTTTTTAAACCAAGCTACCTTTATCTTAATAAGTTACATTTTCTTGAATATTTAAGGATTCTACCCTTTATTACATAGGTTCTACCAGCTTACCTGATGTGGAGAAGTACATATAACCTTCTTCTTCAGAGAGATATTTAAGGGGAAGCTATTCTTTGGGTTGTTCAGTTGCTCTCTTACCTGGAAGCAGAAAACCATGAGATCTGGGAACATTTACTAATATTAAGATTTTATGATCCCAAATTTTCTCCAAGTGACCCAAGACAGAAACTGGAGAAGGAAAATGGGAGAAGAGAGTATCAAGTCTATGTTCCCTGGAGTATTTCATCATTACTACAATGCCATCTGTAGAGCTAAATCTCCATGCACTCTAAAACATGCATGTATTGCTTTTGGTGCATTGGTGAATTAGACATCTGCTCAATGATCTTACACATCTGACAGGTCTGATGGTTTTAGGAAAAGCTCCTTGGATGAATGAGGTTTTGTTTCATTGAGATCTCCAAATGACAAAAATGTGCCTTCCTGTCATGAACTCCAGTCCTACTTTCCCAAATGCTTCCTGAACATTTTAAACTGGATGTCCTGTGGGCATTTCACATTCAACCTGCCCCAAACAAAACTTGTAATCTTTTCCCTAAGCCACCCTTCTTCCAAATGTCCCTTTTTTCTGTGGAGGGCACCACAATTCAGTTACCCAGGTTCCCAACCCACAATACCATCTATGACTTTTTGTTCTCATGCACCTGACGTATCCAGTGAGTTACCAAATCTTTTCATTTTTTTTCTCTTAGACATCTCTCATATCTGCCCTTATTGTCATTTACTTGGATTATCAGAACAGCCTTCAACTTGATTTTCATGCCTTGAGTGTTACTGCATTCTAATTCAATCTACATATGGCTGCCAAAGTGATGTTTACAAAGTGAATATCTGACCATGTAAAGCTCCCGCCATTCACTCAATAAACTCCATCGGCTCCCTATTACTTCTAGGATCAAATCAAAATTCCTCTCTTTCCTATCCTTTCTGTCTCTGCACACAATACTCCCTTCCATGTAGTTTACGATACAGTCATGCTGGATTTTTTTGCTGTTCCTCACAAGACACTTCATTTACCATCTTTTTTTTTTTTTTTTTTTTTTTTTTTTTGGTGCTGGCTGTTCCCTTTGTCTGGGAAGCTTTCCCTTCCTGAGCACCTTCTCCTGAAATCCCTGGTTTCCTTCAAGATTCAGTCAAGCAACAACTTTTTACATGTCATCTTTCCTGGTCCCTCTAGCCATTTGAGTTCCTGTCTCTCCTACCTCCTACTCCTGCTCTTGTATCTACTTTCTCCCTGTTTTCATGTGTTTTGGATATACAAACATATATTTTATATATAAATATGAATATATGCACATACATATACATATTCATATTGTCTGCCTACTTAGCCTCTCTCATCAGGCTCCTTGAAGGCAGGGATTGTTCTGCTTGAGTCTTTGTATCCCCAATGTCTAGCATATAGTAGGTGCTTAATAATTGTTGATTGACTGCCAGCAGTACACTGGAAATTTTATGGAAAAATGTTATCTAAGGAAATATTATCTTAGGAAAACATCCTTGCAGGCTCACTGGAGTTTCATGTACTCATTTAATTCCTGTTCACTGACTTAATTTTTATTCAATTGAGAATATATTAGTAACAAAGCTAAAAAATGAAAATTGTAACAGGGTTGCATTTCTCAAGGTGGAACATATCTTATATTTTCCTAACCTCTATCCTCATTTTGGGAAGATAATAAAGAAAAGATGTTTTCCTGAATAGTCTGGTTCATCCTCCTCTCCATCTTCCTTCTCATAAAAATGTTTTGGTGATGGGCAGGAGAAACTGCTTGCCCCGGTCTTCCCAATGTTCCTGTTGGCAGGAACAATTGCAGTAGGCAAGATACCCTGCCTGGCTGATAGCAATTGGGAAGGTCCACATGATAATAAGGAGGGATTTGTTAATCTTTTTTGTGTCATGAACTCCCTTAGTAGATGGGCAAAGGTTACAAATATTTTTCAGTGCATAAAATAAACTATGTAGAATTACATAGGAAATTAATTATATTGAAATATAGTTACTGAAATATTTACAGGGACTCCAGGTTAAGAAGAGGACAAAGGGTAGAGGACTGTGAAGACCAGGAAAAAAGGAGGGTTGAGGGTACCCTGCATCATCTTTTTTCTCTTTCCTTATTTTTCTCCTCCATTCTCTCTTCTCTCCCTTCTCGTTCTCCTTGCCTTTGCTTTCATTTTCTCTTTCTAGGTTCCCAATATTATTTCTTCTTTTGGTGACAAAGTTTCTGACACTCTAACAAACTGTCTTGGTTCATAGAGGTATAACTATAATACCCACCCCTCTTTTAAAGATGAAAATATCAGGGGGAAAGGTTGGGCCTTAGTAAATAAAGTGCATAAGTAAAACCGCATATATTTTTCCCTTTGTGTTTCAATGGCACAATAATGGCACCCACTATTTTTAACTATTGGATAATTTGATCTTAATTATATGTTGTGCGGAGGCTCTAATAAGTTTACAAATCTGCCAGCAACTCTAAACACATATGTCTTAGAAAATGTTACCCTTTCCCTAGCTTATTGTAGGAGTAGAAATGTCTGTAATTGTGAATAATTAAAAGGTAGTAACCCAAATGCTGATTTAAAGCAAGCTCCAAGAGAATGCCAGATTTCTGGTGGTAAGTCTAAGACAAAGAGGAGAGCAAAGGCAGCAAAGAATCTGAGAGTGGACAGGTGAACAAAGAGCTGGGACAGGAAATTAGGGGCTAAGAGCTGGTAGGTTCTTATCCACAGACATCAGGATGTGACCTATGAAGATTCATTTTGTCTCTCTGTATCTCAATTTCTAACTCTGTAAAATGGAGATAATTATACATTCTCATTTCATATCTAGCAGGTACACCCTGAGGTTTTGTGATTTCACATAAGAAGTGTTCTGAGTGATGGGGAAGGAAACTGTTATATTAATAAATACAGGCAAAGAACACCAGGGCTTTGCAGTGACAAAGTCCCTGGTTTGAAAGAGTTTGAAGGACTTTTACTGGGGTCCTTGATATTATGCAGTAATTATTTATTATTACTTTTCTATTTCACCAAGGAAACTGAGATTCAGAGGCTAAGTAACTTGTCCAAAGTCACACAGTACATGGGTGGTGTGTTAGTTCCCTGTCTAGTATTGTTACCAGTGTATCACAATGCTGCTATTGCTAAATAAGCTTAATGAAATAGCACAGTGGGGGCACTATAGGCTGCTCTATTCAGCAAAGTTATTAAGAATGGGAACTCTTTCACAAGAAATTTTTACAGGCAAAAGGAGTGCAAATATATGACTGCAGACTTCCTTGCTGAAAGAAAACATTTGGTTTTTTTGTTTATAGTGGAGAGAATTTTCTTACAATAAGAACATGATTTTCTTTACCTGTTAAATCAGAAGACTGGGCTAGATGACCTCTAAGACCTAAAATTCTCTGATACCCTGGCAACAGGATAAATGAACCACTCCGCAAAAATCTGGAAACAAAGTGCATGCCCATTGATTGGGGCATAGCTGAACAAATTGTGGCATGTGATTTTAATGGAATATTATTGCATCATAAAACCCATCTAATATGAGGAATTCAAAGAAACTTGGGGAAAACTTCTAAGAACTTAAACATACCAAAGAAAGCAGAACCAGGAAAACAGCTGCATGTCCAGCAGTGTATCCTTTACTTCATCCTATCAATCAAGCTATTCTGTCTACTTGTTCCCCTTACTTTCTCTGCGACCCTACCTAACCAGACTGCATCATCATCATTAACTCCTCCTCTCCTAATCTGCACATTTCACAAGAAAGTTTCCCTTGAGAGTACACATACTTTTGGAAATTTAGTTGGTAAGACAAGGCTGGTCTTATATTTAGGCATATTAGAAACTACCCACATAGTGAGATTTGATGAGGGAAGGGAGCCAAAAGACGACCTTGCTCAAAATATCTCAATCCTATCCTCCAAGTTACTATACCCAAAGAACCTGTTAAAATGCACATATTTAGAGCAAAAGGCTTAGGAAATTAAGAATAGATGAGGAAGACAGTTTCAGAGAAATTCAGGAAAACTTGTATAAACAGATACAGAACGAAGGGAACAGAACCATAATACTTTGTTATAACAACACTGTAAAGACAAACAACTTTGAAAGACTTGAGAACTCTGGTCAACATAATAACCAACCATGATTGCAGAGGACCTATGATGAAACAGACTACTCACTTTCTGACATAAAGGTGATAGACTTAAGGTCCTTATTGAGACATATATATATATATATATATATATATATATATATATATATATATATATTGCTTTTTGGAGGGGGAGGGCAGGGCAATTGGGGTTAAGTGACTTGCCCAAGGTCACACGGCTAGTATGTGTTTAGTGTCTGAGGTCATATTTGAATTCAGGTCCTCCTGACTCCAGGGCTGACTCCAGGACATTTTTTTTTTTTGACATGGTCAATGCAGTAATTAATTAGTACTGTTTGACTATGAATAGTTATTCCAAGGGGTTTTTTTTTTCTTTTCTTTTTTAAATGGACAGTGTGGGAGGGGGATAGATAATAAGAATTAAAAATTTTTAATGCATATATTTTTTTTGGTGAGGTTAACACACTAAATCATTAGCATATTCTAGCGTATTATTATAGAACAATTCATTCAGCTGGTTAGTTGAGAACAGGACTTGTAGTAATGGGGCATAGTTTTGATGGGTAGGTCAGGAAAGGTCTTTATTAACATAAAGAGGGGGTCCTGAAGAGGGCGTCAGGGGGATTTTTATAATGGGGAATTCTTGGCAGGCTGGGGGACAATATGAAAGTCCTGGAAACTTGAGGAAGATGTCTAAAAGAATGAAGGGGTGGGTGACACCAGGAAAGTTGACCCAACACCTGCGAACAGATCTTACCTATTTTTGACCAGCTCCAAAGAGAGCACAGAGAATAACATATATAAAGTGAGTACTGCATATGGCATACATAATAAGGATTTAAGGTGGAAAATTAAAGATGTTTTCCCTGGGGAAAATAAAAACAAAGAGATATTTCTGGGAAACTGCATAGAATTTTCCCTAAGGGCTAATCTCAGGAATAAAGCCAAGAGGAAAAAGGATGATTTTAGGAGAGGTTGAATAAAAACTGATTTAGGAAGCTGCATGTGAAAGAGGTGTCACATTTAATCCTATTTGTCCTAGGGAGTTTTCCAAGTCCAGACAAAGGAAATTGTATCTAATGCCTGATCGCACATGTGCATCATCCTGGACAGTCTGTGGATTCCTTTGAACTCTCAACACACTTGGCTGCCCAGACATTAAGAAGTACAAAAGTTGCTTTAATAGAGTTAATGGGAAATGATGGGTGAATCATAATCTTATAACCAAAGTGGTTCATGGTTTTCCTTGAACTATTGAGAGGAAAGACTTGGAAAGGCAGTAAAGAAAGGGATTTGAAATTGCTTGCCACCCACTTACTCCACAGGAGTGCTGTAAGGATTAATGTGGGAATGTCTAAGTGCTGTGAACTCCAGAAAAAGAAGTCATTTTGTCAATGCAAAATATTATTATGACTTGCTTAGGCAAGGAGAATTTTGGGGAAAACACTCCCACTCATGCAGCATCTTTTTTTCATTTTGGGCTCTCATAAGACTCCAAGGACAAGGCTGCTGGTGGGAAAAAGGATCAAACAACAATAGACTAGGGATCCTGGCATCTCTCTATACCATCTTAGCCATCCTGATTACTTTCTTGTGATCTTGGGCAAAATTCTTAGCCTTTTTCTATTTCAGATGTCTAAACATTGTTCCTGCCAACTCTTGGAATTTGGAGGAGGCTAATTATTTCTAAAGAAGTTCAAATAAATGTCATTATTACTTCATCCAGCAAATCTTTTTCAAGTATCTACTGAGGCAGCTAGGTGGCACAGTGGATAGAGTGATGAGCCTGAAGTGAGGAAGACTGGAGCTCAAATTCAGCCTCAGATACTAGCTGGGTAAACCTAAGCAAGTATGCCTTTGCAGCTTCAACTGTAAAAAATGGGAATAATAATTGAACCTACCTCTGAGGACTGTTGTAAGGATCAAATATGATTGTTTGTAAAGTGCTTGGTATGGTGCCTGGTATATACTAAGTATTTAATAAATGTTTGCTTCTTTTTTGTGTTGTGTGCAGACCACTCTGATAGGTACTGGGGAAATGTATAAAATTAAATTAAAAGGAGGTATCTTATCTAGGTCAGTTAAATCTGATAAATCTCACAACATATAAAAATTATATATATATATTATATACAAATATATATATATAAATACCCACACCAAAACCTATAGAAAGTATGGTGTCTCTGAAGCCAAAAGAAGAAAGAGAATATCTAGTATAAGGGAATGGTATCAAAAGCCTACAAAGAGGTTTTTTAAAGAGGTCACTGGTGACCCTGGAGGGGAACAATTTGAGTAGACTGTCAGGTTGAAGACAGATTAGGATGTGGTGGCCTTAGCAGAAAAATCTGAGGAGACAACAGGTTTTATAGATTTCATATCTATAAACTAGATGTTATCTATCAGATATGAACAAGTTTTTTGGGAAGTTTTATCAACAAAAGGGAAAAAGAGATGGGAGATTACTTGGACAGACTAGAAGGATCAAAGGGAGATTTCTTTATTTTTAAAGGATAGGAAAACACAAAAATGCTTGTAGGAACTGATAGAGAAGAACAGATTGAAGATGCATGAGTAAGAAGTGATAACACAAGGTGTTGAAGAACCACATGAAACAGAATCAAGGGTGTAGGAAAGACTAGTCTTAGTGAGAAGGGATACCTCTTCTGTTACCAGAAGGAAAGAGGAGAATTATGGAATTTTAGAGTTGAAAGAGACCTCAGCAGTGATCTAATTTAATTTATGCCTCAAAGTAATTTATAAACTATGTAACTATAAAAAGACCTGAAAAGTGTTTACCCAGTCAATGACTGGTGATGCTGATAAATTCTGAGAGATGGAAGGGCGCAGGTAAAGGAATTTGTGTTGGATGGTGTCAATCTTTTCAGTGAAGTAGGAGGTTAGGTTATCTACTGTAAGTCTATATTAGGGGGAGGAAGAGAGAAGAAAAAGTTTAGACCATCAAAGAGAGATTCCCCATAAGAATTAAATAGAAAAACTGGTGACTAGCAATGAAGATCTGGCTAAGGTTATATAACATAAATTAGCAGTCAGTGAAATAAAATTTGATTTCAAGTATGCTAAGTAGCCCTAGAGCAGTAGTAGAGAAATTAGATGGAAAGTATTACATTGGCATGAAGATTCTCAAGGTAGAGCCTCTGGTAAATCAGGGGATTAAGGGATTTTAAGGTAGAAGCTAATGAAGTGACCCCCCCTGGAGCCATAGGACCATAGAAACATAGATCTAGAGATGGAAGAGGCCTTAGAAACCATCTATTCCAACCCCCATATTTTATAGAGACTGGCTGGATCTGGAAACAAGTGAAAATAGAGTGAGGGAGATGGACTAGGGAAAAAAATAGGCTTAGGGCCTGGGGTACACAACAAGGCTAAATAATAATCCTATTTTTCCTCATGAGAAGTGAGAAAGTGGTTAGAGGTGGAATAACAGGAGGTTGTGGTTAGAGAGTTCCCAAGTTCTGCACTTGGAGGTAGTTTAATTCCACGAGATGGTGTCTGGTTTAAGTGGGGTGGAGAAAGTGGTTATAGGATCATAGAGACAGGAAGGGACCTCTGAGAGTTCAACTCTTTCCTATCACAGTTGAGTAAACTGAGACCTAGAGAAGTTAAGTGACACATTGACAGCCACAGAAATTAAAACTGGCTGAGATGGTTTTGAATCCAGATCCTCTGAGTCTAACACTATTGATACTTTCCTGCTTCCTAGGTCCTCCTTGAGGGAGGGGAGGGGGGAATTGAGACACATCAGGTGGTCACCATTGTTGTCTTCTTCTCTTTCTCTTTTTTCTTTCTCTTCCTCCCCCTTCTTCTTTTTCTCCCCTCAATATTTCTAACTTATTCTCTGTCTTTTATTATTAACTGTCTATAACACAACAATAGCTAAGATTTGTATAGCATTTACTATGTGCCAGGCACTATGCTTTTACAATTATTATCTTATTTGATTTTCACACCTACCATGAGAGGTAGGTGTCCTTATTATCTCCATTTTATAGATGAAGAAACTGAGGCAAACAGAGGTTATGTGACATGCCCAGGGTTACATAGTTAGTAAATGTCTGAGGCTAGAATTGAACTCAGGTCTTTCTGTCTCCAGGCTCAATATTATATCCATTGTACCACAATATAGAATCAAAGTAAGTTTAAAAATTATGTTGTAATTAATGAATTATTTATTTTCTCTCCTCTTAATTTCCAGTTTGTTAATGTAGCCTATGCACAAACATCTATTGTTGATAATGAAGAAAAAAAGAAATTATTAAAGGCCATAACAAGGTCCTCCAAATAAAATCAACATATACTTTGCTATAGTTGCCCTAATACAAATGATGAGCACAGGAGAAAATGGCAAAATATATAATGGAAAACATAGCTTAGTTTTGAAAAAGAAAAGAAGCCAATAGACCAATCAGATGTAGCATACCTATATGATAGTTAAGTCATTAAACCTGGTAAGCACCAAACACCACCACAAAACATGAAATGCATTTTCTCTTAACAGAAGGAAATGGCTGAATACTGATGTGAGAGTCATATAAGACTCAGTTGCATATGTGCAATCAGACCATTGACTAGTTAGAGCAAAGTTGTAAGTAAAATAAAATCAGAAAGATGCTAAAAATGAAAAGGCATTTCAAACAATTTTAATAGCTTCAGTCTTATCTATTTAAATGAGTCAATGGGACATGGGAAAAGGCAAAAATATTGACCTTTGTTATCACCATTTCCTGCAGAAGTTTAATCAACATAAAATAGTCAAACCAATTAAGAGAGTGAAAGAGTGCAAGAACTAATTTAGCCAGCAGATAATCTCCTTACCAAGCTTGGTCCCAAAGAAGATATATGAGAAGGCATCTCTGCTCTTATTTGCAGAAGTAATGAAACAAGGATGTGGAACACCATCTAATGTTAAACTTTGGGAATATGCTGATTAGTTTTACTGAACTGTTTTCCCTACCTTTGCTTATTCTTTGTTAAAAGGAACTGTTTTTTGGGAGAGACAGGAGTTAACACTGGGGCATTAGGTGATGTAAATCCAACAGATATTTATAAAAAATTATTTTAAAGTATATTAATCAGAAAGAGGCAAGTGAGGTGTAGTAAATAAACAGCTGACCTCTCTGAACCAGAAAGATCTGAATTTAAATCCCATCATTGACTCATGAAGTGAGTATGTGAATTAACCTCTTAGCGTGCTCCCAAACTTTCTAAGATTCTTAGTGTGCTAATAAGCTACTGTAAGCCAAGGTATCCAGCTGGCACAAATGACTAACCTGGAAAAAACAAGGAATATAAAATAATAGATCGACAGCTTATAAGGATACAAAGCAAGTATACCTGTTGATAATCCTGGTTTTGAGTCTGGGTCACTTAAAACCAAGACCTTCTCTTATATCCCTTTTAATTCATTTTAATATTTTGGGGTGGTGGCAAATGCAGCCAGCCAGTAGTGAAGAAACTGCCAGTATTCTTCTGTAAAGGACTACTGCTCCATGTTAAGTGGCTTATGTATGTCTGGTTGTTCCAGCTAACACAACCAGTGCAAAGTATTTTGTCATGCATGAAACAAAGAACCCCTTATGCTCTAGTTGTGTCCATATGGGAGGAGGGTTACTGTCCCCCAGCATCCCCAGATCTCCCACTGGCTTGTAATCCTATCTGTTCTATAGTCTAGGAGCTATTCCTTCAAAATTCTATCCATACTGCCACCCAGGAATATCCACCTTGAAGTCCTTGCTTCTCCCTTATGCTTCCCTTATAATGGGTATAGGGCTGGCCATAGATTACCACACATTTGCAGAGAAGATGGCAACCTGCATTGGTAGAAGGAGTTTCCTAATTAGGAAATCAGAGGTTCATTCTGTATCCCTATTCATAGAAGAACTTTTGTGGTAATAATAACAAAAATAACAAAATTTCCTGGAAACAGAGTGGGCATCTATTAATTTGGAAATGGGCAAATGAAACAAAACAAAATAAAAAACAACCTAACTCAACTAATCAACTCCATTTTATATGAATGTAATAGAATATGATTGTGCTATAAGAAATGAATGTGAAGAATACAGTAGAAAAAAAAAACTCAAACATGGAACGTTATGAACTTATGTAGAGAGAAGAAAAAAGAACCAGAAGATTACAATACTTTAAGTGAAGGTGGTGCTAAAAAGGAGCCAAACGAAGATTAATTATAAAGACTAAGCCCTGGAGAATAGGTGATGAAAGGCACTTTCCTCCTCTTGGTAGAGAAGTAGAAGACAGTAGATATGGCATGTTACTAAGTATATGTAGTCTTTAAGAATGGTCTCTGGGTCAACCCCTCTTACTTACTGGTTTCTCTTTGTAACCTGGGAGGGCTCCCATTGGAGGGAGGGGCTGGGAATATGGGGAAATAACTGGCATCAATAAAACTTTTTGAGAGACTTCCAACTATATCACTGTGGAAAAAAAATTAATCAGTGAAGTGATCACAGTATGACAGTATTTTGTATCTATATACGATAGAACAGAGGGTATTAAGCTTTTTTGGCAGGGTCAGAGTCCCCTTTGACAATGTGGTGAAGCCTATAAACTTCTTCTTAGAATAATCTTTTTAAATGCATAAAAAATAAAACACATAGGATTACAAGGGAAACTAATGATACTGAAAGACAGTTATCAGGGTGGCCAGTTGACGTGGTGAGTAAGAGCCCCGGAGTCGGGAGACCCGGGATCGGTTCCGGCCCCAGATACTTAGCACCCACACCAAATAACTGGACGTGTAACCTTGAGCAAGTTACTTAACCCCAATTGCTTAAAAAAATAAATTAAAAAAAAGAAAGACAGTTATCAATATGATTTTTTAAAAGTCCACACACCTCAGGTTAAGAACCCTTGGAGCAGAGAGCTACTATTTCAAGGAAGAAACCCTTAAAAGACTAATGATTTTGTCAGATCCTTAAAATGATCATTAGAAACATACATAATATGGTTTCTTTTGTTTCCTCCCACATAGGAAATAAGTACAGAATCTTGCCTTTTCAATTGATTATTTATATATTCATCAGTCTTTCAAAGACATAATTGCCCAAGTAATTCAGGCAAACCCACTCCAACCTGTTTTTACTTATCTTTGTATCTCTCTTAGCACAATGTTCTGTATGTGGTATGTGCTTAATAAATATTAAACATCTTTTTTTACTTTTCTACAATAAGGAAGAAACATTTTGTTCTTTTCATTGTACTCTCAGCATTAAGACAAATGGTTTTCTCTCTATTGACTTGAAATAACCATCATATCTGCCAACATTTAATGTTTAAGCAATCTGTTAACTATATGCTAACATTTGTAACTTATGCATTTATACAATCGAGCATCATCTAGTTTTCATTTCTAGAGACCTATTTTTATGTATGTTCTCCCTTTGTTTACGCTATTGGTTATGCATCATAGAACACTTTTCAGTTCAGCTTACATGGAAAAGGAAGGCAAACACGAGAGAAATTTTCAATTAAGGGTATTTTCTGGGTCATCCTGAATTCATTTTAAGAGCAAATAAGATTTAAGTAGTCGGTGTTATCAATCAACATCTCTTACTCATTCTTATATGGATGATCTCCCACTTGGATGATGAATGTCAGATGGTTGCAGTGGGTTATTTGTAAACCAAGTTGTGCTTCTCACCAAACTAAGATAATGTTTTCCACTGTATAAAAATGAATTTCCTGATTTACTCTTTTCTTCTCTATAATCTAATCCCAGTTTATACTGATTCTCAATCTTTGTCCTTTTCATATTAACCAATCTTCACTAAACTTGGAACATTAAACCTCAGTTAACTATATGGTCAGTGAATTAAGTTAATGGAATTTTCTGATTGAAAGACATAGTCAGAAGACCTGGGTTCCAAGTCCTGCCCATGTTATTTACTAGTTCTGCAACCTTGGGCAACTCTCTTTTCCTCTTGGAGTCTTAGTTTCCCCATCTGTAAATTGGAGACACTATTTCACCTACTAACTTCACAAGGCTACAGAGAGGAATATTTTGTAAAGTTTAAAACATTATATAAACATATTTTATATTCTGATTACCATCCTTTATGAATTGTAACCATTTTTGCTTCAACTACTTAAAAAAATAAAATATATTATTATACTTTCTTGCAATAATAAATACCATACTTCAATTTAATGTTTCTCTAATGTTTTACTAGCTTGCCTCAGGTTTATCATTATAAAAGTAAAATGAGGGATTATACAATAATAACTTTTTTTTTGCATGTGTAGCACTTTCTACTGATCAATTTATACACTCATTTGGTCTTCACAGTGGCCTACGTAGGTGTTATAGTATAACTATCATCCCTATTTTACTGAAAAACCTGGAGCTCAGAGAAATGGTTGCCCAAGGTTGTAGGGATGGTCAGTTGCTGAGTTGGGGTTTAAGCCCCTGTCTTTTGACTCTCTCTATATGGATCTTCCTTAAACTAATGCTGCCTCTCGCCATCATAAGATTGTAAATAAGGAAGGGATGGGGAATTAGATTAAATTTTTAGAGTTCTCAGGATGTACTTAGGAAATGGCTTATTCTAATCAATCTGTAACTTTTTTTTTTTGCTATTTCTCTCTTACAAAATTTGATAATAAATACCTTAATATAATAAATAAAAGAATAAATGTCTGAATTAACTTCTGGGTACTATAGCATTGTTCACTTTCTACAGAATTAGTATTTGAAACAAAGTTTTAAGGAATTAATTTCTCATTTGTTTCCCCTTTTGTGACTGTATCTGTTACCCACATTGGCATTCTTGTTGTCATCCTCTGCTTACTCTTCTATCTCAGGTTCATTGAGTTTGGGTGTGAAGAAATATTATTTATCATTATATATTATTGAGAATCTGCATTAATGTTATTCTTGTACCTTGTTCTTAAAAATTTCCCTCAGAAGAAGACATTTTGTAAACAAGTTCATGTCATATTTTCCTTTAAGCTCTGTCCCTGTTTTTTTTTATTTTAATTTTTTTACAGCAACTCTTTGGTGAGATTAATTTTTTTCTTTAACATTTTTATTTAAAGTTTTGAGTTCCAAATCCTATCCCTCCTTCTTTCACTCCCCTTCCCCTTCCCTGACCCAGTAAACAATCAGATATACATGTACAATTATGTTGAACATTTACATATTAGTCATTTTGTACAAGAAGACTTGAATAAAAGAAAAAATGAAAGAAAGTGAAAAATAGTATGCTTCAGTCTATATTCAATCAATATCAGTTCTTTCTCTAGAGGAGGATAGTATGCTTTATCCTTAGTCCTTTGGGATTGTCTTGGATCATTATACTGCTGAGAATAGCTAAGTCATTCACAAATATAGTTGTTTTAATTTGCATTTCTCTAATCAATAGTGATTTATAGCATTTTTTTTCAAATGACTTTGATTTCTTTGTCTGAAAACTTTCCTTGCCTTTTCATATCCTTAAACTGTTTATCAATTAGGGAATGACTTTATTTTTTTTTTTTATAAATTTGACTGAGTTCTCTATATATTTGAGAAAGGAGGCCTTTATTAGAGGTACTTGTTGCAAAACTTTCCCCCTAGTTTTCTGCTTTCCTTGTAATTTTGGTTGCATTGGTTTTGTATGTACAAAAACTTTTAAATTTTATATAATCAAAATTATCTATTTTAAATTTTGTAATGCTCTCTATGTCTTCTTTGGACCTAAATTCCTTCCTTATCCATAAATCTGACAGATAAACTATTCCATGATCTCTTAATTTGCTTATGGTGTCATCCTTTATGTATAAATCATGTATCCATTTTGAACTTATCTTGGTATATGGTTTGAGATATTAGTCTATACCTAGTTTCTGCCACACTGTTTTAAAACTTTTTAATATTTACTTTTTAAACTTTTTAAAAACTATTCCAATTTGTCCTGTATATAATCTATTTGTACATGGTTAGTTACATATTATCTCTTTCCCATTAGACTGGGAGCTCCATCACAGCAGGGATTGCTTTTTGTCTATTTTTGTATTCCTGGTGTCTATCAGAGTGCCTAACACTGAGAAGGGACTCAACAAATGACTTAGCTTGCTGTTGACATGCAAAAACAAATATAAATTGCATCTTTTAATGCATGACTAAAAGTTTCAAGAGCACTTGCATGATCTTTCTCATGAGATCTCTTCTGTGGTAGTATTTCATATTCGTAGTAACAGATGGAATCAATATGCAGGAAGGAAGATGGTAAAATATTACCATACATTACACTCTGCCTCATAAGTCTCTGATTGCCCAACCGTCAGCTAAACCTATGTTTTAAAAATGTTATTTGACAGGTAAACTCTGTATATGAAGAAACTTATCAAAAAATATATTCACTCATATTTCTTATTTTATGCTAAATGATTTGTTGTGAAATATTAAACATCAATACAACAAATTTAACTTACTTCACAACTATTTACAATTAAATAAGTTAATTTCTATCCATAAAATATCATGATTTAACCCCTCTCTCTAAGCTTCCATCAGGTTTTCCACTTTTCTTCTTATATGATTGCAATTATAGTGTAATCTGCTGTTCCTTTACTTTTTATTATTTCATAAAGTTATTTGTGTATGTATTCCTCAGAGTTATTGATCTTAATTGCATTGTAATATTCTATTAGAGTGCCACAATTTATTTAACAATTCCCATATTGTTGGACATTTAAATTGCTTCTAGTTTTTTTTTTGCATTTACAAAATAATGCTGCTATGAAAGTCTTTGAATAGATAGCTTTAAAAAAAAATAACTTTAGTTCACAGTCCCAACAATGGAAATGTTTGGTCATATTCAGGCATGTTGTAAATAATTGACTGGTAAATGTGATTGGTTATGGCAGTACTAGGATGTTCCTATTTTCCAATCACCAATGGATTTATTCTAATTGCAACTACAGCATTAGAACATGTAGGAATAGTCAGGCTGTCTTTATCCTGCGTAGACTCATGGGGTACTTGGTTTATTTACATTTACTAGGGTAGAAATTGACAAATGTTGCCCAGATAGATTGGCATTATTAGGATGAGACAGAGTATTTTTGACTATTATAATTCTAAAATTTCACAGAATGTTCTATGCCATTGAGATTAGAGTCAGGTGACTGGTTTTCAACAGGTAAATCTAACTTTGTAATGATGTCTAATTTAAAATTTTTAAAAATATCCTTTGAAAAATATGCATAGATTGGTCAAACTACATTTGATCTCAGAAACTGTCTTCTTGATGAGTTTTGGGCCACAGGGAGACATAGTCTATTTATTGATTATCATGTATTAAAAAAAAATCTCGGTTTAGATGCTCTAATTCAAGTATATATTGGGAATGATACCTAACAACTTTATTGGAATTAAATATAGCAAAGAATTCAAGTAGCTCTTCTGAGCCTTGATTTTTTAATATAATGAAAATGTATCAACATTACCTTCTTTCCTGAAAACCTGTTTATTCTTGCCCTATTCAAGACATGTATAGATAACTATTTTCTTTTTTCATAAATGTTTTTGAAATTGAAGTTGAGGATAATTCTTTTGATGCCTCTGTTTTTTACAAGTATTTTGGAAGTCATAAGATATGGTTCTACTTCTTTCTGCTTTATGCAGCAGTTTGTATGCATTTGGATGGATAGCCCATGTATTTCCAGTACACTGATATTAGATCCTATGGATGAACAATGAACTGGATGCAGAACAGGAGGAGAGAAGGCTGGACTGAATTTGGGAAATTACATTTTGCTTTTAGTGACCCCAACTTTCTCCCTGAAACATAGGCTCATCTTTTCATTAACCAAGCAACAAACATCTATTAAGTGCCTATGGAATTCTTCTGGTGATGCTGTATAAATTATGAACCATGGACCACTAAAGTCTCTGAATAATTAAAGTTGGTGGCCCCTGAAGGGCAAAGGAGAGGCAGAGGGTGGGCATGAGTAGGTCGACACATATCAACAATGAAAAGCTGCTTTGGGAAAGGAGGAAGGCAAAGGATGTTACCAGATAGATGACTAGAAAAAAAGCTGGAGTGATTATATAGCAAGAGCAAAGGATGACTGAAGGAGAGCTTGGGGGCTCCACTGAAATCCCTGCAATATCAAGAGACCTAGAAGAAGGAAGGGGAAGGAGTAAGTATTTATTAGACATCTACTACGTGCCAGGCACCATGTTAAGTACTTTACACATATTATCTTATATGGTATTCACAATAACCCTGGGAGGTAGGTGCTATTATTATCTTCATTTCACAGTTGTGAAAACTGACAGAGGAGAAGTGACTTGCCCAGGGTCACACAGTTAATAAATATCTGAGGCTGGTTTTTAATTCAGTCAGGTCTTCTGTACTCTAGACCCAGTACTCTATCCACTGTGCCACGTAGCTTTCACTTACAACCCTCTTTCCTTTACCTTCCTCTGCACAGGAAGTGGGGTGGGCCTGCTTCATAGGAGTTACCAAAAGACACGGACACAAGCATCACCCAAAAAGAAAAGACAGGGATACATTGGGGTCATGACGATAATGCTTATAGTTCCAAAATAAGAAGAATATAGGAATTAATAAATGCAAAATATCACGTAACTAACCCTTAAAGTGTATGGTAGAGATTGAAAATGCTATAAGAGTTAAGGGAAAGATCCATGTGAGGTGAAACAAGGGAGACTTCATGGAAGAAGTGAGACTTAAATTCGGCTTTAAAGGTTGGATAGGATTTAGCAAGGCAGATGTGAGAAAGAAAGGGACAAATGGCAGGACTAATGGGCCCAGAAACTGAAATGGGCATGATGTGTGTGGATGTGTGTGTGTGTGTATATAGAAATAAGGAGTATAAATTTTAGAGCAGGAAGGGACAAAAGAGATCAGCTAATCCAGCTCCTTAGTTTTAGTGATACAGAAACTTAGGTCCAGATAGATGAAGCTATTTGTCTGGGCCACACAGATGAGAGACTTATTTGATTGGAGCAGAGTACTGTTGGTAACAGTGGGAACAATGATAGAGGGGAAAAAAGCACCCTAGTCACACAAAGTGAGTTGATAACCTCTGTAAAAAGTTTCAAAAATCAAATGATAGCTCTATTACTATTATTTTATGAACGTAATATATTAGGAACAGTAATAAGATGCATTGGAAGGGGGCTAATTTGAGTGAGGGCAAATAGTTAAGCAACCTAAACTAAAGTGATAAAGGGAATGGGAATGGAGAGAAAGGGATATAGCTACAAAAGCCTATTATGAGAAAGAACTGATAGTATTCAAAGACTTTGGGAAAAGAAGATAGTGGTGCCATTGCCAATCAATCAGTCAATAAGCATTTATTAAACACTAACTATGTATGTCTCCAGAACTGTGACAGAGATAGTGTAGCTGAGAAGGGCCTCTAGGTGGGTTTTTTCTTTTTTCTTTGGTGAAGGATAACACAGAGACAATGATTTCAATTTTGGACATTAGGAAAAAGCTGAAGGAAGTCATTAGAAAAGCAAAAGTAAAACTACTATAGGAAGGCTATATACTATTTTAAAACATATCAGACAGAAAAAAATTGTCATAGATAAAAAAACAAGCATTCAAATAAAAGCTGTGTGTGGAATTGGCAAAAAGAAAAATGAAAAAAAAGGAAGCCATATTAGGAAAAAAGGGATTTTGTTTTTTAAATGGAGGGACTAGAAAAGAGCATATTTTAGCTAAACCAAAGTGTTTCATTTCTCATATATATATATATACACACACACACACATATACATATATATATACATACATACATACATACATATATTTCCCAATAAGGTTGTAAGCTGATTGAAAGCATGGATTATATCTCTTTAAAATTATTTTTTCTGGGGGGCAGAGTCAAGATGGCGGAGTACAAGCAGGACCTCCCTGCTGCTCTGGCTCCCACCTTCCCCAATCCATGTAAAAAGGGGACTCTAAACAAACTTTGGAGATGCAGAACCCACAAAATGACACAGAGAAGCTAACCTCCTGCTGAGGACAGCTGGGCAGGCTGGCAGGAAGTGGCCAGCTCAGTGCTCTGGGAGCTGAGCCCAGCCCCACAAAGAGGCTTTAGCCCCAGGGTGGGCCTGGCCAGCCGCTGGCTGGAGGGACTCCAGATCAGCAGCAGCTGTGGATGTTTCCAGATTTATCAACACACAGATGCCAAGGACAAAGTGAGAGGTCAATGCAGTCTGGACTTTGGGACCCAGTAAGTGGGAGTGCATGGCTTTTGCCCCCGGGGAGAGAAGGCACTGAGAGGCCAGCACAGCCAGCTTCACCATGTGGCAGCTTCAGCTCCTGGCCTGCAGAATATAGGGGGACCAAGCACCAGTCTGAGGGGTAATCGCTCTTGCTTTAACCTGTTTGGATCTGGATTGCAGTCTAGGGTGGAGGTCCTGGGGTGTGTGTCCAGCTTGCCAGAGCGTATGGAGACCTCAGAAAGAGCACCCATCTAATACCTCCAGCAGCTGAGAAAACCCCAGTGTTTGGGACAAAAGCTCCCCTGTCTCGTGGCACAGTCCTATTGTGTAAAAAAGCTCAGGGGTCAAGTGACTGAGGGGCAACATGACCAGGCAAAGGAAACAAAGCAGACAGAAGATTCCAACATTAGACTCCTATTTTGGGGACAAAAAGGATCAAAACATGGAACACAAGGAAGACAGTGAAGTTAGAACTCCTGCACCAAGAGCTTCAAAGGAAAATACGAGCTGGTTACAGACCATAGAGGACCTTAAGAAGCAGATAAGAGAAGTGGAGGAAAAACTGGGAAGAGAAATGAGAATGATGCAAGAAAATTACAAAATGAGAGTCAACAGCCTGACTGAGGAAAATAATACCTTAAAAAACAAATGGCAAAAGAGGCTCAAAAAGGCAATGAGGAGAAGAATTCCTTTAAAAGCCAAATTTGCCAGATGGAAAAAGAATCTCAAAAGCTCAATGAGGAAAATCATTGCTTCAGAATTAGATTGGAGCAAATGGAAGCTAATGACTTAATGAGAAATCAAGATGCTGTTAAACAGATCCAAAGAAATGAAAGAATAGAAGGCAATGTGAAATATCTCATGGGAAAAACCACTGACCTGGAAAATAGATCCAGAGAGATAATTTAAAAATTATTGGACTACCCGAAAGCCATGATCAAAGTAAGAACCTAGAAATCATCCTCCAGGAAGTGTTCAAAGAAAACTGCCCTGATGTTTTAGAACCAGAGGGCAAAATAGAGGTTGAAAGAATCCACCGATCACCTTCTGAAAAAGATCCCAAAAATAAAACTCCTAGGAATATTATAGCCAGGTTCTGGAGTTCCCAGATTAAGGAGAGAATATTACAAGGAGCCAGGATGAAACAATTTTAATATTGTGGAAACACAATCAGGATAACCCAGGGTCTGGCAGTTTCTACACTGAGGGATTGAAGGGCTTGGAATATGATATTCTGGAGGTCAAAGGAGCTGGGATTACAACCAAGAGTCACCTACCCAGCAAAACTGAGTATCATGTTTCAGGGGAAAATAGGGTCATTCAGTGGAATAGAGGACTTTCAAGCATTCTTGATGAAAAAACCAGAGATGAATAGAAAATTTGACATTCAGATACAAGAAGCAAGAGAAGCATGAGAAGCTAAACAGGGAAATGAAATCATAAGGAACTTATCAAAGTTGAACTATTAACATTCCTCCATGGAAAAACAATAATTGTAACTTATGAAACTTTTCTCAGTAGTTGAAGGGAATATATATGTGTGTGTGTGTATACATATATATATATATACATACACACACATATATATGTCTATGTATGAGGGTATATGGGCATATGAATACATATGTGAATGTGTGTATATATGTTTACAGGTATACATAGATAGAGGGCACAGGACCAATTTAACAGGAAGGGACGATACTTAAAAGGTGAAATTAAGAGGTGAGAGAGGAATATAATGAGAGGAGATGGGGAGAGACAGAATGGGGTAAACTATCTCATATAGAAGAGGCAAGGGAAAATGATTACAATGGAGGGGAAGAATAGGAAGGCAAAAGGGAATGGGTCAACCTTATTCCCATTGAATTTGGCTTGAGGAGGGAATGAAATACACACTAAATAGGGTATCTCACCCTCCAGGAGAGTAGGGGGGAAGGGGATGAGAGGGGTGATGATGGAAGCGAGGACAGGCTGGGGGGGAGGGAAGTTGGAAGCATCCACTTTTGAAAAGGAACGGGATCAAAGTAGAGAATAGAACAAGTGGGAGGTGGGATAGGAGGGAGGGAAATATAGTCAGTCTTTTACAATATATCTACTATGTTATTGTTTTGCATTAGCCCCACATGTACAACCTATACTGAACTGCTTATCTTCCCAGTAAGGGTGGGTGACAAGGGAGGAAGGGAATGAATCTGGAATTCAAAGTTTTAAAATCAAATACTCAAATATATATATATACACATATATACTATTATTAATACTATTTTACATGTAATTGGGAAATAAGATATACAGGCACTGGGGCATGGAGATCCACTGGAAAAGTCGAAACGGGTATGGGAGAAAATATGGGAGAGAGCAGATTGGAGGAGGGGATATCCTGTGGGACTGCTATTTTGGGGCGGTGGGTAGGGGAAAAATGGGGAGAAAATTTGTAACTCAAAATATGGCGGAAATGAATGATGTAAATCAGAAGTTAATAAAGCATTTGAAAAAAAAAATTTTTTAATTATTTTTTCCTTTTAAATTTATTTATTTTTAGTTTACAACATTCAGTTACACAAGTGTTTGAGTTCCAAGTTTTCTCCCCCTTTGGCCTCCCCCCAAAATAATTATGAACCTAAAACTGAGAACAAATAGTAATAAATAATGGAACCTAATATGGTATAAACCTCTAGATAAAATCCATGACCCAGAACTTAAGCTACGGATTTATACATGCAAGGTTCAATCTTGGGTGTCAATTACAGACCTTTTTTCCCCATTCCCCACCATTTCCCTTGGGAACATTAGACTATAGCTTATGTCTTCCATAAACCAAAAAGACTCTTGGCTCTCAAGCAAATGCTCAGACCAGTGATACAAGACAAGGTTTACTTAACCCAGAAAAAAAAATGAAACAAGATGGACTTGTGCCCAAGTTTATGAACAGTAAAAACAACACTTTTTCCCTCTCTGATGGGCCTCCCCTTCCCCAGATCCCTAGGGGAATATAATTCTCTAGATCTATAGTGCTAGACCTATAGTTCTAACCACAGATTAGGGCTGAGTTCCTCCTGGAAGGGAAAAGCACTTTGGGTCACTAGAAGGTGAACTGCTTCCCTCTCTCAAAAAGCCCAGCCCACCTAATGCACAGCCTGGGGGTAGGGGGGGGTACAGTTCTGGGAGGGAGCTCTGCCATAAGGCAAGGTCTGTAGTTTTTTCTTCATTCTTTGCTATGCTGCTCCTCAGGTCTAGCACCTGTTTTGCTTGGTCTTGAATTCCTCTACACGGTTCAAGAACTTGAGCGTGGCCAGCAGGTTCTCTTCTCTCTGGGAGTTTTGGTTCAGGAACTTTTCCCCTTATCTGAGGATTCCTCCTTGGCTCTACCAAGTTCTCTCCACTGCAGCCATATCCATCTTCTGAGGTCACATAGTCTTCTCCCTGGTGGGGTCTGGTACACCCAGTGGATTTCCACCCAGGTAACTGAGTCTGAGTCTGGGTAGCTCTCAGTTTTGGTTCTTTCCATTTCTGTCTGTTTGTGCTTTCCCCTTTAAAGGCCAAATACAAAGTCATGACTCAGGTGTATGACTAACTATAATTTAATCATCTTCAAATGTGTAAGAAGATGTTTCATTTCATATATAGAGAGGTATCTTTAAGGTTACATTAGTGGGTAGCAGTGAAGACCCAGGACAATGTATGAATGAAAGAAGACATGAATGAAAAAACACTTAAGGGCTTCTTGTGTGCTGAGATCTGTGCTGAGCACTGAGGGTACAAAAAGAAAATAATGAGACAGTTACTAGGTAGCTAGGTGGCACAGTGGGCAGATAGGTGGCGTAGTGGATAGAGTTTTGGGGCAAACTCAGAAAGACCTGAGGTGGAAATCAGACACTTACTAGCTGTGTGACCCTGAGCAAGTCACTTTATCTGTCTACCTCAGTTTCCTCAGCAGTAAAATGGGGATAATAACAGCATCTATGTCCTGGAATTATTGTGTGGCCCAAATGGGATAATATTCATTAAGTGCTTGATGTGGTGCCTGGCACATAGTACATACTAAATAAATGCTGTTTCCTTCCTTCATGCTTTCCAGGAACTCATAATCTAATTGACAGAGACAACACATATAATAAGATAATTTGTTTATAAAGCAGATGGAAAGACTTGAAAGTCCTCTGGATTCACCAGCAGGGTGGATGGGATGGCCCAGGAGTCCTCAGTATGCCCTGGCAGGTCAGATGACCTTGTCTAGATATGTGAAGGGTGTAGTGGCAGGGCTGATGGTAAGGCCTGCTGGTCTTCCTTCTCACCAAAAGGTGTCAGTAGTTTCTTTGCTTTTTCTCAAAGAAAACACTCCACCCCCCCAATTCGAGTCATTTTTCTCTGGCTATCCCCAATGTTACCTAGAGGATTGTATTCTTTCTATCCTCATCTCTGCCTCCTTGCTTCCTTCAAATCTCACATAAAATCCTACCTTTTGCAAGAAGCTTTTGCTAGTTCACTTTAATATCAGAGTCTTCCCTCTGAGGCTATCTCCAATTTATCTGTTATATATCAAGTATGTATATAATTGTTTGCATGCTGTCTCCCTTGTTATATTGAGAGCTCGTTGAGAACAAGGTCTATTTTTGCTTTTTTTTTTTGTAAATCCCCAGCTATTAATGCCCGACATATTAAGAACTTAATAAATGAAAAAAAAAGCTCAGTAAATGCATGACTTGCTCTTAAACTTTTCTCTCCAAAATTACCCATGATCTCTGAAGTGCCAAATTTAATGGCCTTTTTCCTTTGTCCTCATCCTTCTTGACCTTTCTGTTATGTTTAGTACTACTGAATACCTTTTCCTTCTGTATACTATTTCCTCCCTGGGTTTTCATGTCACTCCTCTGTTGTTCTCTTTGTACCTATCTGGCTGCTCCTTCTCAGTCTCCTTTGCAGGGCCATCAATGTTCTGTTCACTAAATGTGGGATCATGATATTTGTCCTAGGTCCTTCCCTTCTCTATCTTGCTGTTCTCATAGCTATTATGGATTTAACTATCATCTCTCTGCAGATGATTCCAAAATTTACACAACTAGTCAGCTCTCTCCTGAGTTCTATTCCCCTATTTCCAAACTGCTTATTTGAAATCTCCATCTGGAAGTATCATCAGCATCTCACATTCAACATATCCAAAAAAGAACTGTGACTGAACAAACGAATGAATGAAAACCATGTATTAGCTATTTCCTTATTTCTGTTGAATCACCATTTGTCCAGTCATCTGGGCTGGCAACCCAGGAGTCGCAGCTAACTCTTCCTAACTCCCCACATCCAACCAGTTACTAGTCTTGCCAATTCTACCTTTTTAACATCTCTCTACTCACTCTATAAATTCCCTACATCAGGTCCTCATTGTCCCTCACCTGGATTATTGTAATAGTTTCCTAACTGACCTTTTGGACCCTAGTTTAGTCTTTCCTCTTTCTAGTAAATCTTTTACAGAGCTGTCAAATTGATATTTCTACAATGCAAGTCTGACTATATCGAACTACTCATCAGTGGCTCCACATAGATTATAAATACAAATCCTTGCTGGTCACTGGTTACGTTTCCTCACTTAAGTTCTGGCGAGGCTATTCCTCTTAGAAAACCTATGCATTCGCACAAGCTGTCTGTCCTCCGTGTCTGCAATGCTCTTGCTTCTCATCTTGGCCTCGTGGAGCTCACAAGCTTACTTCACAGTTCAGTTCAATGTCACCTTTTTCAAGTGGCCTTACTTATTCTTCTGCTCCCCCACCGTCATGGATTTAAATATTTTGTATATCTCTTCTAAATTCTCTTTACTTAACTTGCTGTGTTTATCTAGCAGAATATAAGCTCTTTGAGGGTAAGAGATTTCTCAGTTTTGTATGTGTCTTGCCAGTATCTGGCACAGTGCCTGGCCTACAGATGGCACTTAAAAATGATTAACATGATCTTTACTAGTTTTTTCTGTTATTTTGTTTTCTTGGTGGTGATGGTGGTGGTGGAGGGCATGTGTGATATTTATCTTATAATATGATACTTTTCTAAAGTAATTTATTGTCTCAATCCTGCATCTTAAGCTTTCTAGATTTACAACCTATAAATACGGCCATTTGGACAATGCTCATTCCTTCAATTTCTGTTTTTATATCTCAGTGGTGTAGTGAATATTTTTAGGACTAAGTCAGATAAAAATTTTAATAGTGACTGGCCCTGTTTAACACTTGTTTTAAATGAAAATGACTGTTTTGTCACTTTATGGAAGGCTATTATGTTAAATATTTTGTCAAGTTAAAAAAGGATCCTTCTATTTCTATATTTTAAAATACTTTGAATACAACTGAATGTTATTTTTTGTTGTTGTTTGTCCTTTATTCTTGAAGATGAGCATGATGTCAGGGAGGTGATGCCATGACTTGCAAGTGAATTGGATTTAAGTGAGGGAGGGCTGTGAAAAGTCATCAGTCTCACTCTCTCTTCCTGAGCCATCTAGATCCATTTGTAAAATATAGATTAGGATGACTAGAGATGTCCCTGGATGCAGTGGGAGGCCTTGGCCTTTTTAAGCTAGGGTCTTTCCAAGGTCTCAGTTTGACCGAGTCAATGCCCATTCAGTGATTGAGGCTAAGCAAGAAATGAGGCAAAGAATGGCTTCTTTTACCTAGTTAAAAAAAATCAATCTGGGAGGGGAAGACCCTCAGAGTTCTGCTCAAAACAGAAACAATTACTATTTATACTGATTCTGAGCCATCAGGGCCCAAACAATGAGCAAATGAGATTAGGCTGGGATCTATTGTTGGCCAATCAATAAGAGCCAGAGTGATCTTCCTCCTTAAGAAAGAAATCTAACCTGTAAATCCCAAGATATCTTGTGAGGTTTCAGTGATCAAAATTTATATTCCTTTGAGCAGAGCACCTGCAGGTAAGGGTAGGATTCCCTATGTGAAAAGAGGGAGAAGAGGGAGAGAAGGAATGAAGGAATGAAAGGAGCTGCATTATTCAAATGGAACTGACTAGTTGGGTCCTGATGGGACAGCTACTAATCCTCACAAGTTGTTGTTTGTCCTTGTTTTTTACCTAGTCTTAATCACTTAATGGGGGTTGTTTCAGATGGCTCAGGAGGAGAGAATGAGACTGGTGACTTTGCACAGCCCTCCCTCACTTAAATCCAATTCACTTGCAAGTCATGGCATCACCTTCCTGATGTCAGGGTCCTCTTTGAGAATGTCATCTTTTATAAAAGTTTTCTCTGCATATAATATAATCATATATTTATTTTCATGACTATATTGACTGTTTTCCTATTAAACCATCCTGCACTACCCTTATAAATTCTATGTGATCATAATAGATAATTTGTATACACATTTTACTAATATTTTATTTAATATTTCTACATTGATATCTGTTGATCCCCTTTTGACTTTATCTTGACTGGATTTGGGAATCAAAGTCGTATTTCCTTATAGAAAGAACGGAATACTGTACTACTCCCCTTCCCTACATTAAGGAACCATTTTTATAACTTTGGAATTACTTGTTAGCTAGATGTTTGTTAGAATCCATTTGTGAATCTAGCTAGCTACAGTACCTTTTTGAACAACTCTTTAAAGACTTGATTTCTTCTGAGGTCAGTTTGTTACCTAAGCTCTGTTTCATTAATTTCGGTACTTTGTATTTTTGTAAATACTTATGCATAGTTTTTGTATTTTCAAATTACTACAGAGCTGTGTATCAGCCTCTGGTGAGTTTTATTTCTTTTTGCTTATTGTACTGTCCCCATTTTCTGTTTTTTTTTTTAAAGTAATTTTGGTTCTCTCCCCTTTTCACCTATTAGATTTACCATCTGCATATCAGTGGGGTTCTTTTTAAAAACATTTCTTGCTTTTATTATCAATTTTTTAAATTCTCAGGTTTATTAATCTTTTGATTATTCCTTGATTTCTCTTTTCCACTGATTTAAGTACAGATTCATTTTTCTAACTTTCTTATTAATATAGGCATTTAGCATCATAAATTTGTCTTTGACTATTACTTTACTACATCCCAACTATATTGATATGTAGTATTTGTACTATCATTATCTTTGATATACGCTAATTGCTTTTGTAATTTCTTCTCTTACCTTGGCATTATCTAATACATTATATTTAAGTTTCTATGTCAAGTTTTACTTTTAAACTCATACTATTGTTACTTATTTCTGAATTTATTGGATTATGATACATAGAATACATACAATTTCTTCTTTCCTAAATAAACTAAAGATGAGATATTTTCCCCTACAGCTTCTATGTTTACTTCAAAAGAAGAATGAATATTCCTTGCTTTTCCCATTGAATTCTCTCTCTATGCCTATTAGATCTAGTTTGTATAATATACTGTATTCAGGTCTGTTATTTATTTTTTGTTTATCTTTTTGAAATATTCAGATATTATTGATTTTAATCTATTTTATATGATTGTTAGTTTTGTCTTTATAAATTTTCTTATTAGATTATTAGGTCTGTCATAACGATGGTAACAATAACTTAGTTGATATTATACTTTAAGGCTTTCAAAGTTCTTTACAAACAATATCTCAATTCAACCTTACAACAATTCTGGAAAAGTAGTTGGTGGGATAAAGACCACTACCAGATTTTTAAAATCGGAGTCTGAGTAGGAAAGCAGAAAGAGTCCTTTATTCTTTCTCATGAGAAAGGGCACAAACTTCAGTTGCTCAAAAGGCATCAGCAAGGGAGTGTAAATTCTGGAAGTCCGAAGGCTTCTGTTATCCTAATCCTAATCCCCCCCCCCCCCACTCCCCTGTCTGGTCTCACCATTGGTTGGTGAGGTGGTCTCACAATCTCTTTGTGAGTAGCTAGCTAATGGGCAAAAAGCAATCTCAATTCTTCATTACCATAATTATTAATTAATTAGTATTCTATCAGAGGACAATGTTTTCCAGTTTCTCATTATGCACCAAATTTGGAGACAGCCAATGAGAGTTACAGTTGACAATCCTGTATTATCATAATTATTCATTTAAACCCTTCCAACCAATCAGAAGGAAACATCCTTCAATTCCTTAATTATGCATATCTACGCACCAGATTTGGGGGCAACTGAAGAAGGCTAATGTTGTTTCCTTTAAGTTTTGTTGCCTTGTTCAGGGGTCTGTGGAAACTTAACCCTCTGCTATCTCTCACAGCAAGTGCTATTACAACCTTCATTTTACACACGAGGAACCCGAGACAGAAAAGTTACGTGATTTATCTAGATGTATATAGCTAGAAAATGTCTGAGGTGGAATTGGAACCCTGGTCTTTTTAACTCCAGGTCCAATACTATCTACGTCACCATTTTGTTCTATTTTGTATACATTGTTTAAGCATAACACAATTTCCTGATCTCTACTAATATTTTCTAATTTAAATACTAATTTTTCAGTAAGATGATAAATTTTTGTCTGGTCTTTAAATTTAAACCTGTGTATGTCCTTCTGCATTAAATGTGTTTGCTATAAGCAATGTGTTGTTAAATTCTGCTTTTAATCCAGTCTGTACTCTTTTTCTTTTTATTGGTGAGTCTATCTATTTACATTTATTTACACAGTTCTGAAATGTATGTTTTTCTAGCATTGCTACATGAGCATTCATTTTATCAGAAGGGAATATAACCTTTCTTTTTATTACCTTTGCTGTGTTTAAATAAACAAAAAACCCTGCCACATTAAGATACCTATATCTCATCAACTACCTATTTTTTAAAACTCTACTCATTCTTTATCAAGGATAGAGTTTAACTAACAAAGGATCATTCTGACCTCTTTCCCTTCTACTCTCTTTTAATATCCTTCTGAAATATTCAGTGATATACAACTAATATAGTATGTTCATAAGTGTGTTTGTGTACTATATATGTATATATGAATTGGTTTATCTTGGTTTAAAAGTGTAAATTAATTTAAGTATTTATCCTTTAAATTAGGAGTCTTGGCTTTTTATCCCCAAAAGCTGCTCTTAAGTATATTTTCTGCTATTTGAATTCTTAAAATTCCTTTTGCCTTGTGTTTATTACATTGAAATAGTATACTTAGCTTTGCTACATGGATGCTTTTTGCTTAATGACTTACATTTAAAAATCTGATGTATGTCACATTTAAGTTTCTCTAGTTGTTTCTGGAAACATCTCCTGACATGCTGATGGATATCCTTTGGTGTGTTTATACTTTCTTTTACCTTGCACCATTCTTGTTTTGTCATTGTAGTATTGAAGTTTTATGATAATATGTTAAGGAGAATTTTGAATTTTTATTTATTCGGGTCCAGTGAAATCTATGTGTAGAATCACACTTGTTTTTTATATTCTGTAAAGCTTACTGAACTATTTCCTGGAATATTGTGCTAAGATTCTTTTCTTTTTCTCAATTGTCTGGCACATCAGTTTTCCTGATGGTACAATGACTTGACCTGCCATTCAAATATGTCACTTGCCTCTGCATTGTTTGCAACTCTTTCCAGTTGAGTCACCTTCTGATCTTTTCTTTAAATTTTCTTTACAGTTTCGCATTCAGAACTTACATAAAGTCTATTGCTGATTGCTTCCATTAATACTTCCAAGTTTTAAAATAATATTATACACATTGGGCTCCCTTCCCCTCCTCCACTGATTCTTTTTGGTCTTTTATTTTTTTTTCTTAGAATCTTTTAATTCTAGTTTCAGTTCTTTCATTGGAATTTTTTTTTTACTTAAGCTCTTTATTTTTCTCCCCTGATTTTCCTGTCAGTGTTCATTAAATACATTTTAAGTGTGTCACCAATCAATGCAGACTTTCTTCTATTGCTGGTTTCTTCCATTTTCATTGCTTCTGGTGCTTTAGACTTTGTTTCATTTGCTCCATATATATATATGTGTGTGTGTGTGTGTGTGTGTGTGTGTGTGTGTGTGTGTGTGTGTGTATATATATATATATATATATATATGTATTTGTATCTGAGGTCCTTCTTGCCCTTACACATTTTCATTTCTAAAAACTAAAATTTTATTTAATAGATTTGTTATTTTTCTCTTTTTTTCTGTTTCCATTGCTTTTGAGAGGAATGAAAGTTCCTGGAAGTCTCTCACTCTTTACATCTTTCCAGGAGGTCCCATGGGTTATATATTACCCGTGTTTCCCCGATAATAAGACCTATCCTGAAAATAAGCCCTCCCTTTACTGTGTAAGATTCCTCTAAAATAAGCCCTCCCCCGAAAATAAGCCCTATTGAGATTGCTACTGTAGTGAAGGTGATCCCCTGCGCTACACGCTACATTACAGTACCTTCTGTATGCACCGTCCCCCCCCAGGTGAAACACACACCGCGCTCCGAGCTGCAGCAGTGATCATCAGTGATCATGCAGCGTCATCCTGTTCTTTCCCAGTGATTTGCTTATTGAATAAAGGTACATTTTTTTGTTCACATTTACCTGTTTATTAAAATTGCTGTCAATGTTCATTAAAATAAGCCCTCCCCTGAAAATAAGCCCTCTGGTGTTTTTCTGTCCAAAAAATAATAAGGCAGTGTCTTATTATCGGGGAAACACAGTATATACTAAAAACAAACAAACAAAAAAACAAAAAAGAACTTCCCACAGTGCTTAAACATAATGCTGAACAAATGATAGGTGCTTAATAAATACTTATTGAATGGAATTATTAGGGAGGGATTTTTTATAGGGATTAACTAACAAAATTGTAAGGTCTTTAAAGAGGTGAAAAATGAGCATTGTTATGACTTAAAAGCATAAAAAATATTCCAACTCCTTCCTGAAGAATTTCTCAGTAACTCTTGCTAGCACTGAGTTCTTCCATTCTTGAGTATTCTTAGCAATTTGTATAGGTATCCGGTTAGGATCTGATTAGATTTAATTTGGCACTATATTTCTTCTTACAATGTCTACCCTATGAAGTGTAAAGCTAATCTATCAAGCTTTCAAAGCTGTCCATTATCTTGCTCCATCCTATTTAATCTTACTACTCTTCAATATGAACCCTTCCCTTTACTTAAGCCAATGTCCTTTTTTATCTCTTGGATGTCCTTTTCATTTGTTTACACCCTATTTATCCTTTAAGGCACTGCTCAAGTCACTACTCTGTGAAGCCTTTTTTAATAATGCCAGACTATACTGGCTTTTTCTTTCTCTATTTTGTTTATTATCTGTACCACATCACTTATTTTGGTACCTTACTTAATATGGTCTTATTCTATAACTGTGATATTGTGGAAAAACTATTAAACCGTAGACCTAGATGTGAATTCTAGTTCTGACACTAGCTAGTGGGGCATGGTTCAGATCACTTAACAAATCTATATACTCAGGACCAGTCTTCTCTTTATCTTTAATAAAACACCTCTAAGTGCCTACTGGATATCTCTAAACTACATTTCTTGTGAACTTCACAAATTTAATATGTCCAAAGCACTTTATCTTTCCTATCCTCTTCTTACAAACTTCTCTCTTTCTGTGAAAGATAACACCATTTTCCCAGTCTACTAGCTTATTAAACTTGGCATTATCCTTGACTCCTCACTCTCTTACCAAACATATAGAATCAGTTGCCGAGTCTTGTTTTTCCCTCTTCGATACCTCTTACATTCAGTCTTTTCTGTCAACTCACACAGATGCCACCTTCATTCAGGCCCTTGTCACCTTTCTCCTAATTTACTGTAACTACTCCCTAATTGGTCTCTGCCTCAAGTCTGTCCCTACTCCAATCTGTCCTCTACACTCCTGACAATATGATTTCTCTTATGTGAAGACATGATCATTCTGCCCCTCTACTTAAAACATTCCAGTGGCTCTCCAATGCCACTTCTGTTTAGATTTTAAAGCCCATCACAACCTGTTTTTCCAGGCTCTGTATTCCCCTCTCTGAATTCTGTGATCCGGACAGCCTTCTTTCTGTTTTTCCCACATGACATTCCAACCTAAGTCTCTGCCTTAACACTAGTCATCCCTCATGCCTGGAATGTACTCTTTTCTCACTTTCCAGATCCAATCAGTTGCCAAGTATTATTTCTATTTATTCTGCATATACTTATATATGTGTTTGCTTTCCCCACAAGAATGTAACCTCATTGTGAGGAGGTATTGTTTCATTCATTGTTAGTTGCATTCCTAGCATAGTGTCTGGCACATAGTAGATGTTTAATGTTTGTTAGCATTTCTGAGTCTCAGTTTCCACATCTGTAAAATGGGATAATATCTATACTTATTTCATAGGATTGTTGTTGGGAAAACATTTTGTAAATTGAAAATCATTATGTAAATGTGAGTTATGATTTAATACTTTATGAATCAATACATGATAATATATAGAAAATACTTTCTTAATATTGGTTTCTAGTACTAAAATAAACTTCTTTATTGTATTTGATTTAGATTATCAATGATATGTTAGTTATCCACTTCATAATATTTTATCAAGGCTTGTTAATTTTACCTCCAGAGCTTCTCCAGTATTTGTCCTCTTCTCTCCACTCACATGGCCATTCACTATGTAGTTCAGACTCTCACCATCTTGCATATAATAGCCTCCTAACTTATCTTCCTCTTTTCAGTGTTTCCCTACTTTAATCCATTCAATTTATTAATCCACAAAACCAAAATAATCTTCCTAAGGCATAGGCCACTTCCCACTTCACTCCCCTCCCCGAAATCTTTGTGTCTAGGATAAGCTCCTCAACTTGTATTAAAGTTCTTCCACAGTACAACTCCAATCTACTTTTTAAGCCTTATTCATGTTATGCCTATTTACATATTGTTTTTTCTAGCCAAACTGTACAGAAGCTGTTTTATGAACTTGGAATTTCATATTTTGCCTCTGTGCATTTGGACAAACCAATCAATATGCCAAAAATGTGTCTTCTCGTCACATTTGCTTCTCAGAATCTTCATTTCCTTCAATGCCAGTGAGTGTGTTATTTCTTCCATGAAGCCTTCCCTGATTCTCCCAGTTAACACCCTGTCCCTACTTAAATTATATTTATAAATCTGTCTATATTGTATACCCTACTTTCCTCTCAGCAGAATGTAAGCTCCTGAGGATCAGGACTGTTTTGCTTTTGTGTCCTTAGCACATCATACTAAGTGTATGGCAGACACTTAAATGTTTGTTAAACTGAGTTCACAAATTAGCACAGCTATGTGAAACCATTTATCATGGGGACAAAGAACTCTTAAGACTCTCAGTAAACCCTGTAAGTTTCATTATTATAAATGCAATTTCTTGTGTTTATAATTATAACCATTTCTTTCTTCAGACAAGTACTATTCATAACTAGAACATTGGCCACTAGGTGGTGAATTTTTTTGGCCATACCAGCTCATAAAACTACCTCTGGAGGCATGAAGGTATCGCATATGTGTGGGTTATGATTAAGTCTGATAAAATCATAGACTTTCTGAAGTATGGAAGGAATATGGCATTAGTCACTTATGTTCCTAATTATGCCCCAAAGTTATTGACAAAAAGTTAAAGTATGTTCAGCATACTTTTATAGAAGGCAGGGAAGTAAGATTGGATTTTGGAAAGATATCCATCAGAAATAATTAAATTTGAAAAAATTTTTGACACTTAAGGAGGCTAAGCTTCAGTACTATGGTAAATTCACTTCCTCATCTAATGAAGTTGCATAAATGAGGTGTTACTATATTGTTTACTTTTATGTCAACCTACAACTGATTGAATATAAACTGTTTCTGAGCAATAATTGCTTTGATTTTAGCATTTTTGCTCTATTAGGAAATTTAGGATTTTTTTTAAGAGAACCACAGAATTTCCAGTCATAGAAAGTAGGGAAACCTTGGACTGTCTTGGACTTCTTCTCAATAGGTTGTGGGTATGGCACTGTTGTGTGTCTACTTGAGATTTTATAAGAACTAAAAGTTTTACCTAATAGCTACATTTTGTTATCTTACATAGAAATATTAACTTGCTTCATTCATTTCTTCTACTAAATGCATTTTGGGGGGCAGAGTTCAGACCTGCATGGTACAGTGGAAAGAATGATGGATTTGAAGCTTATAGAAACTGGGTTCAAATTCTGGCTTTTTCATTTACTGTTGATTATCAACAAATCACTTAACCTCTCTGGGTCTCAACTTTATGTGCAAAATGAGGGAGAATAATAGAAATAATAGAAAACTTCTAAGATTCCCTCTGGCTTTAAAGCTATATAATCTAAAGACTTTATTGGTATAGGAAACTCTTTCTCTACTTACTCATATTAGCAACTCAGCTGTAATTTCAGAGTACTAAAGATTGCCTGAGGCGACAAGAGGTTAATTTAGTTGTCTCACAACTAGTATTGGTCAACTGCAGAATGTGAACCCAGCTCTTTCCCACTCTAAGGCAACACTCCTTAGCTAAGGCCTCCTAGCTGCCAGGCCATGTTGTCTCATCAAGTATAATGTACTTAAAATAGTTATTAAATATATTATTACTTCCTCCTTTATTGACTCAATTCATTGGTTTGATGACTTAAATGGAAGTTTTACCATAAATAATTGCACCTCTCCAGAAGTATTTAAAATTGTTCTACTTTATAATTTTAAATCTACCCATTCAACATAAATTAGGCATAAAGCTGGCATTTGTTAAAAACATTTTAGAGGGGCAGCCAGGTGGCTCAGTGAGTAAGAGCACTGGCTCCAGTGTCCGGATGACCTGGGGATCAAATCTGGGCTCAGATAATTAGCACCACACCCAGAAATAACTGGCCATGTAACCTTGAGCAAGTTACTTAACCCCGATTGCTTTAAAAAAAGGACATTTTAGAAATGATGGGATTTAATACATTCAAACTAGAAGAAGCAGAATTCAAACTCACAAATGTCTTATATATGGGGTACGTGTTTACCATTATCTTTGTAATTAAATACACAGAGACATTATCATTATAAGTAGTTACAAAAGTAAAATTTGGAATCATCTTTTTTTGAAGACTCATCAGGAAGTGCTGAGGTTCTAGCTCCTTGAGGTCCTTGTTTAGCATCCTTAACAGTATTTCTCAAGAACTAAAATAAATTATTTCCCCCCTCATTGAGGTAGTCTAAAAATAACTCCCAAAGTATATCTGGGTATTAATAATTGTCAAATAAAAAATTTAGTACCACAGATTTATATAGCAACTTTTTTTTTTCCAGTATTGAAATTTAAATGCCAAATATACGTTGCTTACTTTGTCCTTATAGCATTTACCTGATGGGTAAATTGTTATTTAATACTTTTGTGGCTAGGGAAACTGATACAGAATAAGATCAAATGAATTCACAAAGATTTAGTTCAATGAGAGAATCCAGGCTCTGTTCCTTTTGGTGAAGTGTTCTTTTCTTTTCACTTGACCATTTACACATGTAAATTGCCCTGACAGGGTTATAATTACACTTCTTTGGAAAATCATTGTAATTCAAATCCATTCAGTGCTGTTTCACTTGTGTAATGTGTTACCTAAGTAGTGTCTGCTGCACCTATTTTAATGATATAGCACATTGATAACATTTTCACTCATTTAAAGTCATGTTTACTAACAAGAGTCTTAGCAAAGAAAAATTTGAAAAAGTGATTTTTTGCTCACTTAAATCGCCTTTGTAACAACAGAAAAAGGCCAGGTATTGACTTCTCATAGCTATTTCTAGTCCTAGAGAATTAAATATATTAACTTGACAATTATTTAAGGATAAACTCTCATCAGACTTTTATTTTTCTTCTCAGATAATAACCACACAAGTTAATGTGTAAAGTCATAACAGCATTTGGCCAAAAAATGCACTTCAGGGCAGTGAAGATATTCAAGGTCATTATGCATTTCCTCACTTCAGTACTCAAGATTTAAAAGTCTAACTAATCATCAACTGGTTTATCCTGGAAGGCACTGCAGAGAATGAGCAAAAACCTGACGACAGAGACACAAAGTTGGCAGTGACAATAAATTCAGGGGGGTCAGGAGAGGTAAGCCTGGAGAGAGCAGGGGAAAGTCAAAGTTGGGGTATGACTGGGAGGTTTGTGAGAGACTCAACTAAATTATGTTTATCTTAAAGAATAAATTAGGAAGGGAATGAGGAGACTCAATTTAGGGAAAGAGAGTGTGTGTGTATGTGTGTGTGTGTATGTGTGAGACACAGAATAGTGAAAAACAACCATTTTAATTCTAGAGGCTTTAAAGTACAGAATGAGGTCATCCTATCTCCTGGAAGTGACATAGCACCACCTGCTCAACACTTACCCCGCCCCTTCCCTCCTAGGTCCCGCCCCTCCGCCAGCGGCGGGCAGGGGGTTAGGGGGCGTTTCTCCTAGAGAAACGCACTGAGCAGCAACGCTGAGGAAGGGGTCCTCCAAAGCCTCTGGCACTGTCCTCTCCAGGGATCATCTCGGACCTCCCAACCTTACCCAGCGGGTTTCTGAAACGCCAAGGGGTCAACCTGATGGGTTTCGGGGTCAACGGAAGAAGGAAAGAGGAGCCCTGGCGGCGAGAAACCCCCGGCCCCCCGCCCAGCAGCTGAGAAACAGGAGGACGGCCATCTTGGCTGGGCGGGCCGGGCTGGGGAGCGGCGGGCGCTGTGCGATTGGGGGGCTCGCCCGGAAGTGACGCGTACCACCCGGAAGCGGAGGGGGTTCCCCGGCCCACTCCCCCCTCGTTCGTTCGCTCCCCCGCTTCCTCCCCGCCCCCCTTCCTCTCCATTCGTTTCCCCCCTCCCCGTTCCCTGCCTTCTTTTCCCCCTTCCCTCCCCATCCCTCCCCCCCAACCTCCGGAGCTGGGAAGAGAGTCAAGATGGCGGCGAAATCCGATGGCGGCGGCGTGGGGGTGGGCTTCGCCCAACTGCACAACCTGGACGAGGCGGTGGGCAGCGGCGGCGAGGAGGACGGGGAGCCCGGGGGAGGCGGCTGCGGCGGCGGAGACGGCAGCGACCCTGGCGAGAGCAGCTCCCTCCACATCTGCCACTGCTGCAACACCTCCTCGTGCTACTGGGGCTGTCGCTCCGCCTGC
The DNA here is from genome assembly GCF_028583685.1 of Petaurus breviceps papuanus. Classification (NCBI taxonomy): domain Eukaryota; kingdom Metazoa; phylum Chordata; class Mammalia; order Diprotodontia; family Petauridae; genus Petaurus; species Petaurus breviceps. The sequence continues at coordinate 28,906,150 of NW_027187378.1, read as the reverse complement.
CTGCGCTCCCTCCTGGGCAAGAAGCCGCGCCGCAGCGCCGCCGCCGCCGACGGGGGGGACCAGCCGCTCCAGCCGCCGGCGGACGCCGCCGCGCACCCCCAACCGACGCCCCCCGCCGGCGCCGCGCGCCCCCAGCCCCTGCCGCCGCCGCAGGTGGAGCGACCGTGGCTCGACTGCCTGTGGATTGTGCTGGCGCTGCTGGTGTTCTTCGGGGACGTGGGCACCGACCTGTGGCTGGCCCTCGACTACTACGGCAAGGGGGACTACGGCTGGTTCGGGCTGACGCTCTTCTTCGTGCTGGTGCCGTCGCTTCTGGTGCAGAGCCTCAGCTTCCGCTGGTTCGTGCAGGACTACACTGGCGGAGGGCTGGGCGCCGTGGAGGGGCTCAGCAGCCGGGGCCCCCCCATGATGGGGGCCGGCTACGGTCATGGGGCAGCCCGCGGGGGCGGCGGCCCCGGCGTGGGGGGAGCCTCGGCCACGCCGGGGGCCCAGCGCTTGTGCCGCCTCTCGGTGTGGATCTGGCAGTCGGTCATCCACCTGCTGCAGATGGGGCAGGTGTGGAGGTAAGAGAGGACCGTTGAGGGGCTGGCCGGGGGGCAAGGGGCGGGGGAGGGGGCGGTGGGCGGGCTGGCGGATGCCTGGGTATGTAGCGCGCCGGGGTGTCGGGTGGATGCGGCCCTCCAGGTAGCGCTCTCCCCTTATGCGCTTCTCCTTCGTTCCCAGTAGTAGAAGAACCTACGTTCCAGGCCCTTGAAAGTAAGATTCTGGTGCTTCTCCCTGAGGGTCTGAAGCCCTCCCCATTTTTTCGGGACCCTTGGCCACACCTTTTTGTCCCGAGGGAGGCCCCAACCTCCCCTTACCGCCTTGCTTTCTCTGGTAGGTCGTACGTAGACCTAAGACCTTGCCTTCCTCTTATCCTCCCTCACTCTTCCCCAAATCCTTCCTTGTTTCTCTCGATCACCTGCCCACTGCACCTTTCCTTATTTTTGCCTCTGTACCCCGACTTGCTTTCCTCCACTGTACCTGGTCTGCGTTCTAGGGAGACCTGTCTTTTCCCTGTCTCCTCTGCGCTGGCCTATGTGGGGTCGTGTGAGAAATCCTTGACTGTCCCCTTCTGTAGGTCTTAACCCTTTTTTATTCCCTTTCCCTTTTTTCTTCTTCCCTATTCTTTTGTAACAGATGTCCCCAAACCCTCCTCCCACCTCCCAGTAGTTTTTCAGTGGCAGGTGAAATTGTGCAGTATGTCAATGAATGTTAAGTGTTTAATACTTATTCAGAGAACGCATTGTCTTAGGTATGTTTCTTCTGGTCTTCTTCCCCACCTTTATTTTTTGTTGGCAGGTCAGGTACTTGAGAAGAATGGTGATGTACAGATGTACACACAAACTTGTCTATATTCTTTCTCCCTTCTCCGAACATTTCCAAGTGCCAGTCGAATCGGTAACAGCCGCTTGCAGATGTTCCTTTTGCTTGGTTACATCTGAGCCTTAACAGGCTGACAATTCTATTAATCCCCGAGTAAATCAGCAATGTTCCCTTGACAAACCAAGTTAAGTACCTGTCTGGAAGCAGTAGGGTGAAGGTAAGAAGGTGTTTGGAAAATAACTAACTTGATTGGAGAGGTTTACATGGGGAAGAGCACTTCACATGTAGTGCTTCTGTGAAGAGATACAAGTCACCGAGGCTGCCCTGACTCTTTAATGCAGAAGATTTGCAGTACCTCCAGGATCTGCTGGTTTAGGGCATCTGACACAAGCAGTGTCACTAACCTGCAAGAACAGAAATAAAATTCATTGTTAGTTGAATTGTTCATCTTGTTCTTTACTCATATGCAGCATATTGTGAATTGAAAGTTGGAAGGCTTAATGAAATTTACATAAAATAATTGCAGCTTTATGGGTCTGAGTGTTTGTGGGGAGGTAAATGGGGACACTGGAATGGGAGTTCTTAATTTTTCTGGTCATTAGTTTATATATTGAGATTGAACTAGCAACAGTTATTTTTTTTTTCTTAAAAAGCAGAGTCTGCCTGCAGCTTATTAATTTCTTGCTGGTGAAGGTTGTGAATATAGAAGAGATGTAGAGCAAGTAGTTTGCAGTTGGTATCATGATTCCATCCTCTTGTATGAACTTAATTTTGAAAATTAATTATTTGAAGTAGAAATACAGTTTATTTTTTTTAACAATGTATAAAAAGTCACCTTTTGAGCTTAGGAGAAAACTATTATATTGAGGAAAGCTTTTCTCCTATTGCTCTTAGGAAATAGAAGGAAATGCAGGGAGAGGCAGAAAGTAATGAGGAGATGCTAATTTCCAAACACCTAGAGTTAGTAGTGCATATTACATTAACAATGAATTTTTGACAGAATTAACAAATTACCAAGGCTTCCAAAAATATGAGGGAGGAGAATGAATAATAATGTTTGATTAGGCTAACATTTTTCATCCCTTTATGGTAGGCAGAAATGATAACTTCCAATGTAACTTGCTCATTATTTGAACATGATAAAGGTCATATTTATTTTTAAGAACTTGTAGAGACAATGTGGAAGAGTAATCCCTGTTGATCTGTTTTTCCTATTTAGCATTTGAGATCCTGTGAAATAGGCAGTATTAAAAGAAAGGCAGTTTTTTTGTAGTCTCTGTACAAAGCACAAATCTATTCAAATCTGCTCTTAAAAGTTGAAAGGGTTATTGTTGAGAGGGGAGAGAGGGAGATAGAGACATTTTAAGAGGTCCACGACTTTAATTTTTTTCAGACAAGAACATTTCATCAAAACTTGGACTTCATACCAGAGTAACATTTACTACTTAACTTTTCCCATTTTAAAATCTAGTATTATACTGTAAAAGCTTAGATATCAGAATTATATTTACTTTTTTTTACTGTAATACTAAGAGGAAAGGTCACAATGTAATTAGATGGTTATAAATTTAATTCTATTAAAATCTCTACAAGATCTTTGTATTTGGCTTCTGTGGATGAAATAATCTTACCCTTATGAAGAGCTTCTTTCTTGGGAGCAGGGGATATTTCCAAATTTTGTTGTGTTGTTTACCTTGGGTTCATAGATCCATTAGATTAATTTTAATTATTGTAAATATCACTGCTTTGTATTAAAAATAATTCCATTTCTATTGACCTTAAAAGTTTCGTACTATATATCTCTTCTGTCAAGTCAGAAACAATCCATCAACAAATAATTTACACAAATTATAGAAAAATAGATGCACAGTTAAACCATGGACTTTGAAATGTCTTTCAGAATTGACATAAAAATTAAAAGTTATGGGTCACTTTTTGCAGAGACCACGTGGCACAGGAAAAGAGGGGGTAGTTTGCAAAGTAATTTAATGTTAATTTTGCAGATGTTAAAGTGTGACTCCTTGGAACTAGATGCCCCACCTAAATTAAGCTCCTAGCCTCTAATCTCTTCACCTTGAGTCTCCTGAAGCCTTGACTGACACTACCTTCCCTCAGCCTCCTCTCCTCTCTAATTGGAGGTTGGAGTACCAAACTCCTCCCAATGCTTTCCTTTATGGAGGGTAGAAACCAAACTTTTCAGCTTCCCTTTGCATCTGCTGCCTTTCCTAGTTTCTACTCAGCAGTGTGAGATGCTCCCAGGTTGGGTACATCCTGGTCTCCTCCAACCCCCACATATTTTTGTGTGCCTCTCCCTTCTCCAATATATCATAACTTCCTTGAGAGCACAGATTGTCTTTATTTTTATTAATTGTATCTCCAGCCCTTAGCACAGTTTCTGGCACGTGGTGGGCACTTAATAAATGTTTTTTGGATTGGATTAAGTTCTGTTTACAGTATGTTATTTCCCTTCTAATTGCTTAAGATATTACATATTCCATATAATCTTAGGTGAAAAGCGTCTAGTTTTCTTGAGAATATCCCCAGGGATACCACTTAATTGACATTTGAGAAGTAAACATATATCAGAAAATGCTTTTTTTATTGGAAAGTTAGGATAACTATTTTTTGGGTGAGTTTGGCATTTGAGAATATGACATGATCATGATGTATTTTAATCTAGTTTGTGTTTGTATTTAGAAATAAACTTTCCTCTTAAGTTGCATCTGAATTGTAGTGCCATTTAGTTTTATTTATTTGAATGGAATCCCAAAGGAACTTCAGTTGTAGTCTATAAATACTAAATAGTTTAGTAGTAAATAGTATATAAATACTAAAATAATTCAGTCTAAAAGAATTTATATTTAAAGGAGAAAGAAAGGTCTTTTAAAAGTAATTTATCTCTTTTTCTATTACAAACTATATATGTACATAGTAATAATATAGAATTGGTTATATCTAGAAGTAAGTTAACATCAGAATTTCCATTTTAGAAAGGTCAAGGGAATTAGAAAGCAGACATTGTGAGATGACAGTCCAGTATGGAATGGAGGGAACGTAGTTGTTCTGCAGTTATGTCAGGCTCTTAAATAGATGGTGATGGTAAGAGACAGAATACTAGATTCAAGGATCTGGGATATGGGCAATATTTCAATAAGGATAGCACTGGTATAGGCCTGAGACCTTTGTTCCCTCTGAATTATGCCAGGTTCAGGAGGAGACTAGCCCTTGGTTATCAGACTAGAAAGTGCAGGGGAATGCTGTAGAAATGCAAGGGCTAATGTGAATTTCAGTAAGGCATCCTATTAAGTCCCTCATGTTAACTTTGTGGACAAGATGGAGAGGTGTGGCCAGGATAGTGTAATAATGTAGTCAGGTAGATTTGTTACTGGTCAAAAAAGTCAGCAGTATTTAAAGGATCTTTGTCTTCTAGGAGGAAGGTCTCATATATGAACCACTAAGAGATATCTGTATTTAGTACTTTTATCAGTCACATCAAGGTATGCTTTCTTATTTGTGGAACATATGACTCTGGATTGTATTGTTAACACATTTGGATGATGGTTAGGATCCATGAGGATTGTGATAGGTTGGAGCCATGGACAAAACTTAACAAGATGAAATGTACTAGGAGTAAGGATAAAGTTTTGCCTTTATCGCTTAAAAAAAAAATCAGTAGTATGACTATAGGATTTGCTTATATATATTTTTTGGCGAGGGGGGAGTGGAGGGGTCTTGGGCAAGTCTTTACCCAAGGTACAGTGGCTAGTAAGTGTTAAGTGTCTGAGGTTGGATTTGAACTCAGGTCCTCCTGACTCCAGGGTTGGTGCTCTATTCACTATTCCACCTAGCCTCCCCATGATTTGCTAATACATTTAAAAAATTATTTATTTTAAAGTTTTATTGATGTTTAAAAAACCCAGTCATTTCCCTATATTGTATCATCCCCCTGTCCCCATTGAACTTGCCTTTGTAACAAATGAAAAGTTAAACAAAATTGGTCAGAATGACATCCCTCTGCTTCTGCTGCCCCCCACCTCTGCCTGGAGGAGGGAAGGGTATTTTGTATATATATCATCTTTTCTACACCAAAGTTTGCCTTTGCTGTAGTGAATTAGATGGTCATTTAGTATTCATTTAACATTTAAGATCTTTTGTAGTTAGTAGATAAAGGCCTGGGCTCTTGACCTACCTTGCCTCTAGGCAGACACTGTTTTTGAGAATTTGATCAAGTTACTTCCCCCTCAGCCTTCTGGGGGACCTAAAGAGAAGACCTTTGAAGACCTGCCTTTGTAGAGGGAGTCAATCTTTTCTCAGTCCCTATTCCCATCCTTTCATTTAAATTATTGTAGTTATCATGTAGATAATTCTCCTAGTTCTACTTTTTCACTTTGCGTTAGTTCATTATATAGAGTATCCCAAAAGTCTTAGTGCTTTCAAGTTTTAAGCTTTAATAGGTTTCCACCCGCACTAAGACTTTTGGGACACTATGCACAGCAGTGGGATTGTTGTGTCAAAGGATCTGACTTGCTTGCTATTTACTGAACACATGATATAAAGATTCATATATTACAGTCACTTTGGTCAGGAAGTTTGCATTTTATGGTAGGTAGTTGGTGATAGGGAATTAGAGCTCTGAAAGAAGTTAGAAATTATTTAGCTGTAGAAATGACATAGAAAGATTTGAGAGATATCTGCATAGATGGAATAGTTGAGCCATAGAATACTTGTTATCACCAAGAGGGAGAATGTAGACAGAGAAGAAAAAGGCATAATCTTATTAGGGATCAGCTCATAATTTAAGGGTTAGGAGAAAGGTGAATGTCATCAAAGAAGATGGAAGACAGAGATGGAGGAGGAAAGAACCTTGAGATTGTCATGTCAAGAAAGTGAAAGGAGAACTGGTTGTTAAGGGTGGTGGGTGGGTCAGTGGTGTCATGCTGGAGAATTCAAGAAAGATGACATTAAAAAGGCCGTTGGATTCAAAGATTATGTTAGATGACGTTTATGTAGCACTTTTTGAACACTTCACATATATATCATCTCATTTGATCTTTGCAGCATTTCTGTTGTTCGGGGGTGACATGTTTCTAGATAGCACTTCGGCAAATTTTAAGTGCTCCTCGTATGGACCAGGTACCGTTTTTAGACTCTGCACTTAAAGCTTGCAATTGAATGGGGTTGGATGAAATGGATGAGCACAAATAACTGAAACAAAGTAGATTTGTATTTGAGAGGTATCTTGGAAGTACTATGAGATATTTGAAGAGAGTGGGATTAACTTTTTGCTTTAGGGTAACTGGGGGAAGGCTTCAGGGAGGAAGTGACACTTGAGTTGGATCATGAAGAAATGAAGCATAGAGATAGGGGCTCTAGATATAGGTAATGGTGTGAATAAAGACAGTGATATGAGAGGGCAGACTAAGAGTAAGGTACAATGAGTGACCTATTTTGAGTCTAATGTAGGTTACCTTAAAGGGAATTCTAGTATGAGAGAAGGTTGAAGAAGTAAATGGAAACCTTATTGTGGAGAATCTTCAGTACAAGATAAGGGGATATTTCCTAAGAAAGACTTAGGGTTTTCTAGTTGGCTACAAGATCATTATGAGTAAGTAGGATGTGTGATTGCCAAAAAACTAATGTGATTTTTGGCTATGCAAGAGAGTCTAGATTATAGAATTATAATGAAGAAAATATAGAAAGTTGCACTTTGTATAGAAAGTAGACTTGTAGCATCCCATTCATTATACTTGGATAGTTAAATTACATTACAGCATTGTGAGCAGTTCTGGGAACCCAATCTTGGGAAGAATGTTGTCAATTTAGAGTGCATGTAGAGCAGGAGTTCTTAGCCGATTTTTGTGCCATGGACCCCTTTGGCAGGCAGGAGTCTATGGAGTCTTTCTTAGAATGATCTTTTAAAATTCATAAAAGAAAGTACACATGATTACAAATGAAAACAGTTATTTGAAGTGAAGATATAATTTTTCTTCCATCCAAATTCCTGGACCCCATTATTTCTAGAGGCAAGTGAGTGACAAAATTGAAAAAGGGACTTGTAACCACAACTTAAAAAGATTGGTTGAAAAATCAATGATATTTGTCTTAAAGAAGACACTGTGCCTCCATTGACTCACCATTTCAGTCAGTGCCTCAGTCAGAAATCAGGTAAAAATTTTATTGAATTTACTAAAATTTATTAAGAGCTTACTATGTATTTGGCACTATGCTAAGTATTGGGGATATAAGAAAGTTAAAAAACCATTTCTTACCTCAAGGAGCTCACATTCTAATGGGAAAAACAATAATGCAAACAAGATGTATAGGGCAAATTGACATTCTCAAAGGCAAGGCACTATGGTTAAGAAAGATTCTGAAAGGCTTCTGCAGAAGGTGAGATTTGTAGGAGCTGAGACTTCCAGGAAACCAGTGAGGCCAGGGAGTTGGAAATCTGGAGATGGTGCAATCTATGTATATAGACAGCCAATGAAAATACACAGAATTAGGAAATAGAATATCTTCCGTGAGGGACAATAAGCAAGCAAGTATAGCTAAATTATTGATTTAAGTATAGAGCAGTAAAGTGTAAGATGACTGGAAAGACTGGAAGGGGCCAGGTTATGAAGTGCCTGTAATACAAACCAAGTAGATGGAATAGAGAGCCCTTGTTGTTTATGAAGTGTGGGGGAGGCAAAGTTGCACTTTAGGAAGATTACTTTGGCAGCTGAGTGGAGAATGTGCCAGAGTGGGGAGAAACTTGAAGCCAGGAACACCAACTAGAAGGCTATTGTAATAATAGAGGGGGGGGGGCTACATCATGGTGGCTGTAGGAGAGACAATGTGCCACAGGAGAGACAATGGCAAGAGATATTGCAAAGATAGAAATCAATAGGAGGATGAGTTCATGTTTTGAATTGATGATGATGACACCTAGGTGGGAGCTTGGTTGATTGGGAGGATGGTCAAGAAGGCTTAGGACAGAACCTTGTGGGACATCTATGTTGTGGACATCATCAGGTGTAACCTGATCGAAGATTTAGCAAAGGAGACTGAGGACGAATAGTAAAACAGGAGAGCCTGGAGAGAACTTTGGTAACTTTTTTTTTTTTGCTTTTTTTTTTGGGGGGGGGGGCAATTGGGGTTAAATGACGTGCCCAAGGTCACATGGCTAGTTTTTGTGTTAAGTATCTGCGGCTGGATTTGAACTCAGGTCCTCTTGACTCCAGGGCCAGTGCTCTATTCACTGTGCCACCTAGCCGCCCCTAACTTTGGTAACTTTTAAGAGAGCAGTTTCAGTTGAATTATGGAGTCTAAAGCCAGACTTAAGTTTAGCTAAAGAATAGCTAGGAGGGACTGAAGTGGTATTTCATCCTATCTCAACTAACTTTTTACCTTTTTTTTTCATTCTGCACTTTTACCTATCTTAAGCACCTCTACTGAGCAATAGTTGAATACACATATAGACACATGTAGATATACACATATGTATGTGCATATACACACATATATATTTGTTTGTTTTATCTCTCCTAATCTTCCATTCTGTATGCTAGATTACAAAATCCTTAGGGATTATGCTTTAATTCTTGTATCGTTCCTGTTGGTCAGTGGTATTTCTCAGTAATAAGTGCTTTTTATAAATGTTAGTTGAAGCATTGAATGAATTTGGCTTAGTTTTTGAGGGAGGAACTGGGAATTTGGAGGGGTGGAGGGCAAGTACAGTATTTGAGGTGAGGTCCTTCAGCTCAAAAATTTCTTCTCCCCAATATTGCCAAAAATAGAGTTTCATTTGGATTAACACATTTTTGTAATGTGCAAATGTCCATCAGGGGGCTTAGTTTGTTGGTCATTCCTCTTTGGGTGTGACTCATTTTAATCAGATTTAATCAGATTAAGTCTCTGTCAGCCTTACCGGACTAAAAGTTGTCTTTTTGTAGAAGGTAGAGGAATGGAGAAAAAAAAATCAAAAATAATTTTGGATTATGAGACAGGCTTAGGTGAGATGTTAAACTGTAGAGAGATAAGGCTTTTAACAATGAGAGGACAGTTTAAGGAAAAATTTTTAGAGTGTTATTAGTTCTTGGGTCCAGGTCCTGGCAGTATTACTAAGGAGCTGTGTAACTTTGAGGAATCTCTCTGGGTCTCAGTTTTCTCATTTAAAAATATTTAACATTTATATATCACTTTACATACATTATCTCATTTGAACTTCATAGATAGCTTTGTACAAAGAGGCTTCAAATACCTGCATTTTACAGATAAGGAAACTGAAGCTAGGAGAGGTTAAGTGATTTTTCCTCATAAGTCAGAGACAGAATTTGAACTTGGATCTCTACTGATTCCAGGTCTGGGGCTCTTTTACTATACTATGAAATATTATATAAGATAATATTGAGATATTGATGATATTGAGATCTAATGAAAATAGTATTTACAATTGGGGTTAAGTAACTTGCTCAAGTGTTGTTTCTGGTGAGTGTTTCTGGGTGAGTGCTACCGTGTTTCCCCAATAATAAGACCTATCCTGAAAATAAGCCCTCCCCTTACTGTGTAAGATTCCTCTAAAATAAGCCCTCCCCCGAAAATAAGCCCTATTGAGATTGCTACTGTAGTGAAGGTGATCCCCTGCGCTACACGCTACATTACAGTACCTTCTGTATGCACCGTCCCCCCCCCAGGTGAAACACACACCGCGCTCCGAGCTGCAGCAGTGATCATCAGTGATCATGCAGCGTCATCCTGTTCTTTCCCAGTGATTTGCTTATTGAATAAAGGTACATTTTTTTGTTCACATTTACCTGTTTATTAAAATTGCTGTCAATGTTCATTAAAATAAGCCCTCCCCTGAAAATAAGCCCTCTGGTGTTTTTCTGTCCAAAACAATTAATAAGACAGTGTCTTATTATCGGGGAAACACGGTAAGTGTCTGAGCCTGGATTCGATCCCCCAGGTCATCCTGGCACTGGGGCCGGTGCTCTTACTTGCTGTGCTACCTGGCCGCCCCAAAAGTTACCTTTCTTAACATTTTTTCATTGATTCCTTTATATTCTTGAACTTTTGTTCTTCCAGGTAAATTTTGTTACTGTTTTTCTAGCTTTATTAAATAATTCTTTGGTAGCTTGTTTGGTATGAGGTTAAGTAAATTAATTTAGGTAGAATTGTCATTTTTATTATATTGGTTTGGCCTATCCTTGAACAATTAATATTTAGATCTGTCTTTATTTGTGTGAAAAGTGGGGGTTTTCTCTTTGTAACATATCTTTTATTTAAAAAAAATTTTTTGTTTTCAACATTAACTTCCATAAACTTTTGAGTTTTTGGTTTTCTCCCCTTCCCTTCCCTCACTCTTTCCGAAGATGGCATGCAGTCTGATATAGGCTCTACAGTATACATTCATATTAAACATTTTCAAATTAGTCATGTTACGATGAAGTCTTAGAACCAAAGGGAGGAACCAGGAGAAAGGAGAAACAAAACAAAGGAAATAAAGAAAGCAAATTGTATACTTCTGTCTGCATTCAGACTCCATAGTTCTTTCTCTGGATGTGGACAGCATTTTTCCGTCTTTTGGAGTTGTCTTAGATCCTTGCATTGCTGAGAAGAGCCAGGTCTGTCAAAGTTAGTCATCACACAGTGTGACTGTTATTTTGTACCGTGTTCTCCTGGTTCTGCTCACTTCACTCAGCATCAGTTCATGTAAGTCTTTCAGGTTTTTCTGAAGTTTACCTATTTATCAGTTCTTATAGCATAATAGTATTCCATGACATTCATATACCACAACTTGTTCAGCCATGCTGCAATTGATGGGCATCCCCTCACTTTCCAATTCTTGGCCACCACAAAAAGAACTGTTATAGATATTTTTGTACATGTGAGTTCTTTTCCCTTTTATATGATCTCTTTGGGGTACAGACCAAGAAGTGGTATTTCTGGGTCAAAGGGTATGCACAGTTTTATAGCACTTTGGGTGTAGTTACAAATTGCTTTCTGGTATGGTTGGATCATTTCCCTACTCTACAAACAATACATTAATGTTCAAGTTTTCCCACATCTTCTCTAACATCATTTTCCTGTTTTGTCATGTTAGCCAATCTGATAGGTGTGATGTGGTACCTCAGAGTTGTTTAGATTTGCATTTCTCAAATTAATAATGATTTAGAGCATTTTTTCATATGAGTATAGAGAGCTTTAATTTCTTCCTCTGAAAACTATCTGTTCATATCCTTTGACCATTTAGTGTTAGACATATTTAGCAATTGGGAAATGACTTATGTTCCTATAAATTTGACTCAGTTCTCTATATATTTTACAAATGAGGCCTTTATCAGAGACTTTGAGTTTGGAACTAGCAATAAAAATTTTCTCAGCTTTCTGCTTCTCTTCTAATCTTGGTTGCACTGACTTTGTGCAAAAACTTGTCAACTTAATGTAATCAAAATCATCCATTTTGCATTTCATAATGTTCTTTATCTCTTTTGGTCATAAATTCTTCCTTTCTCCATAGATCTGACAGGAAAACTATTCCTTGCTGTCCTAGTTTGCTTATAGTATCAGCCTTTGTATCTTAACTTGTGTACCCATTTTGCCTTTATCTTAGTATATAGGGTGTAAGATGTTGGTCTATGCCTAGTTTTTGCCATACTATTTTCCAGTTTTCCCACCAGTTTTTGTTAAATAGTGAATTCTTATCCCAGAAACTGGAGTCTCTGGATTTATCAAATAGTAGATTACTCTAGTCATTAACTGTTGTGTCTTGTGTACCTAAAATCTGTTCTATTCATCTACCACTATTTCTTTGCCTGTACCAAGTAGTTTTGATGATTGCTACTTTATAATACAATTTAAGATCTGGTACAGCTAGGCTACCTTCTCTTGCATTTGTTTTCATTAATTCCCTTGATATTCTGGACCTTTTGTTTTTCTGGATGAATTTTGTTATTTTTTCTAGCTCTGTAAAATAATTTTTTGGTAGTTTAATTGGTATGTCACTGAATAAGCAAATTAGTTTAGGTAGAATTATTTTTAATATATTTAACTTGGCCATGAGCAGCTGATGTTTTTCCAGTTACTTAGATCTGACTTTATTTGTGTGAAATGTTCTGTAATTGTGTTCATATACATTTTCTGGGTTTGTTTTGGCAGGTAGACTCCTAAATATTTTATAATGTCTACAGTGACTTTAAATGGAATTTCTCTTTCTATCTCTTGTTGTATATAGAAATGCCAATGATTTATGTGGGTTTATTTTATATCCTGCAAATTTGCTAATGTTGTTTATTATTTCAAATAGTGTTTTATTTGATTCTCTAAATATACCACCATCATCTGCAAAGAACGACAGCTTTTTTTCTTCTTTGCCTACTCTGATTCCTGTAGTTTCTTTTTCTTCTCTTGTTGCAAAAGCTATCATTGCTAGACTGCACATTGAATAACATGGTGATAATCTTACTGGAAATCCTTCTAGTTTATCTACATTACATATAATGCTTGCTGATGGTTTTAGATAGATGCTACCTATCATTTTAAGAAAGATTCCATTTATTCCTATACTCCCTAATGTTTTTAATAGGAATGGGTATTGTATTTTGTCAAAAGCTTTTTCTGTATCTATTGAGATAATCCTATGATTTTCTGTTGGTTTTGTTGTTGATAGGGTCAATTATGCTGATAATTTTCCTAATATTGAACTAGTCCTGTTATAAATCCTACCTGAGAAGTGAAAAGTGTTTTGTAATTGTATTAATACAATCTCTGGGTTTGTCTTGGCAGGTAGACTCCCAAATATTTTATTTTGTCTGCAGTTATTTAAATGGAATTTCTCTTTATGTTCCCTCTGGGTTTTGTTGATAGTATGTAGGAATACTGATTATTTATATGGGTTTATTTTAAATTTGTTAATTGTTTCATCTAGTGTTTCAGTTGATTCTTTAGAGTTCTATAAGTATATCACATCTGCATAGAGTTATAGTTTTTGTTTCCTCTTTGCTTATGTTTATTCCTTCATTTTATTTTTCTTGTCTTGTTGTAGCTCGCATTTGTAGTACAATATTGAATAATAGTGGTGATAATGGATATCCTTGTTTCACTCCTGATGTTTTTAGAAAGGCTTCAAGTTTATCCCCATCATAGATATGTGCTTTTGGTTTAAGAAAGGTTCCATTGATTCCTAGTCTTTGTAATATTTTTAATAGGGAATGGGTATTGCATTTTTTCAAAGGCTTTTTCTGCATCTATTGATATGATTTTTGTTTTTGTTGTTGATATAGTCAATTATCCTCATAGTTTTCCTAATATTGGCCCTGTATTCATAGCATAAATCTCACTTAGTCATATTGTATGCTATTTGTAACATGTTGCTATAATCTCCTTGCTAGTATCTTATTAAATTTTTTTTTGCATTGATAGTCATTAGGGAAATTGATTTGTAGTTTTCCTTCTATGTTTTTGTTCTCCTTAGTTTAGGTATCAAAACCATATTTGTGTCATCAAAGGAATTTGGCAGGATTTTTTCTTGTTTTTTCAAATAGTTTATATAGAATTGAGATTAATTCCTTAAATATTTAGTAGGATTCACTTGTGAATTCATGTGGTCCTGGGGATTTTTCTTCTAGAGCTGCTCAATTATGGCTTGTTCAGTTTTTTTTCTAAGATAAGGTTATTTAAGCATTCTATTCTCTCTTCTGTTAATCTAGACAACTTGCATTTTTTTAATCATTGATCTGTTTTACTTGGATTGTCAGTTTCACTGGCATATAATTGGGCAAAATAATTCTTTGATTTCATCTTCATGAGTGGTGCATTCAGCCTTTTCATTTTTGATACTGGTAATTTGGTTTTCTTCTTAACTTTTTTTTTTCAAATGCTTTATTAACTTCTGATTTACATCACTCATTTCTGCCAGATTTTGGGTTGCAAATTTTCTCCCCGTTTTTCCCCTACCCACCACCCCAAAATAGCAGTCCCACAGGATATCCCCTCCTCCAATCTGTTCTCTCCCATATTTTCTCCCATACCCCTTTCCACTTTTCCATTAGGGCATGGTGGATCTCTATGCCCCAGTGCCTGTATAACTTATTTCCCAATTACATGTAAAATAGTATTAATAATAATAATATATGTATATATACACACATATGTATTTATATATTTTTAAACATTTGATTTTAAAACTTTGAATTCCAGATTCATTCCCTTCCTCCCTTGTCACCCACCCTTACTGGGAAGATAAGCAGTTCAATATAGGTTGTACATATGTAGCTAATGCAAAACATTACCATAGTAGATATATTGTAAAAGACAGACTATATTTCCCTCCTTCCTATCCCACCTCTCACTTGTTCTGTTCTCTACTTTGATCCCGTCCCTTTTCAAAAGTGGGTGCTTCCAACTTCCCTCCTCCCCAGCCTGCCCTCCCTTCCATCATTCCTCCTTTCATCCCCTTCCCCCCTACTCTCCTGTAGGGTGAGATACCCTATTTAGTGTGTATGTCATTCCCTCCCCAAGCCAAATTCAATGAGAATAAGGTTGACCCATACTCTTTTGCCTTCTTATTCTTCCCCTCCATTGTAACCATTTTCCCTTGCCTCTTCTGTATGAGATAGTTTACCCCATTCTGTCTCTCCCCATCTCCTCTCATTATATTCCTCTCTCACCTCTTAATTTCACCTTTTAAGTATCATCCCTTCCTATTCAATTGGTCCTGTGCCCTCTAGCTATGTATACCTGTAAACATATGTACACACATTCACATATGCATTCATATGCCCATATACCCTCATATATAGACATATATATATATATATATATATTTCTATTCCCTTCAACTATTTTCATACTGAGAAAAGTTTAATCAGTTACAATTACTGTTTTTCCATGTAGGAATGTTAATAGTTCAACTTTGATAAGTTCCTTATGATTTCATTTCCCTGTTTAGCTTCTCATGCTTCTTTTGCTTCTTATATCTGAATGTCAAATTTTCTATTCAACTCTGGTTTTTTCATCAAGAATGCTTGAAAGTCTTCTACTCCACTGACTGACCACTTTACCCCCTGAAATATGATACTCAGTTTTGCTGGGTAGATGATTCTTGGTTTTAATCCCAGCTCCTTTGACCTCTGGAATATCACATATCAAGCCCTTCGATCCCTCAGTGTAGAAGCTGCCAGATCCTGGGTTATCGTGATTGTGTTTCCACAATATTCAAATTATTTCTTCCTGGCTGCTGGTAATATTCTCTCCTTGATATGGGAATTTTAGAACCTGGCTATAATATTCCTAGGAGTTTTCTTTTGGGGATCTTTTTCAGGAGGTGATCGGTGGATTCTTTCAACCTCTATTTTGCCCTCTGGTTCTAAAACATCAGGGCAGTTTTCCTTGAGAATTTCTTGGAGGATGATTTCTAGGTTCTTTCTTTGATCATGGCTTTCAGGTAGTCCAGTAATTTTTAAATTATCTCTCCTGGATCTATTTTCCAGGTGAGTGGTTTTTTCCATGAGATATTTCAAATTGCCTTCTATTCTTTCATTTGTTTGGATCTGTTTAACAGCATCTTGATTTGTCATAAAGTCATTAGCTTCCGTTTACTCCACTCTAATTCTGAATTAATGATTCTCCTCATTGAGCTTTTGAGATTCTTTTTCCATCTGGCAAATTTGGCTTTTTAAGACATTCTTCTCATTGCCTTTTTTGAGCCTCCTTTGCCATTTGAGTTAGTTTATTTTTTTAAGGTGTGATTTTCCTCAGTCAGGCTGTTGACTCTCATTTCATAATTTTCTTGCATTGTTCTCATTTCTCTTCCCAATTTTTCCTCCACTTCCCTTATCTGCTTCTTAAGGTCCTCTATGGCCTGTAACCAGCTCATATTTTCCTTTGAAGCTTTTGGTGCAGGAGTTCTGACTTCACTGCCTTCCTCCTGTTCCATGCTTTGATCCTTTTTGTCCCCGAAATAGGAGTCTAATGTTGGGTTCTTCTGTCTGCTTTGTTTCCTTTGCCTGGTCATGTTGCCACTCGATTACTTGACTTTTGGGCTTTTTTGCCACAGTAGGACTCTGCTACCAGACAGGGGAGCTTTGTACCAAATGCTGGGGTTTTCTCAGCTGCCGCAGGTATTAGGTGCCCTCTCTGAAGCCTCCACATGCTCTGGCAAGCTGGACACACACCCTAGGATCTCCACCCTAGACTCCAATCCAGATCCAAGCAGGTTAAAGCAAGAGCGATTATCCCTCAGACTGGTTGCTTGGTCCCCCTACACTCTGCAGGCCAGGAACTGAAGCTGCCATGTGGCAGGGGCTGTGCCACAGCCCTCAGCAGCTTCTCGCCCCAGGGGCAAAAGCCGATGCACTTCCAACTGCTGGGTCCCAAAGTCCACTGTGCACTGACCTCTTAATTTGTCCTTAGCATCTATGTGTTGATAATTCTGGACTGCCACAGCTGCTGGTAATCTGGAGTCCCTCCTGCCAGGGGCTGGTCAGGCCTGCCCTGGGGCTAAAGCCTCTTCATGGGGCTGGGCTGGGCTGGGCTCCCAGAGCTCTGGGCTGGCCAATTCCTGCAGGGCTGTCCTGAGGGGGAGATTAGCTTCTCTGTGTCATTTTGTGGGTTCTGCAGCTCCAAAGTTTGTTTATAGTCCCCTTTTACCTGAATTGGGGAAGGTGGAATCTGGAGCCACAGGGAGGACCTGCTTCTACTCTGCCATCTTGACTCCCTCTTCTTTCCTTTTAAAAATCTAATTAACTAATGATTTTTCTTTGTTTTTTTCCCCTCATAAACCCACCTTCTAGTTTTATTTATTAGTTCGGTGGGTTGTTTTTTTTTTTTAAGTTTTCATTTTTATTAATCTCTCCTTTGATTTTCAGAATTTCCATTTTGGAGTTTAGCTAGTGAATTTTAATTTGTTCTTTTTCTAGTATTTTTAGTTGGATTCCAATTTGATCTTTTCTTTCTGTCTTTTATTGATTTAGACATATAAAATTTTCCCCAAGTACTGCTTTGGCTGTATCCCACATATTTTGGAATCTTGTCTCATTATTGTTACTCTCTTTCATGAAATTGTTGGTTGTTTCTATGATTTGTTCTTTGACTCAACTCATTCTTTAGGATTAGATTATTTAGTTTTCAATTGGCTTTTATTCCGTGCTTCCACAAAAAGGGTGCATTTAATGTTTTTGCTTTTCTGCATTTGGATGTGAGGGTTTTTATGCCCTAATACTGGGATGCGAAACTTGTGGCCTTGAAGCCATTTGTGACCTTCTAGGTTTATGGGTGTGACTTTTTGACTGAGGCCAAGTTTTATAGAACAAATCCTTTTATTAAGGAGATTTGTTCTGTGAAGTTTGAATTCATTCAAAGCATATGTCCTTGAGGCCACTGGTTCCCCACTCCATGACCTAATACATGCTTAGTTTTTGTGAAGGTGTCCTGTATGTCTGAGAAAAGGTGTACTTCTTTCTATTTTTTCTGTTTTCTCCAGAGGTCTATCATATCTATTAACTTTTCTAAGATTCTAATCTTTTCCTCGACTTCTTTCTTATTTTATGGTTATATTTATCTAGCTCTGAGAGGGGAAAGTTGTAGTCTCCCACTAGTATAATTGTGCTGTTTCCTCCTGTAATTCATTTAACTGTTCCTTTAAGAATTTGGATGTTATGCCATTTGGTGCAAATATATTTAGTATTGATATTATTACTTCATTGTCTGTGACTTTTTATCAAGATGTAGTTTCTCTGTTTATCCCTTTTAATGAGGTCTGTTTTTGCTTTTGCTTTGTCTGAGATCATGATTGCTACCTCTGCCATTTCTACTTCAATGAAAGCCTGCTCCATTCTCTTATTTTACCTCTGCATGTCTGTTTCGTGTGTTTCTTGTAAACAAATATTGTTAGTATTTAGTTTCCAATCCATTCTGCTGCTTGCTTCAGTTTAATGGTGAGTTCATCCCATTCACATTTATGATTACTAAATGTGCATTTTCCTACATCCTGTTTTCTTTTATTTGTCTTTCTTTCTCCTTTTATCCTGTCCTTCTAAAGTCTGTTTGACTTTTAGAAACTCACTTGCCTTCTTTTTTCTCCCCTCCCTTTTATCATCCCTGCCCCTCTTTCTCTTAACCCCCTTCTCCCTACTTCCCTATGGGGTAAGATAGATTTCTATGACCAGTTGAGTGTGTATGTGTGTGATCCCAGCAAAACTTAGTATAAAACTTCAAGGAAAAGGTGGATATGTAATGAAATAGAAGACTTTCAAACTTTTCTGATGAAAAGACCAGAGTGGAATAGAAAATCACTTTCAGATATGCTCAAGAGAAATATAAAAAGGTAAACAGAATAGAGAAATGTGAATGGGATGAACTAACCATTAAAAAGAGAAGGGAGTCAATAAGGTTAAACTGTACCTTTTTATGTGGAAAGATGATACCTGCATCTTCTAAGAGCTTTATCATTATTAGAATAGTTAGATGGATTCTGTATAGATAGAGGGTGTGGGAGTAAGTCAATTATGTTGAAATAATGTAAAAAAAAAATTGGACCGGTGAGAAAAAGGGATGTCCTGGTAGAAAGGGAAATGGAAAGGAAGAATGGGGAAAATTTTCTCATATAAAAAAGCCATGGAAGAGCTTTTTAAAGGGTGGGTTGGGGTAGAGGGGAGGAATAGGAAGTAATGCTTGAACCACACTTCTTCATTTGTTCAAAAAGAGATCTTGACCCTACTTCTAGAAGTCTAGCATATTTGAGAAATGTTGCAGGGGAGAAATCAATAGACCTTGGCAATTCAGGTTGGATATTTAGAGGGTGAGAGAAAATGAGAAATTGAGGATAACTACTAGGTTGCAAGACTGATTGAGAGCATGTTGGTTCTGTAATAGTGAAGGTAGATAGTAGGGAGGGTTTAGGAGGAAAGATGTAATGAGTTCTGTTTTGAAGGTGTTTAGTTTAAGATGTCTAGTGGATGTGCAGTTTGAGATGGCTTAATGGCAGTTGTTGATAAGATACTGAACATTAGCTGAGAGGTTAGTAGAAATTCTCTTACTGAAACTTAATGAAACTGAAAGTCTTCAAACAGAGCTTTTATGAACCCTTATTCGCATTGTTGTTGAGGGATATTTGGTCAATCTTGAGCTGGACTAGATGACCTCAGATTTCTTTTAACTTGGAGTCTCTGATTTTGTTGTGCATATATGTATTCTTATTATACAAATTAGAAAAAAGCATATAAGAGTATGACCTAAATTGCGAAGATTCATTGTGCTTGGTGAATGCCATTCCGTACTTTAGCTGTAACCTAGCTCTTGGCAGCAGAATCAGAAATTGCTGACCCTAATGAAAACAACAGTGCTTCTGTAACCGAAAGAAAGGCCAAGAGAATATTAAAGATTTTCCCTCTTTAGAAGGAATTGTAAACGTTTAGATAGGCTAGTAGCCATAGAGAAAATTAACCAAATATAACTTCATCTGTAAAAATCTTATGATAATTCTGAAAAATACAAATTATAATTGGTGTACCCTTAAGCAAAAGGTACTTACTAAAGATTTGGGAGAAAACTAACCCCATTGAAATTGGGGACCCTTGATGACAGGAGGAAACCTATAATCAGCTTTAAAATATTAAAAGCGCCTCATTCCAGGGGCCATTCTTCCTAGAATCATACATAGATGATGAGGTACATAGAACCTCAAGTTGGACTTCAAAGTTCATTCTTAGAGAAAAAAGAAAAATATACTGGTTTTGAAAGAGGAGTGATACATATACCAGTACCAATTTACTTACTACTCAGATCCCACTCTTGTTCACTTTTTTCCTCTTCCCTTTATATATTTTTGATAAAAATATTTTTGAATTTCGAGGTTAGAATTTACCTCAAAACAGTAGTCAAATATGAGGAAGGATTTTAGAGGGCTGTGTTAAGACTTTTTTCCTTTCTGTACCTTTCTATTAAATTCTAAAAATACAATAAAGTCATATAGGCTACCTCTAACAAAAGTTTCCCCAATATCCTTTCAGAATTTTGGGCTCATAGTATTTATGCTATAGATGAGGAAATTGGAAGATTGACTACCCATAACTCTGTTTCCCTTCTGTAACTGTAGAGCAGTTGTTTTTAACCTAGGGTCAGTTAAATTGTTAAACCAATTAAAAAAAAATAACTCTCTTAACAACAATACATTTCCCTACTGACTCACTTCCCCTGAGTATGGTTCTATCCTGGGGCCAACTAGATGATTGCTCAGTACTTGCCCTGACCCACCATATCATCAGAACTAGCCAGTATACTCACTTTCTGGTCTTACCTACCTATGTGGAATTACCTTATCTATATAGGGTCTGCCATCCCCTCTCAGAATGGTCACCCCTACCCCTTCCCAACTCTTTGTATGATGTTTTTACCTCTTAGATTGTAAGCTCCTTGAGAGTTTTTGTATCCCCACCACTTAGCATGGTGCCTGGCTCATAGTGAGAATCTAACGAGTGATTTATTTACTTTTCTAATGTATTTTAATAATAATTGCTAGCCTTGGTACTACTGTGTATTTTATTTTGTGCGTTTTGAAACTGTATTCTGAGAAGGGGTACATAGGTTTCATCAGACGGTCAAAGGGATCTATGACACAAAAAAGGTTAAGAACCCTTCCTTTAAACTGTGAATCTCGACCCCATTTGGGATTGTGAAAAACTTGGCAGCAGTAAGAGGTTTCTGAACTTGCAATGACCAAAAATTAATTCAAAATCAAAAGCGTAATGAATCCGAAGTGTTTCTGGAAGTGCTTGCCAGTATTATATTTCACAGCTTCACTGCAGCCTTGGTTATGAACACAAAGCATGCACACTTTTGCATTCTGCATACCCTCAGGCCAACAAAAGCTTGCCAAAATGCAAAAAGGGGTCACTAGGGGAAAAAGTTTAAGAAGAAAATTTAAGATGCTTTAGAGAGTTGCTATAAAGTCCTCCATGCCTGGAACTCTTTCTCTTTTCATTGCCATCTTTTGACTTCCTTCAAGTTTCAGTTAAAATCCTACCTTCCAGTAGAAGAAACCTTGGCTATTACTCCTTAATACTAGTGTCTTTCCTCTGTTATTATCTTATCTCGAATTTACTGTGTATATACCTTGTTTGTACAGAGTTGTTTGCATGTTGTCTTGCCTGTTAGACTGTGAGAGCTCCTTGAGAGCAGGGACTGTCTTTTGCTTTCATACTGTCATCACTTAGTTTAATGCCTGGCATATAAGTAAGCATATTTGCTTGTTGACTGACACAAAGAAGGAAGAAAAGTAGTTGAGATATCCTGAAATTCATTGGAGATTAAATCTAAAAAAAACCCAGCTAGTCAACAAGCATTTAAAAAGGCCTCTTAAAGAAGGTGGGATAGGAACTGTTTTGAAGGAAGCTAGGGAAACTAAGAGGTAGTGAAGGGGCAGAACATTCTGGTCATGGGGGATAGATAGCCCATGTAAGAGTATGGAGGTGGGAGAAGACCTCACAGACAAAATCCGGGCATCCCTGGAAGTTTGGATTCAAAGGGATGCACTTGAGTACCTAGAGGGCCACATGTGGCCTCGAGGCCACAGATCTCCACCCCTGCTATAGACCCTATGGACAAAAATAGGAAGTACATGAAGAGTTTGCCTGGCACAGAAGGAGAATGATATAGTACTGATGGAGGATTTTAGTTATTAAAACATTTTTTGGAGCTCTCTCTGCTAAAAGCAGAGCAGTTAATAATTTCTTTACTTGCCTTTTGGTAATTCTGTCTTGCAAGGTGCAAGAACTGGTAAGGAAAATTTTTTGTTCCGGATCTGATTCTCATATGGAGGAACTGGCTTACATTATTGCAAATGATAGGAATCCTGTGGGGAAATGGGGAGAAGAAGTGAAATTTACCACTACATCCTAGAGTTTGTGATAGAGAAAGAGGAAATCTTGGCATAGTCTGACATTTACTCTAGATTTTGGGAAAACAGATTTCAGAGGGTTCATAGAAAAGTAGGTATTATTTCATGGAGTCAAATGCTTACTCAAGAATGAAATTCTGAAGGCACAAAGGGGAACAATTCCCATGAACTAGAAAAATGATATTTGTCTGAAGAGCTTGCTGTGGATGCACAGTGAGCTCACCATCTAACTTGGATTTTGAAAAGAAATATATAGAAGATTTGGAAACAAGGTCAGTTACCAGGATGAATAGAAGAATGTATTCAAGTTCTGTAAAAATAGTGTTAGAACTGCTGGAGCTTATGGGTGATCTCTACCTGGGAAGAGATGCCAAGGATAAGGAAAAAAAAAAGTCTTATTTTTAGCTGTATGATGAGAAATAGGATCAAGGAAGGGACTTAGGACCTCTATTTGGGGTGGGTGGGATGATGATAACTGATACCAGAGAGAAGACTGACTTCTTGTTTTGTTTCTGTTTTCTCTGACAAGGTGAAAGGTCACATGAACCAGAAATGACAGAACAGAAATGACTTAAGAGGGAGTTGATAACCAAGTTAAACGAGATGTTAGTAAGAGAGCATTTAGTTGCCCTTGATGAATTTCAGGTCACCTGGTCCCAAGAAATTTTATCTTCCAGTCCTATAAAAAGCAAACCAAACAACAACAGTAATAATATCACTGGCAGATAATGTTGTTGAGCCATGATCAGTGATACTTGAATGATTTTGGAAAATGAGCTAGGTATGGCAAGATTGAAGAAGAACAAATGTTTTGATTTTCAAAAAAGTGAAGAGAATAGTCTATAAACTAGAGGTTGGTGATCTTGCTTTTGATTCCTGGGAAATTAAAATTAAAGAGGTGGTTGGCAAAGTCTGGATATTGGAGTGGTGGTTGTATTTGTCCTTTGTTTTTGAACAGGACCATGGCATCAGGAAAATGATGACATAACTTGCAGTTGACTTTGATTTGAATGAGGGTGAGCTGTGCAAGGTCACCAGTCCCACTTTTTCCTCCAGAGCCATCTGGATCCAGTGACCAGATACTCATCAATACCCAATTGGAATGGTAGTTATAAAGAGCCAACCTTCATGAACAAATTATGGTAGACTAACCTCATTTCCTTTTTTTTTTTTCTAAGATAGGATTAAAAGATGAGCAGATTGCTCTGGTTATAGATTACTTAGATTTTACCAAAGCTTTTGATAAAGTATCTCATTCTCTTGGAAAAGATGGATGGATAAGGAGTTGAGGAGAATGCAATCATATTTATTCAGAACTAACTGGATGTCACTGTGGCAGGCCTTTGGTGGAGTACCTTACTTTGCAGTAGGGAAGCATTGTTTGATAGCAGTTCTGAAAAAAGAGCAGGGGGTTTTCATGAACTCCTTCAAAACTTCTGGCTCCACTCTTGACATTCTGTTCTCTACTATGTCTCAATAACCTTCTCATCCTGGAAGATACTTCTACCCCTGTAGCCTTCTCACAGTGAAAGTTCTCTCTGCTCCTGTGGCTCCATTCTCTGATTCCTAAATTCCATAGAGAACCTCCATTTTGAGGAAGAGTCAATCAATGCTCATTGCTTCACACCTCTCACTACTGTGCTCCTGATTCTGTGGACTTTTCCATCAAATCCTCCTCCCTCCCCTTCAGCTCCCTTATATGTATTGCCTTTCCCCATTGGAATGTAAACTTGATGGCAGTGACTGTCTTTGTTTTTGTATTCCCAGTGTTTAGCATAGTTCCTGGAACTAACCCTAAATGTGTTTAATTGAGTTGACTGTGTTAAGTCAAAATCACAATGTGATGTAGAGGCCAGCAAAGCTAATCAAATATTGACCTGCTTTAAGAGGGGCATAGCTTCTAGGAAAAATATATAGTATAGTACTTCAATACTCAACCCTCATCAACTCACATTGGGATAGTATTGTATGTATTTCTGGGGTCCACAATTGAAGAGCATTTATAAGCTGGAAAGTGCATAGAGAAGGACTACTGGGGTGGTAAAGGGCCTTGAGTCCCTATAATTCAGGTAGATAAAGCATTTAATAAGTGCGTACAGTGCCATAAACTATATTAAGCCCTAGGGAGTTAAATACATTCAAGTTAAGCAGTTCGTGCGCCCAAAGGGTTTACAATTTTTTTTTGTCTTTTTGGAAGGGGGGAAGGCAAGGCAATTGGGGTTAAGTGACTTGCCCAAGATCATACAACTAGTAAATGTTAAATGTCTGAGGTCACATTTGAACTCAGGTCCTCCTCACTCCAGGGCTGGTGTTCTATTCACTGTGCCACCTAGCTGCCCCAGGGTTTACAATTCTGATCAAGGAAGATAACACACAACGGATGCTGGAAAGAGGGGGCATGATGAAGAGAGAGTCTGGAAGTAGTGTGAAGGCTTGGTCCTTGGCAGGTAGAAGCAAGAGCCCACCCTTCACAACTAGGGGATTGGTCGAAAGGAGGTAGATGGTGCCAGAGAGAAAGCAGTGAGAGGAGATTGCTATGTTGCAATGTGGAGGTTCCAGCAAAATAAAGAAACATGTCATAGAAGGATCCGTTGAAGGAACTTAGCATGTTTATTTTGGGAAAGAGGGCATGATGACTTTCTTCAGGTATGTGAAGAGCTCTTTTGGTAGAGGAGTCAGACTTGTTCTTTTTGGAATCAGAGGATATAATGACTAGGAGCAAGGGTTGGAATTTACAAAGAGGCTGGTGGAAGCTTGATGTCACAGAAAACTTGCTTAAGTTAGAACCTCCAAAAGCAGAACAGGCTGCCAGGAGAGCTGATGTTTTCCCTTCTTGGGAGTCTTTAGAACAGACGGTGGATGACCACCTGACAGTTATGTTATAGTGAGAATTCTTTTCATGTATGGATTGGACTGGATGGTTACTGACCTTCCTTCCAATTTTCAAATTCCATGAGTCTCTAACTCTTATCTCTCCTCTCCTATAAATCCTTAGTAAAGAATATCTAACCTGGGTCCCCTTTTCAAATTAAAAAAAAAAATGTTTATTGATCTTTTAAAAAATATCTCCATAGTTTCTCTCACTGCCCCTCCCCCTACTTCCTCTGTGAGAGTCATCTCATAACAGTTTTTTTTTTTTAAGGGGAAAAAGAGGAAGAGAGGAAAAAATAGATAAAACTGATCACTGCATCAAAAAGTCTGAAAATGTGTAGTGTACCACATCTGTGAACCTTCCATCTCTGCAAAGATGGAACCTTTTTTCCCCCACACTGAGGGGTCCCAGATTTGTTTCACTCCCAGCTCAACTCATTCTTGGGACTGCTCCACCTCCTCACCAGTAGCCTTGTCCTGCCTTGATGTTCTTCCAGTCTGCTCCCTGTTCTCCTGATTGGCCAACCCCTGCCTCTATCCCTATTTCATGAGGGGACCCAGTCATACAGACTTAACTCTCAGCTCAGCTTACTTTTGGAGTACTTTACTCCTCGCTAGCAGTCTTGAACTATAGGAATGAAACTTCTTTGAGGGACTCTACTGTTTTCTTGTATTTATATCCCTAGCACTTGACAAAGTGTCTGTCACATAATAAGTGCTTAATAAATAAATTTGGTTATTTTCCCTCTGCTCCGACTCACTCAAAGTGCAATGGAGAAAGAGATGTGATTGGCACATGTAGGTTGCATTACCAATGAGGAGTTAAATAAGTGGTGTAAAGGAAGACATCATAGAGATCTGGTTATTCAGGAGCGTGGGATTTCTGTTATTGGTTTCCATGCAGTGTTAAAAGATCAGAAAGAACTCCAGTAAGTAGGGTGGACCCCCTATGGAGAATATATGGGAGGGAGTTGATGAGAATCACATAGAAGCAGTGAAAAGGCAATTGTTTGGGTTGCAGTTTGCAGTGGTGGAAGGGGTAATACCTATATGGATGAGGCCATAGCCCTAGCAAAATATCTCTAGTGCCTAGTTATCTAGCACAGTGCCTTGGATATGGTAGGTACTTAATAAAGTGAATTAAAAATCAAATTAATCACACACTGGCAATGAATTTTTTGTACATTTGGATTTTTCAAAGACTTAAAACATTGAATCTTTACAAAAATTCTTATATAAAGAACTGAGAGAAAGCAGATTCTCAGAGTAGATTGAGGAAGGCTGATTGTGTTTGATGAGTGCAATGAAATATCCCTATGCTGTAAGAAACAATGATTTTAATGAAGATGATGAAGGATTTAATGAAATAAGCAGATCCAGGAAAACAGCATATACACAGTAACTACAATATAAATGGAAAGAACCATTACCACAAAATAAAATAATAATAATAAATGAATTACAGATTTACAGAAGAACATGGTTGACTCAAAAAAGAACTATAAAGAGACTTCTCTCCCTATCCTTTGTAGAAGTTTGGCAGAAGGTGGGTATGTAACATTGCATATGTCAGATTTTTGGATGTATTAATTTTCTTCTTTAAAAAAGTACTTTGTTATAAGGATGACTCTCTGGGAGGGTAGAAAGGATAGAGGAAAGAGGGAGATTTAGGTGATGAAAAAAACATTCATTAAAAATTTATTTAAAAAAATCCTAGCAGGGTGGCTAGGTGGCATAGTGCAAATCTGGCCTCAGACATTAAACACACACACACAAAAATCTAGCCGTGTGACCTTGGACAAGTCACTTAACCCCAATTGCCCTACCCTCCCCCCTCCAAAAAGCCAAAAAAAAAAAAATCCTAGCTACAGATGTACTACCAAAATTTTAAAGAAATAGATTAATAAAATAATCAGAAATGGCATGCCCTAGGGTAGGGAAACTGTGGCCTGGAGGCCACATGTGGCAGCTCTTTGACTCAATTCAAATCTTAATAAAAGGATTTGTTCTGTAAAAAGTTCGACTCCGTCAAAAGGCTGCACCTAAGGACCTAGAAGACCAGATATAACTTCTAGACTGCGGGTTCAGACCCTGTCTCCTTCCTCCCCCCCAGTAGAACTTTCAGGATTCCATCCTCATTGCAAAAACCTCTTTAAAGTTTATAACATATAATAGCTAAAATAAATTGTGCAGTCAGGTTTAGTGAATCAATATGTATATGTGCCCTGCTTCTAGACTATCATCTATTTGTGCATTTCTATTTTTAGCAATTGTCTTTTCTTTCTTCCCTTTCTTTCTAGTAACTCTTGACCTTAACTACTGAGGCAGCTGGGGGCTCAGTGGGTTGAGCACTTGACCTAGAGTAAGGAAAACCAGAGATTTTTTTGTTTTGTTTTGTTTTTGTTTTTTGGAGGGCAATTGGGGCTAAGTGGCTTGCCCAAGGTCACACAGCTAGTTTTTGTATTAATTGTCTGAGGCTGGATTTGAACTCAGGTCCTCTTGACTCCAGGGCTGGTGCTCTATTTGCTGCACCACCTAGCCGCCCCTGGAAAACCAGAGTTCTAATGCGGCTTTAGTTACTTACTAGCTGTGTGATCTTGGGCAGATCACTTCACCTCTGTTTGCTCAGTTTCCTCAGTTAAAAAAAGGATATAATAACAACACCTATGTTGCTGATTTTTGTAAGGATCAAATGGGAGATAATACTTGTAAAAAGCATTTAGCACAGCAGTTGGCATGTAGTAGTTGTTATATATTTATTCCTTTCCCCTTTCAATCTCACTTTTCAGACCGGAATTAAATTAAAATTAATTAAAAATTAAATTTTTCCACCAAAAATTATAATAGCTTTTCTTTAGTCTTCATTCCATCTAGCAAATAATGATCTCACCACTTAACTCTTAATTTCCCTTACTTTTACCTTCCCTTTCCATTTTACATTTTCCTTCTTCCTCTTCTGTTTCACAAAATAGAAAAGTGAAATTTATAAGAGGATTACCAATTCTAGATCTTTTGCAAGAGAGGTAGAGTGTTATTTTTTTCTTTATTGTGGATGCTCTTTGTATGGGGATTATGGTAGGGGAGGCAGGTAAAAAAATAAATATTGTCTTAACACTGGGCCATGTTTTAAATCTGAAACTTTGTTTCATGTAAGTTGCTTGGTTAGAATATTATAAAGAGACTAAGAAGGAAGCACATTTTCTGTGAAGTTATTTATAGTGCTTAAATATACTACTTTGTTTAGAATGAGCATTTTGGTATTGATGAGCGAATCTGTGTTTCCTACCAAAGTCCTCTATCCTCTTCCATGCCCTTCTTTTTCTCTCTTCCATGTAACATGAAGTATTGGAGCTTACTTAATAAATAACTTCAGTATAAGTTTTTAAGTTTATAATTTTAAGTTTTTCAATTTTTTTTTAAATTATTGGTAACAGTAATAAAATTCATCCTACCGTTCTTGGAAATGGTCCATTATGACTAAACTCTCCATCCATGTGCCTTTCTTGATCAAAACATCTTCCCTGACCACTACTTCTTGATATGTATTGTCTTTTCCTCTTGGAATCCAAGTTCGTTGACGGTAGGGACTGCCTTGCCTTTTCTTTTTGTATCCCCAGTTTACTTAAGTATTGGGAGAAAGCATTTTGTACATTAAGTAATTTGGTCCTGAGACCATATAATAACTATATAGTATTCAAGAGGGCTAATTGTTAAAGGATAAATTTAGTCTCAAAAGTAATAGTATAGATTTTCTCTTCCGTTTGACTGACTGTAGGTTGCATTCTGAAGTGATTCCTTCCTTAATCAAAAGTTGAGTGAAGGTGTTCGATCTAAGATCTAAGGTTGTGCCTTTGTGGAACTTAATACTATCAAGGGAGTGTCCCTTTTATTTCTGAGTGTTGAAATTGATTAAATTTGAAACTTGTTGTTTAGTTTTTGATGACCCTGTGGACCAATACTGTTCATGCGGTTTTCTTGATGAAGGTACTGGAAGGGTTTGCTGTTTCCTTCTTCAGTAGATGAAGGCAAACAGAAGTTAAGTGACTTGCCCAGGGTCACACAGAGTGTCTGAGACCACATTTGAACCCAGGTCTTCCTAACTTCAGGCCCAGTCTCTATCCACTGATCCATTTAACTGCTTCTATTTGAAATGCTCTGTTAATGCTTTAGGTAAACATAATAAAAATGGAAGAGGGCTCACTCTTATGATTATGATTCTGTGACGATAATTATAGGAAAATTTTTCCAGCCAAGAAATTAGGATTTTTCATTAATTCAAGTCCATGCTGAAGTTTTAAGCTTTTGTCACCTATTTCAAACTCCCTTTCCCCCCCCCCCCAAAAAAAAAATTGGTTTCAGGATTAGTGTTAGTTTGCATATCATTAACATTGTTTTAATTTCTAAAATTGAAGATAATGCTTGAGTTTGGTTTTCACGTTCAATTCAGCCTTTCTATCTTGTGTGTTTGGGGGGAAAATAAAGTTGCTGGTCAGTGTGAGATGTAATATGCTGGCTCATAACATAATGAAATTGATATATAGCTTGTTGGAAGGGGGAAGAAATGTTCACAGTAGGAAGCCTATTGTTTTGACTTGTACTTGCAGTGATTTTTTTTTTTATTAAGTCCCTTGTCACCTATGCTAAGAGTGTTAATGAGTTAACAATAGTTCGTGTCTGAGAAATGATTGGCTTATGTTTAGGGCAGTTTTAAAAAAAAGTTAAATATGTGATTAAATATGTGATTGAGATGTTTTTTTTTTTTACACATCTTTAACAAATCACTTCTTTAAAGAGCAAGTATTTTTGATTGGCACAAAAAGTTTTATGAAAATAGGCGAACATTCATAAAAATGATGTAAGTTGTTGCTATCTAATCACTCAACATGATGAGAAAGTAATAGAGCTGTTATATTTCACTATAAAAATAATCGCCTAGTAGTTAACTTTGGTTTAAAAAAAAGAGATTTTGTTTCTACAACATCATTACAAGTAATATGTGTACATATCTTTCTGCAGAAAACAGAAAATTGTGAACATTACAAAACTATTACATATAGCTTTTTACAATTATTAAAATTTAAGATGGTAGTTTCAACATTCTTGAGCTTCATTAATGCTCTCTTCTGTTAATTTTCCTTTTACCAAATAAGTATAGTCAATCAAAGAAAATCCACATATTGTCCTCGTCTAAGAAATGCATGTCTCATCCCACACTGACCTGCAGTCAGTCTTCCAGGAAGTGAAAGGCAAATGCTTTCAGTCTTATGATGTTGTGATTGGTCATTACATTAATCATAGCAAAACTTTTGTGGTTAATTATTTTCCTTTACAATTTGTAAAATTTTTGTAAATTGTTTTCTTGGTTCTACTCACTTTATTCTGTATTAGTTCATACAAGTTCTGCTATGTTTTCTCTGCATTCCTTTTGTCACTTTTTACAGCTTAATAATACTTCATTACGTTATTTAGCCCTTCCCCAGTTGATAGCAGCTCACTTTGTTTACAGTTCCTTGCTATAGCAAAAAGAGATGCTATCGTGGTTTCTGTATGTATTTGTTCTTTCCCTGTCTTTTGAGCTCTTTTGTATATATTGCTGGGGCACTCAATTAAAACTGTTTTCAGCAAAGATAACCAGTACTCTCTCAGTTGTAAAATCTGATGGTCTTTTCTTAATCCTTATTCTTGTTTGACCTCTACACAATATTTGATACCATTGACCTCCTTCCTGTTCTTTTAATTTTCATCACTATGTTAGAGAACTCTTAGATATAGATACCCAACCCTAGTTTCTCTTCTGACCTCTGCTCCCACATTACCAACTGCATGTTGGGTCTTTCAAACTGCTTGTATTATAATAGATATTTAATACTTAGAAAGTTCAAAATGATTCATTCCCCCCCCCCCCACTCCTCTTCCTAACTTCTCTAATTTTTGTTGAGGGTGCCTCCATTCTTCCAGTCACCCAGTTTCACAGTCTTATTGTCATCCTTGACTCCTTGCTTTCACCCCACATACCCAATCTTCTGCCAAATTTTGGCTATTTCTGTCTTCCCAGCATCTTCCATATGCATCTTCTACTGTCCATTTATACAGCTGGACACATCAGTCAATTCTATTTACCTCTGTAAAGAATTGCAGTGGGGGCAGGAAGATAGGAAAGAGGGAGGTGCCTCCTCATAGATCTTTGATCCAGATTTGATTATTACCATTTCAAGGCATTCCATTTGTGATTATTTTGTTATTTCCATTTTTGTGAGCAAAAATGAATGTTTTGTTCTTTATATTGTATCCCTATCCCAATCCAATTCAGTCTGCATTTATGAAGAGCTTATGATGTTCCAGGCACTGTGCCAAGCCCTAGAGACAAAAATAAATAAAAAGAACAGCCCCTTCCCTCAATGAACTTACAATCTAAAGGGAAAGACTACAAACAAAAGGAGGCAGAAAAAACGAGGGGAGTCTGGGGCTGGGGATGGGACATCAGGGAAACCCAACCCAGGGGTATCATGTTCTGTGGAGTTGAAACCAGGCAGGGCAGCAGATGCAAAGTGGAGTGATCTGAGAGTCCAATTTCTGCCTTCTATGAAGGAAGGCATTGAAAAGAGTTTTGTACTCTACTCTCTAGCCCTCCAAACAGAGGGAAGAGTAGGCGGAGGAAGGTGGAGTCAATGAAATGTTGAATCATCAGCATCGTGGCTGCTTAGTGCTTACTTAAAAAATTCTTGTTGAGTATTTGTAGTTATTTTTAAATTGTTTTCCTGGCTCCACTTATTTCACCTTGCATCAATTAATGCCTTTCTATGTGTTTGTCTTAAGTCATGTTTATCATTTCTTATAGCACACTATTATTCAATTATATCTGCATATTTATCTGTTCCAATCAGTGGGCATCTACTTTATTTCCAGTTCTTTGCTACTATGAAAAATGTTAATGTGAATGTATGTATGAGACTTTTCTTGTTTTGTCATTGACCTCCTTGGAGTAACCGTTTTTTTTCATGCAGCCTTATATAGTATTGGCTATTTTGCTATTATGTAACACTGTTGATTCATGCTGATTTTATAGTCCCTGCATTTAAAAAAAAAAAAAGCAAATGAAGCTGTTGTATAGTTATGCTTCCTTCATTTTATGCTTGAAAAAAACATTTTGAAACCTAAGAATATGACTATATTCATCCTTCTGAAAGATCAGGGTAATAGATTTGAACCAGTGCGGTAGTCTATTAAATTTTTTTTGGATCTTGTTATTGCCTATGTTACCCTGTTAGCTAACCTTACTGAGTTTTATGTCATCTGCACATTTATTAATGAGTATGAGTATTGTTGGACAGCTAGGTGGTGCAGTTGATAGAGTGCCTGGTCTGGAGTGGGGAAGACTTGGGTTCAGATTAGACCTCAGACACTAGAAATGTGACCTTGGGCAAGTCACCCAGTTTGTCTTGGTTTCCTTATCTATAAAACAATATGAATATTGTTGTTGATGATGTTATGGGTTGTGTTACATCAACACTTGTGGTTGCACATTTTCCAGACCCCTCTAGTGCCATCCTTAGTACAGACCTGAACTTTGGATCCTTTCTAAAAATGGCAGGTAAGGGAATGGCTAAGTTTTGACACTACTGGGTACTGGTGGAATGTTGGGCCTGCTGCATTCAGGCTCTTTTTCACCACTTAACTCTAACTTTAGTCCAGTCACTTAACTTTTCTGAGATATGAGTTTCCTCATCTGTAAAATGAGAACACTAATGCATGTCCTGCCTAATTTACAGGATGAGTAATGAGGATTAAATGCAGCGATTTGTGACCATAAAGCTGTTTTAAAAAAGGTTTAGATATGATTATTACCACTATTGTAGGAGTAGCTAAAAATAGTAACTGGGACAATTGTTATCATGCCCTTCTTTTTCTTCCTAGAAAGCCTTTAGTGGGTAGTTTCTGGGGGGGGGGTGCAGTTAGGGCTTTTTTGGGATGCCTATAGTGAATTACTGGTATGCATTTATGTATTATATAGCATTGTAAATTGACTTTAGTAAAAGGTTAACCTCTGTTCAGTATATTCCTTTTTACAGACTAATTTATATGAATAAAATGGTTCAAATTAAGCCTGACTGCTTAAACTGTTAACTGTAGTTATCTAGAAAATTGTTTTGGGGATCATTTTCCTTTTTCTGATGTTGCTGAATGAATGAGGTTTCTGTACTTTGGAATCTGTATATGACATGACTATAAATTAATGAGATTGATTTTCAATATTTAGCTCGTCATATTCGTTCTCCTTAACTCATGTTACAATTGCATATTCTTCAGTACCTTTGACAAAATTTTCCCAAATTTATTTTCTTTCCATTTTCTAATGTTTTTAGGATTTTTCTTTAGAAATATCAGAGCTGGAAGAAGGATCATAAAGAAGAGAACCTTATATACTAATCACTTTACCTTTTTTGGAAATCTGTAGAGGGTAGAATAGATTGAAAAGGGCTTTTTTTTTTTTTTTAAGGAAATTTGTCTTACCTTTTGTTGTTTATTGTCATGTCTTCAGACAAGAAAAAGCTTCAGAGGTCACAAATAAAGCCTTTCTTTTACATGATGCTTGTGCTAGTTTTACAACTGTCAGTGTTATTGGCTGCAAAATATTCCCTGAAAGTGCAGCAGATGTTGAGGTAGTAGAGTGTGTAAGATGATGGAATCAGATTTAGATCTGAAAGGGACCACTGAAGTCATGTCTTTTGCTTTCTTTCTTTTGCGGATATGGAAACTGATTCCTGGAGGGCTTAGGTGACTTACTCTGGGTCAGATAGGTAGTAGAGGTAGAATTTGAGCCCAAGACCTCTGACTCAAAAACCAGTGTGCATTCTACTCTTCCATATTGTGAGAGCTAATAATTTTAAATCTCTTGGAATATTTGCATGTACATATGTTGTAATTTAGAATATGGAAGTTGTCTTTTGTTTCCTATTTCTTCTTATTGTTGGTGAGGCAAGCTGAGTAATAATAGTAATAGTTTACATTTATATAGAGCTTGCCATACATTGTCTCCTTTGATTAGAATAGGGGAGGGGATAAAGGAATCTTGGAATCTGTGGTTTGGGTTCAAGCCTTTGCCTCTCTCACAGTCTGGCAATGTGAGCCTAGGAAAGTCACTTCATTAGTGCTCAGGCAACTCTCTAAGATTATAAATTGCAGATCTGCAGTGGTAGAAGGAATTCCATACACCAGTGGAAAATTAAGTTAATAAACAAGTATTTATTAAGCCAGGCTTTGTGCCAGTTCCATTGTGTCAGGTACTGGGGAGTCCTCTCCAGGATATTACATTCTCTTGGGAGGGAACTATGGGAGATGACCCTATCAATGCAAATTATCTACAGAGTGACATAAAAGATAATTTTCAAGGTAGGGGGAGATTCAGGTGGGGCTATCCCATAAGACTTTGGGAGGTAATATCTTAAATGTTTGGGTTTTTTAAAATGAGTGAAACTATGCTTTAATGTACCTTCCTCAAGTGTTTTTAGGTGGGAGAATAGGAAGGGGGGGTGCTAAGGGTCAGGTCTATAACATACAAAATAATATAACCTCTGAATGTAGTTTATTAAACAATGGTGAGTACATAGTGTTCTCTGTCATGTTCATTGCTACTTTGCTTCCTGAGTAGAGGGAAAGAATAGAGTTTCTAATTATAATAATCTTCTAATAATTAGAATATTTTGCATTCATTTTCTTTTAAGAATCTGTTTGGGTAAGTACTAGCCATCAGAAGTTGTTTGAAAATAGTATTTATGCAGCAGCTGGCGGCTACCAGTGTTCATGAATCTATATTGTGATAAGCTAGTAAAAGTATTTCATTAGTTGGATGTACAGTTTGATTTCCTTATTGCTGCATGAGTAAGTCCTTTGAGCAGCTGCTTTGGAAGGGATGTATAATAAACATTTCTCCACTTGTTTTAAATATGTAGCTGTTATTGTTGGAGAGTATTAGCTTGCCATCTGGCACAAAGGAAAGTGCCTTACTAGAGCTTAAATCCCTCCATGTGGTGTTGATATAATTTGAGGTATTTATTTATTGTCCACTGAGGGCTGATAATTGATAGCTGTTAGCCTTTTGGTTTTATAGACAGATAAGAGCGTTCCTAACAAATGGACTATTTATAGAGTAAAATTGATAAAAATGTCTTAGGCTATAACTGTGTAGAAATTAATTTGTTTTAAAGCTATAAGATAGTTATTTTCAACTTTTTAGTGTGAGTACTTTTTAAAATCTTAAAATATTTGCAGACCTGATCGTAGTATCATTTAACATCCATTTTTTTATTAGAAACTAATAACAAAAAGCAACTGTGAATTCAGTGCTGCTTTTAAGTAAAATGTATTTTATTAATCACAACATACCTTCATGTCTTGGAAAAATAATGTGTTTTAGTTTATAAATTGATTTTTCAGTTTGTAAAAGGTAAATTTGCTTATTTATGAAATCACTTATGAATTTGTGGATCTTTTGCAGTAGCTGTCCTCAGGATGACCCCACCCCTGTCCCATTATCAACATCCTCTTTGTTTTATCTTTAGGTAATATTAGAGATTGTTAGGGAGGGATATTGAGTTAAAAAATGGGAAAGTGGCCAGGAAATAGGTATTAACTGACCATGTATTGGTAATCAGTGTATCAAACATCCTTCCCCTCCTCCCCACAAGCATCTGATTATAAGGCAAGCTTTCTGGTCTAGTTGTCAGGTAAATGGCAATGTAGCTACCTTATTTGTACATTAGATGATTCAAACTGTGGCTTGAAGGAGT
Organism: Petaurus breviceps papuanus; assembly: GCF_028583685.1. Lineage (NCBI taxonomy): Eukaryota > Metazoa > Chordata > Mammalia > Diprotodontia > Petauridae > Petaurus > Petaurus breviceps. Next base: position 28,870,252 of record NW_027187378.1, on the reverse strand, counting down.
CTGTAGTTAAATTACTTTCTGGTTGCTTTGTTATTTAATGTGTGTGTTGTGGTTTTTGTTTTTGGTATTTATTTGGTTGGTACCTTCAACCTTGATTTCTGTTTTTATTTTTAGAAGGCAAGCAAATGTGTTTGTTGAAACAACATTGTGTTCTGACTACAAAATAGAGAAACTGAACTGCTATAGTTAAAATGCGCTGATGGCAGTTTTTTCCCTAATTTTTATTTTTCCTTTTTGGTACTCAATTAAAGCATACACCAATCATGTGTATATATATGGAATATATACAAAATAACAAAATAAATTTGACTTTGGAAACTCATTTCATTGCATGAAAGACTTCAAGTAGTGGTATTTAAGGCATAATGCCTTTATGAGATTAAATAATGCCTTTATGTGCAGGTAAAATTTAAGGAAATTGGAAAAAAATAACTCAAATAAACAGATTTTGTTGTAACATCTTATGTCTGATTTTAAAATGTTTTTCTTGGTACTGATTTCCTGAAGGCGTAATTTCTTTTTAATCATAATATTAACAACATTTGTAGCATTGATTGTCCTTGGCTTTAGGGTCTGCAATGGAAATCCACTTCCTGGGGCCTTAGATTGTTCATCCACATTGATTGCCTGCAATGCTCATTTAAGTGTATTTTTTGAATTTATTCATTCGCTATGAATTCTCTTTAGCTAATTGAGCCTGTGACTTTTGATAGCCCAGACTTGAAAAACTCATGATGTAAAGGTTTTAATTTTAAGCCACTGAATTAAAAATAAGACAGTTTACTTAGCATTTCTCCAGTTTCTAGAGTAACCAAACTCAGGTACTGTAGCAGCAAGCACCCCAGCGTCCCCAGGGTGGCTGCTCACACGGGTTCTTGGATCTGCTTTGATAAAGGAAAGCAACTCAAAATGGCTTAACAAGCTTACTTTAATCAGTCAGACATATATCATTTACCTTGTTCAGGGAAAAAGTCAGCACCCTGAACTTCAAAGTATACAGGCAGAATTATCAAGACAGAAACAGATCAAGTAGACAGCTTTCCAAACTGTCCAGCCATTACATCCATACCCAGTCAACATCTGGGTTTCCACATCTGGGTTTTTCAAAGCCGGGGGACTCTCAACAACGGCTTCCCAGAATTCAGATCAAATCACAGAACACTTCTCAAAGTGAGCCTCAAAACAAAGCTACACATCAGGGCTTATATAGCCTTCTCCTGGCTCAGAGAATGTAACAACCTTTTGGACCCACTGGCCAATCAAAAAGTATCTACTGAAAAACAAGCCTCCCACCCTAGGCTTCAGGTGCACTTTAGCCTAGGGGCAGGGAAGATCTTCCAAATTTGCATTCCCATTACAGGTACCCAGAAGTAGCATTAGCCCCTGTGAATGATGATAGTCTGGAATGTCATCCTTTGATGACAAGTAACTTCATGTTTTCCCAATCTAAAAAGCCTGCAGAAATAGATAAAATGGAAAGTAAATTTTGATTTTAATTCAACCTAGGGCCTTTCACACCTGCATAGAAAACTTGGATGTTGGGGTCAGAAGACCTGGGTTGAAAAGTTGGCTCTGAAATTCTATTCTATGTGTGACCATATGCAAGCATCTCTGAGTGTTAGTTTCCTCATCTGCAGAATAAAGGAGTTGCTCTACATGACCTCTGCTGTCCCTTGCTGCCCTAAATCCCTTATTTCTTTGCTAACCTAGCTCCTGAAATGATGATCATAATGTGAAAGGGTACTTATCTAGACCTGTAAATAATTGTTTGTGTCAGTGCTGAGATAATCTCATCTTCAGCTATAGTTTAACCAGTTTATAGCCTATATCACTTTCAGCCATTATCCAGGTATACAGCATAGTACTACTAAGAGTTTTCAGTTTTTGTTTTCATCTTCACACAATTATGAATACAAAGGAATATTTCACTTATCCTCTTGTCTGGTCTCAGTATCAAAGAAAATATGTGTGGAATATAGTATTACAAATTTTACCTGTCATAGGAAATACTCTACCATGGTGAACTACTGAGTGCCTGATGGTATGGAAATGAAGAGCTATTGAGAGACTTTTTACTTCTCTCACCAGCAGTCACAACAGTACCTGGTATTTTAAAGCATAGTGCTGTATCTTTACTGTAATGTTTTATTGAGTGATATTAATATTATCCATTTTTCCTCTTAAATATGTGATTTGTAAATGCTTGGACATGTTGTAATTTTCATATCATTTGGGGGGGTGGTATTTTTAAAAACAAATATCTGAAATGAAAGTCAGTGGCAAGATATGACTTGATGTATGCATAGTTTTATAGTGCTGAATCTTTTGTTTAAGTTGATACCTTTGTATAGTTGTCCATTTCTGGTGTTAAGTATTCAGATAGATTTTATGTAGTTATAAATAATTCATAAACATTGGAAGTTGAAATCATTTGGAGAAATGTTTAACAGTGAATACAGATATGTATCTTTTCCTGTTTGAAAATCTTAACAATGTAAGAAAAAGTCAAATGTCAAAATTTGACTTAATGTCAAAAGCATTTGTTCTTGCCATTATTTGGTTATTAGAAATGATTATTTTATTAAAAGTCATAATTCTTGGATTCTACAAATTCACAAAGTGGGGACTTTTGATGAAGGTCCAATAACTTATTTTGATACCTGATAGCTAAGATTCAGTTAATTTTCAGTGTGCCACCTTAAATTTTTTAAAAATTGCCTTCTGAAAAGTATATTGAATAAGGACGCTTCATTGTTGAAGTTTTTGGAAAATTATCACTAGTTCATTACAGGCTGAAGATATTGTTTATTGAGTTTGAACAGAGTATAGTAAAAAAAAAAAAACTGCCTAGAACTTGAAGGCAGAAAACCTAGATTATAAATCTTGGCTCTGACACTCAGAGTCACTGGAACCTTGATTAAGTTGGATAGCTTCTCTGAGCCTCAGTTTCCTCATCTGTCAAAACAGAGACAGTAATGCTGTCTTGCATATTTCAGGATTGTTTGATGATCAAAAAGAAGTAGGCAACAAGTAAGTTTGGAAAAATTGTAAAGCACAGTACAGATGTAAGGGAATAGCATTATTTTGCCTAAGTCTTCCTCCCCTTTTTTCCCTTTCTCTCTCTTATCCCCATCATAGGGTGTAGGTAAGGGAAGGAGATAGCCTTTTCCACAAAGGTTAGGAGTTAACTGGGACCCAGGGAAAATGGAAAAGTTAGAGATACTTAAGATTTGGTATCTTCTTGTCCCTGACTTTTGTGGTTTCAGTTTTCCTTTTTCTTCCCCTTTCCCTCATTAAGTATTCTACAGCTATTTGATTGTTAGAAATATCTTACAAGTACCCTGTGTAGGTCTGTCCTTTGTTCCAAAATGAATTTTCTGCTAACTTTTCAAAAGTGTTTTGTGGCTATGCTAGATTTCCTGATTGGAGTAATTTATATATACTGAGGTTTAAGTACCTAATTAGACTTACTTCTGTAAGGGATTAGTTCCTTTTTAAAGGAGTAACTTGTTAAAGGAAATCATTATCTAGTGAGAGTATTTTGGGGGGAGTTAATTTTGAGGGGCAGGGAGTATCCATGTGTCCCTTCCCAGTTTTGGCCTTTAATACCACCCAAAGGCAAAAAAGGACCCAGACTCTGGATAGCTTACCTCTTTTTGAGGAAGTACATTAAATTCAGTAAAAGATTTATTTAGCACCAATTATGTGCAGGGCATTGTTTGGGGGAGCTGGGGATATAAAAATGACATTCTTTCTTCAAGGAGCTTATATCTTACTCAGTAAATTAAGTTGGAAAGGAAAGAATAAAACTATACCACTATTTTATGGAGTATTGACCTTTCCTAATAATTACTTCACTCTTAAAATTAGAAAAATATATTTTATTTCTCACATTCCTGATCAACCTGTGATGTAATATTATATAGCTTGTTAAAAATCATTGTCATAAGATCATGAATTTAGATTTTAGAAGGAAACTTGGACATCATCTTGTCTGTTCCCTTCATTTTATAGATGAAAAAGCTAAATCTGAAATGAAATGACTTATGTAAAATATTACAGGTATTTAGGGCAGAGTGAGGATTTGGATCCAGGTCCTCTCACTGCATATCCAGTGCCCACAGAAGCTCATAATTCTGGAGAGAGGGTGGCCAACAGACTTTTCCTTAAGCCTACATTGTATTATTTCCTACTCAGTCAACTTAAGAGGCTCCTCTATTATCTCTAAATAAAGTCCTCTGTTTAGCTTGAAGTCCTCTTCAGTTTGACTACATTAGAATGTATGCTAGCTAGAAATAGGGATTGTTTCATTGTGTTTATGTCCCCAGCATATAGCACTATGCCTGGAACATAAGTGCTTAAACTATAGGCCATCTTGTCCAACCCATACATGAACCAAAAAATCCCTCTGTAGCAGAGATTTTTAATCTAGGGTCTCTGAATTTCTTATCAAATATTTTTGTAACTATATTTCCTTTATAATTCTTTTTTTTTTTTGCATATAAAAATATTCTGAGAAGGAAGTCCATAGATTTCACCAGAATGCAGAAAGGCATAGAACCATATGATCTCCCCCAGAAATCTCATTCCTCTTTGGTATAATCTCAACTGTAGGAATTTTGTCTTTTTTCCCCAGCCTAAATTTTCCCCAATATTCCAGTTCTGCCCCTTGGGACCTGACAGATGCTTGGGATCCTTTTTGGGTCTAGCTATTTTTCAACTTCTGCATCCACATAACTCTGTTAGCATTTAGCCCACTTCTCCTTTTTGTCCATAACAGTAACTTTGTAATTACAAAGTAATACTTTGTAAATGTCTTTGTAAAATGTGGTAAAAAGCAGACCAGTTGGGTTGCAAAGTAAAGTAAGTGAGAGTAATGTGCAATAATCCTGGAAAGATAGGTTTGAGTTACTTTCTAAAAGGCTTTGAAAGCCATACAGAGGGGCAGCTAGGTGATGCCCTGAGAGGCAGGAGGCCCTGGATTCAGGAGAACCTGAGTTCAAATGTGGCTTCAGACACTTAACGCAAAAAGCTGTGTGACCTTGGGCAAGTCACATAACCCCAATTGCCCTGCCTTCCCTACAAAAAGCAAAAAACAAACAAACCATGCAGAATGATCAGCTTATGTTTTTTCTCTAGGGGCAAGAATGAACCTCTGGATCTTCTTGATCAGTGGAGTGACATTTTTAAACTTAAACTTTAGCAATATAATTTTGACAACTGTATGGTGAATGACCTGAAGAGGGGAGAGATTTGAGGCAGGGAGATCAGTTAGGAGTTATTTTAGTACACTGAGGGGTGATAAGCACTTGAATTAGACTGGTTGCTGTGTGAATAGAGAAAAGGAGATAAATGGGAAATAAATTGTGCGGATAGAATCGACAAGATCTGCCAACTGAATGAATCTGAGGGTGAAGGAAGAGTTAAGGATCAAAATCTGTGTGAGTATAAGGATACTGCTCTTAGTGGGAACAAGGAAGAATGGAGGAATTGTCATGGAAGTGGTGGTGGGGAGAATTAGTTCTCTTTTGGTCACTTTGAGATGTCTTCTTGGTGAGATCCAATAGGTAACCAACCAGTGAAAGACTAGATTTACTGAGAGATAATAATAGAAGTGTTTATGTTTGTGTGTTTGGACAAAAATGTGAATGCTGTGCCAGGTAGAACTGATGAGATTATCCAGAGAGAGAAGAGAAGACAGCCCAGACATGGCTTGTGGTATATTTGTGCATGGGGCTGGGATGATTATCCTGCAAAAGACTGAAAAGCAGTGATCCCTAGGTAGGAGATCCAGTAAAGAGCAGTGTCATAAAAGACCCAGGGAGGAGCTAGGTGGTCAACAGTTCTAGAGGATAAGGACTGAGAAGGGACTAGATTTGGCAATTAATTATGAAATAATTTCTTCATTTGTAACATTATTGAAGTGATATGCCCAGGCTTCCACAATTAGTAAGTGGCGGATCTGGGACGAGTTTTTGGCTCCAAGTCCTAGTTCTGATTTTCACTATCAGGTGACTTAATATATTTAGAGAGAACTAATTATATGGCTAGGGAGTGACATGGGAAGAACAGAGCTGAATGGATTTTAGCAATTTTCAAATAATAAGATATATTATCCCACTATAGTCAGTGAAATGGAACCTAAGAAAAGACCCTCACTGTTGCTTTCTTATACTGTACAAGTTACTTACTTTATATTTACTCTGTATTTTATGTTTGCTTGTGTCTTGGAAAACTATGCCCTGTAAAATAGTATCACAAGTCAGAGACTGAAGGACTGAAACCAAGGTAACAAGCACAAGTTTCCTTCTACTTCCTTCCCTCAAGTATTTATGCCCTTTCATTATCCAGTAACTCGTTAAGGATCCTAGAAACAAATCTATAGGAAAAAAAAGAATATCAATTAACATAGTTTGAGATATTAAAATATAATAGAAAGAGCCCTAGATTTGGAGTCAGAGGGTCTGGGTTCAGAATCTAGCTCTCAGCTTGTCATCTATGTTGCTTTTGGCGAATCAGTTAACCTTTGGGCCTCAGTTTCCTCAGCCATCCAATGAGATGATTAGATAAAATGATCTCTGAGGTTCCTCCCAGGTCTAAGTCTTATGATTGATCTATGACCTGTAATAAAAATGAGGAAAAAGAATAAGGGGATATCTAAGAAGGAGTTGCTGGAGCAAAAGCCTCCAACACCAGAAGTGGAGATGTGGAAAAAGTACAGTAAGTGGTAGCAGTAATTGACCTTATTCATAGAATTGCTGCTTTGACACACATTTGAAAAGAGTGACACTGTAAAGGATCAGAGAGCAGTTGACTCTGCTTGAGTTGCTTTAAACTTCACTGCCATGCCCGAATTGAAGTAGAATCCTGTGGTAAGATTGACTTTCTGGACATGAATAGACAGACCCAGCAGGAAGGAAGCCAAGCTGAACTATATTCACTTTCCTCTCCCATCATAGACTAAGGGAGAGTTTACTTATAAAAAACCAGATGATCCATTATCATCCTGGCTACTTTTCCTTAGTTTTTCCATTCAGAAGAAAATTTCTATAAAGATCGAATAAAGAAGCAATAATCAGGTGGAAGGGATAGATTTCATTTTTAATGTCTAATACATTTTTGCACATGGGAGAATGTAATTTTCTGTACGGTTGGAGTGCAGTTTTATTTTAAAGTGAAATTTAAACATTTGTTTCAGAAACAAATATATAAATGGTCTATAAAATATACATTTACCCTATCCTACTTGAAAAATAAAGTGAAACCAAATAAAATGATTGATCAATATATATTTGAATGAATTTTTTCATAATGCATCAACTCCAAGAAATAGTTATGACCAGGGAAAGATCTGATATGAGCATAAATAGGTGTCAGTAGCCTTTAAATTATCTATCTATTTTTCTGTCTTTCTATCTAATTATACCCATAGACATGGGGAACATGGTAAGGGTTAAAGAAATATATATATATATATATATATATATATATATGTATATATATATATAAACATATAAAGAAATAGACCCATATTATTAGGTTATGAAGTACTTTACTACTAGTGATAGTCTTTTCAAGAGCAATACTTTTAATGCTTGGAAAGTAAAAGAAGTGTTTCTTTATTAATAATAAATTGGTCAGGGTTGGCTGTAGATAAAATGTTTTAACCAAATTGAGTGTAAGCATGAGAGTGGTAATGTTAAAATGTTTTCAGTGTTTGAAAAAAGAAAATGGAAAAAAAAAAATTTGAGAATCAACAGATAACTGCTTTTTCTTTGTATCTCCAGCCTTGAGAGCAGTGCTTGCTACATAGTGGACTATTAGTAAATGTTTGTTTATTGATAAGATATTATTGCTCAACTCTTTTTTTGCTTCTTTGGACTGGGGAGAAAGAAAAGAGAATGTCCAATAGAAAGGTAATAAATAGTAAGAGAGTAACCTTTTATGCCTTTGTTAATGAATTCTAGTCATTAATCCCAGTTTAAATATGTACTGAAAGAACTGGCATGTGTGATTGCCAAGTCCCTGTAAGTAACCTTTGATAAATAAGGTAGAAGAATATCATAGACATATTAGAAGAGGACAGTTCTGATTTTCAGAAAAGGGAAGAAAAGAGAGTATATTCCAGGTAAATTTATAGAATGTGTTGTTAAAAGGCTATAACTTAGAAAAAAGAAATGATCATAAAAAGCTATAATGACTTGATCTACAAAAATTTATACCAGACTAACTTCATTACATGAACATTTTTTGACAAGGCTAGTTAATCCAGGGGAATGCCACTTAAATTTTGAAGAAAGTATTCAGCAGAGTGTCTTATGCTATTTTTGTGGCCAAGATGAAGAGATGTGGGCTAGATGATAGTATCAGATGAATTTAGAACTGTTGAACTCAGTTTGATGGAAACTGGGAAGGAATTTTTTAGTAGAAAATCCCAGGATCTTTGGATGTCAGAAGTAGAAATACAACTTTTACATTTTCTGAGTCTTTTTTGACATGCTATCTTTATTAGATTGTTTTAGCTATAGGCAATGAAGACTAATTTTTCAGTGACCATTTTCTTTAATGGAGTCAGTATAATAATTAATTGATTTCTCATGTTACACCACTTAAAAGTAATCTAGGATCTTTTCAGAGACTCTGTTCCTTAAATAAAACATTAAAAGGCACCAGTTTGAACTGCATAAGTTTTTCTAGGTTTGATCCTATTGTTAACCATATAAGGTTTTTGGTCTTGACTGTAATGCCTTTTAGGCATGATATTAATTGACTCTGGAATTGAAGATTAAACTTGATTAGGTAGCCATTACCATTGCATTTGTATTTTTTCTGTTATAAATCTTTAGTGAAAACATGTTCATTACTCAGAATAGAATTCTGCATTTTGAAGAACAATTTTAACAGTGAAGTTTTATGTTTAGATTTAAATGTCTCTTTAAAGAAATTTCTTTTCCCTTTGGTAATGGATTTTGGAGATGAAATATTTTAAATAAAATCACTAATATACTTAAGCTACTGGCATGCCTTGTTCCAAACCTCCCTTTTTATATGTTCAATAAGCATATGGTATATTCAACTGGTAGATGACTGTAGAGTCCTTACGTTGTTGTTTTTGTTTGTCCTTTGTTCCTGAAGAGATCCATGACATCAGGAAGGTGATGCCATGACTTGGAAGTGAATTTGATTTAAGTGAGGGAAAGCTGTGCAAAGTCACCAGGCTCAGTTTCTTCTCCTGAGCCATCTAGATCCAGTGATGAGATAGAGATCAGGACAACTGGAGATGGCCCTGGATACAGTGAGAGGTCTTGGCTTTTTTTAAGCTTAAGGTCTTTCCAAGGTCTCAGTGATTAAGGCTAGGTAAGAAATGAGGCAGAGAATGACCTCTTTACCTAAATTAAAAAAAAAAAATCTGTTTGGGAGGGGAAGACCCTTAGAATTTCTGGCCAAAACAGAAACAGTTGCTATTTACATTTACTCTGAGTCAGTCAAGGCCCAAACAATGACTGAGTAGGGCTTGACTGGTCCATTATTTGCCAGGGAGGTGTCAATAAATGTGTTCATAAGCTATATATGTCCTTGAATGTTTAGGAGAAAGTATTAAGCAGAAAATAGGCATAAATTAGCATATGGCTTTTTCCTAAGGAGGGTGAACTCTTTGTACACATTGTGTGACTATGATGAATTAATTTTGGATTCTCACTTGGAAAACTGTAAAGATCAGTGAAGATCTATCTGTACTGAAGTAGAATTTATTATAAAGTTTCAGGTCCCTTGAGATATGTGGGTTGATTTTTTTAAAAAGGATTTTCTATATTCATATTAAGTCTGATCAAATTAAATTCAGAGCTATGGCTTCTTTACCTCTATTGAGAATTAAATATTTTTTTTTCCTATCTTACCTCTAGACCAGGCATAATAGACCTCATAGTTTCAGGGGTTGAGAATAACGAAGATTTAAGTTTTTTCACGCATAGGAGAAAATAAGAAAGAGATAATCCATGGGAAAAAGCCAGCACAGATTGTAGGGAATGAATAAAAGAAGACATTTATATTTTCTGAAATATACCCACAGAGTAATTAAAAGTTCATAACATTCCTTCCATTACCATTGTAACCTTTCACCTTCCTAAAGGTATTGCTCATTCTAAGCAAGCCCTTCCTATGTCATCCCTCTGCAGTAGTTCTTATTTTTTCCCCAATTACAGTGAACATTGGTAATATTAAATGAAAACTTTTCACAGAAAGGAGTTAACTTTGTTCTCATCCAGGGCCAGGATGTTTGAAATATTAATTGAAATGCAAAACAAAAATTTACTTTATATGTAGATAGTATATCTGTCTGGAGAGTGAGTTTGTTCTAACTGGACAGAATGGAGACATAATTTTGAGCTTGGAGAGAGGTATTCTTTAAATAACATCCAGAAATCTTAGATGATGCCATCATAAGAACAAAGGTTTATAATACTCCTTGTTATTCTGCATAATTCTGCATAAATTCTGCAAGTACTGATTAAGTACTTACTATGTGCTGAGGCATCAACATTAGTGAGGTAGATTGCCTGCTTCTTGTGTTTGAAAGCTTTGTGTCTGCTGTGCTATAGCTAGATTGGTGTCTGGAGATAGTTCCTTTAGTAGCAACTAGAGCACATTTCATAGAGTTCCTTTGTTTTGAAGACCCAGCTACCACATTACTTTCACTTATTCCACTGAGTGAATTTTCAGAAACAGAGCTGCCTTTTTACCAGGTATATAGAAGTAGTTGGCTCTCTGGAGGCTGGCTGTTTGTTAGGGAATTTCCTATATTGGGTAGGTGGACTAGACAATCACTAATGTCCCGATTCCACGATTTTGAAGTATATAGTCTTTGGCTAGGGTGGCGAGATGGACTGAATGTCATATACTTAAATAGATCTTCAGTCTGATCACTTTGGGGTACCATGTCTAGTGGCATTGATGACAACCTGTCTGCTTTCTAATTCTTGGTAAAGGAATTAAAGGAATAAGCATTTATTAAGTGCCAGGTACTGTGCTAAGTTTACAAATATTATCTCATTTGATCCTCACAACAACTTTGTGAAGTAGATGGAGTTATTAACCCCATTTTGCAGTTGAAGAAATTGAGGTAGACAATGGTTAAGTGACTTTTTTTATACAGCTAGGAGTTGTCTGAGGCTGAATTTGAAAACTCAGGTCTTGGGTGGCTAGGTTGTGCAGTGAATAGAGCACTGGCTCTGGAGTCAGGAGGACCTGAGTTCAAATGTGGCCTCAGATGCTTGACACACTTATTAGCCATGAGACTTTGGGCAAGTCACTTAACCGCAATTGCCCTCCAAAAAGCAAACAAAACAAAAAAACAAAAAAACAAAACTCAAGTCTTCCTGACTCTAGGCCCTCTTCTCTTATCCATTACACCACCTAACTGCTTCTTGTTTATGTCCCATAAATCTTCCATAGAGCATCTGTTCAACATTCTGAGACTTTCTTTAGGGTCTTTCAATATTCTTTGAGTACCAGTGAAGCAGTTGGACTGTCTAGCTCTTAGTGTGCTGTCACTACATGCTTAACCTATCACCTTTCTTATGGCACATTTTGTGGACATTTGCTTTTATGCTATTTTCTTTTCTGTAAGTACTTGGTGATTATAATATAAAACTTATTTATATCTAATATGTGACTGTTCATCAAGTCTACTGTGATTTTGATTCTTAGGATGTGGTGGTGTTTCCTTGATTTGCAGCCAAATATAGTATCATTGGAAAAATGTTGTTAAAAAAGATAGGTTATGATGTCAGAAAGTACTTGGGATTTTTGAAAGTATGGTGCAACTTATCAAATGCAAGCCAGCATGCTTTCCCCTTCTGTTCAATTCTAGACCCAATTTATTGTTCATTTGCAGTGCTTGTTTTCACACACACACACACACACACACACACACACACACACACACACACACACACACACACACACACAC
>NW_027187378.1:28812200-28858271 GCF_028583685.1 Petaurus breviceps papuanus | reverse complement strand
CACACACACACACACACACACACACACACACACACACACACACACACCCCCTCCCTCTTTCTTTCTCTGATGGATTAACTCGGTGGGCTGCATGTTCACATCGGTATGTAATGAGCAAGTTAGGAACTCTTGTTCCATACATATCACACAGTGATCTGAAGTTTGAGAGCCTTAAGGTCCCCCTGGGGTCAATGTGACCTAACCAGGGAATGAGCGCAGTGGCAGCTTTGGGGTTTGAGCCGATACAGTGTTGCCCTCTTGTATTTTGGGCCCCTGGATATTCTCTTTTTCAATGCATACTAGACTTAGGAGGGAAGACTAAATTATCAGTGATTAGGGGCCCTGCATTTATAATGCCTGTCTCATGAATAGCCTGAAACAGTTTTGGCCACAAAATTCCAAATTGAGCTATTTATAAAATAATCGAGGTAAATCTCCTTAATGCCACATGGTTAGGAAGCCGAGGTAGTCTGTCACTCTTGAAAAGATACTTTCTTATTCCTGGACTCCTTAAAGAGCCCATCATGCCCTCTGGTGGGGTAGTACAGCTCTGATCACTATCACTAGTACAACAGGGAAGTGTCTTCATCAAAGGGCCTTTTCTTGAGACTGAGACACAGCTTTAAAAAATGTATTGTTAACTTCTGTCTCCACTTTAAACTAGAAGAAAATTAAATTCCTGCAACTGTAGTAGTAACAAAGTTAGTAACATTTTGTATTGATAGTAGAATCCTGTTTATTTTAGTTGAACTTAATTCAGAATTCTTTCTGTTTGAATTGTGTAGATCTTTACAGTATTGAAAAAGGGGTGGGATGTATACCTTGGATAGGTGTAGTCTTTTTTTGCTCTTGGTGGGTCTCTGAGTTATCACAACAAAAAGTAGAAATGAAAATCACAGCAGGAAGGTATCCTTCTAGAGACTGAGAAGAAAATCCTTCTTTCCACGGCTTCCCTCCCCAATCACCACTTTGCTCTCAGGCTCTGGGTCATTCCTTCTTCTCTACATGTAGGTGCTAGGGATGGTAGGAAAAGAGATAGACATATACGTACCTAGAATAAGAGGTAGTGATATAAGATAGCCTCCATGGCCTGATCAGGATGATGAATTAAGAAAACAAACTTTAAGAATTAATTATACAGGTACTTGTTAAAATATTCATCATTGGATGCTATTTGTAAACAGTCATATCTTTAGAGTTCATAAGGAATTTAGGGCCATTGGAAGTAACAATACTGAAGAAGGCTAATAACTATAAAATAATCACATTTGACATTTATATAATACTTTAAAACTTACAAAGTGCTCTATTTACATTTTTTCTTGGTACTTGCCATAGCCCTATGAGTTAGGTATGGTCACTGTTATTTTCCTTTTAACTGAGGGTACTGAGCTGTTCAGAGTTGAAATGTCTTGACTCAGGTCACATAGCTTGTAAATAGTAGAAGTGGGATTAAAACCCAAGACCCCTCCATGTCTCATGCTCTTTCTACTATGCCACAGCTATCTTTTATCTACATACCTCTAAAATTATACTTGTACAACTATATTTGAATGTACTATAAAATAAAATTTTATGGGTTTATAAAAAGTTGTTAATATTTCTTAGGTTTATATATTATATTGAAGTTCCATTCTTTTCCTTTCCTCTTCTGCCTTCCCTTTTTCCCTGTTCTCCCCCCCAAGGCAAAGAAACACATGATTTGGTAGGCTGATACTCTGAGTAGGTTACCAGTTTCAGTAATATGATGATTAGCTTTAGGAAAGAGGAAAAATGAAACTAGGAGATAGGCATTTTTGTACCCCCCCCCCTTTTTTTTGCTTTGTTTTTTTTGGAGGGTACTGGGGTTGACTTGCTCAAGGGCACACAGCTAGTTTGTGTGTGTGTGTGTGTGTGTGTGTGTGTGTGTGTGTGTGTGTGTGTGTGTGTTAAGTGTGAGGCTGGACCCGAACCCAGGTCCTCCTGACTCTAGGGCCTGCGCTCCATTCACTGCGCCACCTAGCCACCCCTCTTTGTCCCCTTTCAAAGCTTCATTTCTCAGTACCTGTTTAATCCCTTTTATTCCCCTGTACTACCTTACACCTTCAGTATGCCAACTGATCCCAGCTTTGTACCTTTCTAGTATATGTATTACTTCTCTTTCCTGACTCTAATAATACTTCTCACTTATAGTTTCACTTTTCCCCCAAAAAATAAAACAAAGAAAATAAAAATCCTCTATTTTCCAAGAAAACTCAAATCATAAGCCATAAGAATATATGAATGGATATATTTTCTTGTCTTTGGCCTCTGGGTCATGGACAGTTTTAATCACTTTTTTTTTAGTCTTGTTATAAGTTCCTTTCCAGAAGGGTTGGATCAGTTCACAGCTTCACCAACCATAGTGTTCTTGCTTTCACCTTAGAATTCTCAGATTTCTTCAAAGCTCAGCTTAAGTTCTGCCTTCTACAGCTAACTATGCTATGGTGAGAAATTATTTTGTACATATTTTTACTTAATGTGTTCATTTTGTTTCTCCTAGTAGAGCATAAATTTCTTGAGGTGAGGGCATGTTTCATTTTTGTCTTTGTATTGCCATTGCCTAGCACAAAGCCACATACATGGTAAGTACTTAATAAATGTTGAGTGACTTGAATTGAAATTCTACATCTTTTGTCTTCAGTTGGTAGCAGTGAAAACAAAAACCCCAACATCATACCATTTCCCCCGTGGTCTTCAGTTTTTGCTCAGTATGTTATAATATTTGGCAACACCTTCTAAATTCCTTTTGGCAGTATCATTTGTGTCTGCATTAATCTCCATAAGTGAGTTGTGGTTATCTATTTTTACAAATCTAGGGAGTTTTTCCATTATGGCCAGCATATACACACATATGCAGACACACAGACACACACACGCACACACTCTTCAGGAAGATAAGACTTCTGTATTGGTATGCCATGGTGTGTAAATTAACTGTACCAAAGTAAAATAAATTCGTTAGCATACAATAAATATTACAATTTTTTGCATCTTAAAAACTTCAATAGTACTATGTTCTTTAGCTGCAATCACTTATTTTACATGATTTGGCATTGAGCTTGTAAGATTTTTGACATTTTAAAATTCTCCATTATGAAATACTTTCCTCACATTGCATATTAACCTTACCTTTAAATAAACAGTCCATTCTCCCTCCCTCCCCTCAGTCTAGCCTCGATTAATAGACCATAGCTTTTCGCATGAGTTTAAGTCATTTGAGTTCCCAGGCCACTGTGAAGGACATTTATTTCCTTCTCTTAAATTTCTTAAGCTTTGAAGAGCATGGCATAGTATAAGGTTGGTTTTTCAATATTCTATTTTAGTTTTGGAATGTTTGTGATTCTGAAACAATTATGTTTCTCAGTATAAAAATATATATTTCTCTCAGTGGAGATTACATACAGGCCCACTAAAAGTAAAGAAAATCTCCTAAACATATTTTTGGGTGGATAATATGGCTAAAGATACCTAGAACTTAGAGCTTTACCTGAACCTCTTCTGGAAAATATTTTGGTGTAGCCTTTAGTTAATTTTTGAGTTTCATCAATAAAAATTACCTTTTTTAAGACTTGAGACAAAATTTCTACCAGGAGGACTTTGCCACATTGGAAATTGCTGATTAATTCATAGATTATTCACATATATAACTTTTATTGTAGTTATAAATTTTGATTGTTGGTGATTTTTTTTATTCAATGTGTTAGCATACCTACAGTGGTTTTTTATTTAACATGTGTAATGCGAATGTAAATTTTAAAGATCTTCCCTGCCCCTAGGCTAAAGTGCACCAGAAGCCTGGGGAGGGAGGCTTGTTTTTCAGTAGATACTTCTTGATTGGCCAGTGAGTCAATAAGGTTGTTACATTCTCTGAGCCAGGAGAAGGCTATATAAGCCCTGATGTGTAGCTTTGTTTTGGGACTCACTTTGAGAAGTGTTCTGTGATTTGATCTGAATTCTGGGAAGCCGATGTTGAGAGTCCCCCGGCTTTGAAAAACCCAGAATGTGGAAACCCAGATGTTGACTGGGTATGGATGTAATGGCTGAACAGTTTGGAAATCTGTCTACTTGATGTTTCTGTCTTGATAATTATGCCTGTATACTTTGAGGTTCAGGGTGCTGACCTTTTCTCCTGAACAAGGTAAACGATATATGTCTGACTGATTAAAGTAAGCTTGTTAACCCATTTTGAGTTGCTTTCCTTTAACAAAGCAGATCCAAGAACCTGTGTGAGCAGGCACCTTGGGGACACTGGGGTGCTTGCTGCTACAACATGTTAGCAAAACTGTTACATTTGCTTAAAATTATATTTGGCAAAGACCATATAACAATTTCCCCGAAGTCTTAGTGCAGTTTTAAACTTCACATAGCTTAAAACTGCACTAAGAGTAATAATATCACATACTTCACAGAATTGTGATGAGGACCAAATGCGATATTTGTAAAGATCTTAGCATAATAAAAGATAAAGATCTTAGCGCATAGTAGGAGTTGAATTGGGGGGGAAAAACCCAAACCAAAAAAAAACCTTTCTGCTCATTAGGATTTACTTTTTGCATTGCACTCCAATACCTAAGAAGTACTATGAAGGGGGAGATGCTTAAGGAATAAAGTCAAATCATTGAACATTTATTAAGTATTTACTGTGTTCCAAGCACTGTGTTAAGTGCTGGTTATACAAAAAAAGAAAGGGGTGTATTCTCCAGTGATTTAACATAAAGAGCATTGGACTTAGAATTGGAAAATCACAGAACATTACATTTTAGATATTGTCTAACTCAGTCCTTTTACTTTACACATAAGGAAATTAAGCCTTATAGAGGTTAAGTGACTTGCCTTATACTACACAGCTAGTAAGTGGCAGAACTGAGACGAACCCAGGGCCTCCAAGTTCAGACATATTTTTACTTCACTGTGTTGCCTCCTTTCTGAATCTGTTTCTTCATCTGTAAGGAAGATAGTAATTGTACTAACAGGGTTTATCTACTGTGACGAAAGTGGCAAAGTATAATGTAGTTGGGAATTTTGAAAAGAAATAGATTTTTTAGTTCGCTCCTTTAAGAAGTTTATAGTTTAGTTGAAGAGATAAAAAGCAAATGCACCATGGTATGTACACAATATGGAACTGAAATTTTTAGCTTCTGGAAGGAATAGGCCTAAGATTATTTGTGCACAGGATATTTTCAGGCATATGTGGAAGGTGGTGGTGGTATAGTGATTTGTTTTGGGGGATGGGAGATGATTAAAGTAGGAGTGCCAGACAGTGGGGTTAGGGTACATGTAAGAAGCTGGGAGAATGCTAAAACCAACATTGCCCTAATTTGCGGATTTACAAGTGGCAGCTGTCTTGGTATCCTTGGTTATTGTTTTGTGTCACAACTCAAATCATCCTGACCTGTTTAAATTAGAATAGAAACATCGGTCACTTAATACATATATATGTAGTTTATAAGATTATAGATTTTGAGCTAGGACATCTACTCCAGTCCCTTCATTTTACAGATAAAGAAACTGAGGACCAGAGAGGTTAAATGAACTTGTCCAAAGTCATGTAGGTAACAGGTGGTAATGCTGGAATCCAGTTCAGGGCTGGAAAGATTTGAAGCAGGATCCTTAAGATCCCAAATTTATTATTTATTCCACTGTACCATATTCATTCAGCCTTCTTAAATCTGTGTGATTGTGGGGGATTTGGGGAGTCTGTCTATTAGTGCCTAAATCCTGAGGGAATGCAGTGTAAGGAAAAAGTTATCAGGGGGTTTAGTTGAGTTCTACCAGAATTAGCTTGACGGAAAAAATTGGACCTGTGTTAGCTATATGTGTCACTATCAAGGTCAAGCCTTTTACCAGATCTAAGTGCCTCAGATATCTCTTCTGTTTACTGGAAATTTAAGTGTTTTGTCCAGGCTTCTGATATTTTTCAAAAGAACTAGAAACTATTTATATGTTATTTCTTAAAACAGTTTTATGATTCTTTCTTTGATTTTGTTAGTGGTACTAATTCAAAGACCTACACTGTATTTAGATTTTATAATTAGTAGTCTGTCGTTAGAATTGGTAAATGTAGCCACATTTTTAGAAATTTTCACCATATTTTACAAACAAGTTTGATTTATTTCATATTTTTTTCTGTGCAGTTATTTTCACTATATGAGTTCATGTCTTCTCCTACCCTTTTGTCCCAGTAGAATGTTTTATTTGGGTCAAACCAGAATGGTTATCTAAGGGAGTCGGCTAATGTTGAGTTTCCTTGCTCATTATTTCTTTGATGGAAGCTATTTTTATACTGACACACTTAAATTCTGTGATTTAAAATGTGTTGGCAGATTTTGGTACATTAGCCAGTAAATTTTACTGTTTATTTTATACTTATTTTTCAGATAGTTGGTAAATATCAAAACCTACATCAATCTTTTTTAATAATAAGTGTTTATTTTTTTTGTTATAACATCTAATAAGAAAACCAGAATGCTCTCAATATGCTTTGCTATGGTCAGTTTGTGTGTATATATCTTGTCTGTGTGACAGATCACTTTGCTGAAAATTGTGATCTGTTCATGTCCCAGTGACCCAATAATTTCTTTGTGTTTTGAGAAAACAAAATCTGTCTTCAATAGCCTTGTATTGTTTCACAAATTTTTTGCATGTTGGATAGAATTTTTTTCTTGTTGTGAAAAAGATAAACTTACCTATAATTGCTGCTGTAGTTTGTTAATAGAATTGAAAAAAATAGAAAAGATATTTAGTCTGATATAATTTTCTACCCAACAGGGAGAGCTGTCATTTATTAAAGTTTGTCTTGAAATAATCTTAGACTATTAGTGTAATTCTTTTCACCTCTCCCAGAACATCATATTGAGTAGTAAAATAATCATCTGTTGTTGTGTTTGAAATTAAAAATAAAGAGAACATTAACCGAATGATATTCTTCTTGAAAATATGTATATTTTGAACTAAAACTTTTTTTTAAGTGTTGAGTAACCCCATCTTGTGAAAATAGTAGCATTCATTTTCTTTGCACAATTGATTTATGTTCGACCTCAGATATTTTTAACAGAAATTTGGCCTAGCTTTATAGGGAAAAAAAGAATTGTACTAAATCTTGAATAGTGTAGTTGTAAACAATGATATTTTCTAGGTATTTTATAGAATCATAGGAGTAGAGAGGATCTTCAAAGTACGTAAGGCAGAAATAACTTAAAACTACTACAGATAGATAAAAATATATCCTATATTTAAAAACCTTAAAGAAAACAATTGCCTTGTCTCTATTTCTAAGTTGTTTACACATATTAACAGTCTTACCTAATCAGAAATTCTGTAAAACTTAAATGTTTTATGCTCCAGTTGAAGTTCGTTTTTTCATTTGTGTTAAGTGAGAGTGGAGAAGGGAATTGAGACCTCATTTATCTCTTCCCTTAAATAATAAAATAATAAGAGTATATGGTTAGAATTTGAAGAGACCTCAAAGGCTCTGAAAGGTTCAGTGACTTGGCCAAGATTATATAGGTCTTAAATAGTAGAGTCCTTGAGAGCTCACAGAGCAGTGTGGGTATTTTCCCCCTTTTTGGTGGCTGGACTAGGCTTGTTGCCAGGATTGTGTGTTTTACTTAACATTCATTGTATCATTTGATCGTTACAAAATCTCTGTGGGATAAGTAATATAAATATTATCCTGGTTTTACAGACAGGGAAATTGAGGCTCAGAGAAGTTAACACAGGAACCAGGAATTGAATAGTTTTTAAATCTGAATTTGTCATTTTTACTACATCAACTATACTTACATAGCTCTCCCCAGGATCAATATTGTCTTGTTTTTCAGTCTTGGAGAAATGGTGTGGTAGGAAAGAGTGCTGTACATGGATTCCAGAGACTGCAGCTTTTCTCATATTACATGTCTTCCTGATTACATTTCCCTCAGCACTTTGTAAGCTCCCTCCTTTACACTTGATGCTACACGTTTTACCTTGTTTCACAGTTACTTGTGAACATTCCCTTCATCCTTCTTTGTAGCTCCTTCAGGGAAAAGTCAATATCTTAGTTTATTTTTCTATACATAGTTCCAAGTACAGTACTTTGCATAGTTAGCACTTAATGAAAATTTGTTGAATTGAATGGCCATTTGTCACTTCTCCTGTCCTGGTGCCAATAATAACCCGTAGCATCTTCTTCATAAGGCTGTTGTAAGGTTTAAAAAGCTTATGTATGTGAAGCAGTGTGCCAACTTTAAAGGGCTCTATAAATGCCAGACATTATTGTTTTTGTTGTTAAAACTGATGGCATTGGGGCGGCCAGATAGCACAGCAAGTAAGAGCACCGGCTCCAGTGTCAGGATGACCTGGATCAAATCTGGGCTCAGATACTCAGCACCACACCCAGAAATAACTGGCTGAGTAACCTTGAGCAAGTTACTTAACCCCAATTGCTTAAAAAAAAAAAAACTGATGACATTTAATTACTATTATTTTTTCAGTTGTTTTTCAGTTATGTCTGATTCTTTGTGACCCCAATTTTGAATTTTCTTGGCAAAGATACTAGAGTGGTTTGCCATTTCCTTCTCCAGCTAGTTTTACAGATAAAGAAACGGAGGCAAACAAGATTAAGTGACTTGCCCAGGATCACACAGGTGATACATGTCTAAGGCTAGATTTGACCTTGGGAAAATGAGTCTTCCTGACTCCAGGCCTGCCATTCTTTTCATTGAGTCACCTAGTTGCCCAATTGTTATCTTTATTGACCTCTAATTATCATTTGGTACTCCTAACCATCCTTTACTTCTTAATACTCTGTAATCCCTTATCTTCTGTAACATTACATTCTCTTAATTATCCTCACTTCACTCTTACTACATCATCCTCTGCTAAGTATTACTTTTTGTCCTGATCTTTAAATATTTGTGCCTACCAAAGTTCTATCTTTGGTCCTTTCCCCTTCTTGTCTGTTTTCCCTCCTTGGTAGGAGCTATAATATTCATGCAAATGATTCCCAAATCTTCATTCTTCTTGATCTCTCTACAGCCTTTCACACTATTGATCACTCTCTCCCCACTGATACTGTCTAAGTTTTCAGCACACCACTCTTTTCTTATTCTCCTCCTTCCTATCTGAGCACATTTTATCTCTCTTGTTGGACCATCCTCCAGATCACACACTCTAACCATAGGTTTCTCTTAGGGTTTTTTCCTGGGTCCTCTTCTTTCTCTATGTGACTTCACTTCATGATCTCATCACTTGCCATCGATTTAATTACCATCTTTTTGCTGATGACTCTGAAATCTACCCATCCTGCCCAAACTCTTTGTTGACTTCCAATCTTATGTCCCCAACTGCCTTTCAAACACCTGTCTAAAACTGATCTCATTATCTTTCCTCCTAAATTCTCCCTGCCTTCTATCTTCCCTATTTCTATAGAGGGGAGGGCATCACCATCCTCTCAGTCTCTTCAGGCTCACAGCCTGCTTCCCTCATATCTAGTCTGTTGCCAAGGGCTGTTTTACTTGTGCAGCATCTCTTGAATATACTCACTTCTATATTTTGACACTGCCAGCACCTTGGCAGTAGTCCCCACACCTGGACTTTTGTAATAGCGTGCTTGTGGGTCTGCCTGCCTCATCTTCCCCACTCTAATATATCCTCTATTCGGCTGCTAGTGGTTTTCCTAAAGAGCAGGTCCCTGATCTCTCCCCTCAAACCTCCCCTCCCCCCCAGTTCTAGGATTCCCTATTGCTTCCACCATTGTATACAAAAAACTGTTTGGCATTCAGAGCTCTTCATGATCTCACTCCCTCCTTACCTTTCCAGTTGTGCTTACATCTTACTCCCTAACACATATACTCTTCCATTTAGTGACACCTGGCTGTTCCATGAGCAAGACACTTCATCTCTCAGCTCTGGGCATTTTCTTTGACTGCCCCTCATGCCTGGAAGGCTCTCCTCTTGATCTCCAACTACTGTTCTCCCTACCTTCCTTCTTCCTTTAGGTTTCAACTAAAATCCCATCTTGATATAGAATAGAAGTTCCTTAAGGGCAAGGAAATTTTGAAATATTTTTCTCCATTCTCCTACATGGCTTACACTGAATACATGTTTGTTGAATGAATTAATGCTTAAGTGAATTGATCTCCCAAAATCTGACTCTTTTTTTATCTCTTGATCATACTCTCATCCTTCCAGTCATCATACCTTTGATTCTTCCATCTTACTCACCCTTATAAGCAGTCAGTTGTTAGGTGCCCTTAGTTTTTAAGCTTGTAACTTTTCCCACTTCAGTGATAGTAGTTCAAGTCTTTATTGTATCTTGCCTGGACTATTGTAGTAACCTCCTAAATAATCATATTGACTCCATTCTATCCCTTTTCCAACCCACCTTTCAGTCTACTTTTCAAGTAATTTTCCTTAATCTTTCTCTTATTCTAATCACATAACTCCTCAAAAACTTTCAGTGACTTCCCCTTAAATACAGACAGTTCTTGCTTTAAGTAAATTTGCATTATGCAAATTAGATTGGGGCTGAGGTGGCAGGATCAGTCTGCCTAGGGCTCTGGCTAGGGTTCCTATTCAGTCTGTACTGGTACAGGCCTGTCATCTAGTGCTCCAGTCATTGAAGATTAAGTGAGAACTGACTGTATTACCTATCAAATAAAAGATAGTCTCTAACCTATCTTTTCATCCCTGTATTATACCACCTTCTTCTTGTATGTCCCACCCAAGCTTGTTAAGTCTCTGTCCTCTTGTCCTCCATATCTTGGCTTATATATCCTCTCCCAGACCTCATAATGGGACTCTCTTCCTTTGTTTAAGTCTCAGTTTTACACTTCGGGTGCCAAAGCTTCTCTAACACCCCACCCTGTAAAAACATCCTTAAAATCCATACTTTACTTTGGGTCTTTTCTTTACCTTTCACATATTCTCCCTCTACCTGTACGTGTTATTTCCTCCCATTAGATAGTAAATTTCTGGAGGGTAGGATATGTATCATATCTGTGTTTGTATTTCCCACCTTGTATACAACCATTTTGCTTAATGTAGATGGGACTATTCCACAGAACTCTTTTTCTCCTAGCAGAGGTCCCTGTGACCCTGGCCCCCTTTATGGCTCTGCAGCCTTCCTGAGGCTTCAGTCTCTGGGGCCCTGGTAGTTAAAGCAGCTTCAGTTCTTGGAGCTCCTACAGAGGGAACAGCTTCTGTGTCTGGAGCTGAGGACTCCTACTGGGAGTTGAAAATTTAAATTTACATAATGAGAACTGTCTGTATTGGGTGCTTAAGTTTTTTTAGGTACTTAAATTTTTGGAGATGAATTATTTTTCTTTTTGTGTAAGGGCATTGAACTATTTGTATGCAGTAAGACTACGTAAAAATTTTAAACTTGACTGTAGTTTACTATACTTGGTTTGATTTCACCGGGTACAAAATGCTTTTCTCTTCATGGGTCGAGTATTCTTTAAAGGAGAAAGGTTTTCTCACTCTTTCTATATTTTTTTCTTCTCTAAAATGAATTAATTTTCTCTTTTGCTTTTAGTTTTAAGTTTTGTCACTAGCTATTTTGTGGGAAAGAATTTTGCCCCAAGGATGCTTTTTATTCATTTAGCAGAAAATTTCGATTATTGAAATTGTGCAACCTTGAAATTGTCCATCTAATTTCATTTTTCTCTCCCAATTTTAAGTATACATGTTTGCCGAAGCCATGTTAATTTATTATTTGAAAAAAGGACAACAATTTGTCAATTTTAAAAGGTAGCATTATATAAATAAGCAGGATAAATATCAGTCATTATATTTCCAAATATATTTTCATTTATTCTGACAAGTATATTTTGAATTGTTTGTGGTGTTGCAGTAAGACTATGTAAAAATTAAAAATGAGACTATGATTTACTATAGTTTTCTGTTGTGAGATCTGAGGATGATAAGATTATTTTAGTTTGGAAGCACAGTTAATTGAAAATTAAGCTCCTTTCTGGAACCAGCAACACATGGAGAAGAGATTTGCAGGTATTCCCCATAAAATAGCATATCTATCTCAGCTCCCCTGAAGATCTCCTATCCAGAGTCCAGAAGAAAGGCCCACTTCAGCTAAAAGAATCTAGACAAGAAATTTCAAAGAGGTACATTCTAAATACTTTAGAATTCAGGGGCAAATGAAGTCTACCCGTTCATTAGTGGTTATTCTCTACTGAATATGCCCCACAATGATGCCTTTGATTATCCTGCCTGTTTAGTTTTGGTCATCTAGTCTGTGCTCCTTGGCTACAAGTAGCATCCCTGTGCCATTATCCCTAGTTTTCCTTAGGCCAACTCTTTTCCATTCTATTTATCTCCATAACTTTTCTATGGTGTCTTCTTTTTCACCCTTGCCCAGTTATCAGCAAAGTCTCCTGATATCCTTGAACTTTGTAGAGTAGTGCAGTGGAAAGAATGCTAGTTTTGCAACAAAACACCTGAGTTTGAATCCTGGTTCTGCTGTAAACTGCCTGTGTGACCCTTAGATGAATGAGGGGGTTGTACTAGGTGACTATGAGTCCTCACCAGCTCCAAATCATTCACTCTTTGCAATATCTGTGGCATCCATAGAACCTGTTCTCTGGGTTCTACTACCACTACCCTCATACAGATTCTTATAATGTACTTATTAGACTGTTTCAGTAGCTGCCTAAGCGGTTTTTTTTCTGCTTTTTCTCTCTCCTCCTTCCTTTCTTCCTTCTTCCAGTTGATCCTTCGTGCTTCCCTAGAATCTCTTTTGTGTCAGACTGATTATATCATTCCTTTGCTTGAAAATCTTCAGTAAATTTTCTTTACTCTTGCCTGAGTAAAGTTCACAATTCTGATTTGGTATTCAGGACCTTCCATAATTTGGTGCTATATCAACTTTCCAACTTTATCCCATATTGCTGTGATCTATGTGCTCTGCTCCATGAGAACAGATGTAGTTTTCTGGAATTCTAATGCGTACCTCCTTTTGTACTTCAGACCATTTCCTGTCTCTGGAATGTCCTATCTGTTACTTGTTGCCTATTGAGCCAGCCTTTTAATATTTCAAAGGACATATCCTTTGTGAATTGATAATGGCTTTCTTCCTTGGATCTTGCATTGTATTTTTTTTTTTGCAGCTTTAATGTACTTATGTGAAGCTGTATATTGTAATGAATTTTGTTTATATATTATATAATGTATATTAAATATTAATTTATATTATATCCCCCTTGCTCATTTCTAAGTTGTATGTTATCAAAGACTGTATCTTATTTAAATTTTATATCTCTCCTAGCACCTAGTGCAATGTTCTGCGTTTATAAGTACATGATAGTGCTTAATAAATGGTTGTTAAATGAATTAATGAATCACTTAACTTCTTGGACTGACTACCATTCAGCTTTAGGTTCTGGCTTTAATTGTATCTACGCTCTTTAGACCTTATTACAGTGACCCAGCAAGTATTAAAGATTCTACCTCTATAACATGTCTTACATGAGCCGGGGGGAGTGGGGAGTGGGGAGGGGGGTAGTGGGTTGGTTTAGCAGAGTTCAGGCTATCATTATGTCTTGCTTGGACTCATTGTAATAGCCTCTCAGTTGATCTCCTGACCTCATTTCTTTAATTTACCCATTATACATCTGCCAAAGTGGTGTTCTTAATGATCGGGTCTGACCCTCTCTTCTGCTCAGTATACTTGAGTATAAAATACAAATGCCTTTGGCCTTTAAGGCAGCTAGGTGATAGAGAGGATAGAGCATTGGGCCTTGAGGTAGGAAGGCCTGAGTTCAGATACGGCCTTAGACACATACTAGCTGTGTGACTCTGGGCAAGTTGTTTAACCTCTATTTGCCTCAGTTTCCTCTTCTGTAAAATGGGGATAATACTAGAACCTACCCTCCAGGATTGTTGTGAATATTAAATGAAATACCGTGTTTCCCCGATAATAAGACACTGTCTTATTATTTTTTTTTGGACAGAAAAACACCAGAGGGCTTATTTTAATGAACATTGACAGCAATTTTAATAAACAGGTAAATGTGAACAAAAAAATGTACCTTTATTCAATAATGAATTCAATAAAGAACAAGATGACGCGCTCACTGCTGCAGCTCTGATTGGATGCAGCTCGGAGCGCAACGTGCGTTTCATGGGGGGGGACGGTGCATACAGAGGGTACTGTAATGTAGCGTGTAGCGCAGGGGATCACCTTCACTACAGCAGCAATCTCAATAGGGCTTATTTTCGGGGGAGGGCTTATTTTAGAGGAATCTTACACAGTAAGGGGAGGGCTTATTTTCGGGATAGGTCTTAATATCAGGGAAACACGGTAGTTCTAAAGTGCTTAGTACATTGCCTGGCCCAGAGTAAGCACTATATAAATGTTACTATTGTTATATTCTTCTTCTTTTTTTTTATCTTTTCTTTTTTTTAGCAATCGGAGTTAAGTAACTTGCTCAAGGTTACACGGCCAGTTATTTCTGGGTGTGGTGTTAAGTGTCTGAGCCCAGATTTGATACCCAGTTCATCCAGATGCTGGGGCCAGTGCTCTTAGTCGCTGAGCCACCTGGCTGTCCCTAAGCAATTGGGGTTAAGTAACTTGCTCAAGGTTACACAGCCAGGTGTTTCTGGGTGGGTGCTAAGTGTCTGAGCCTGGATTTGATCCCCAGGTCATCCCGACACTGGAGCCGGTGCTCTTACTCACTGTGCTACCTGGCCACCCCTATTATTATTTAAAGCCCTTCAGAATCTGATTCTGTCCTACCCTTCCAGTTTTATTATTAATTTCTTCTCTCATTCTACCTTTAAATTAGAAAAACTAGTTGTTGTCCTCCTCAAATTTAACATGCAATCTTTTTTTTCTATGGATAATGTTCTCATTTGTTCTACATGCCTAAAATTTACCCCCTCTTTACCTCAGCCTCTTAGAATTCCTAGTTTCTTTGAAAGGTCGGGTGTGCACTTTTTGCATGAGGCTTTTTCTAATCTCCCTCCCCACCTGCTATCCTTTCCCCACCCTGAGATTACTTAAAAAAACAAACATTTTTTTTACATACTTACATATGTTCATCTTGTTACAGAATGTACACTCTGCTATGTAAAGGACTATTTTTTGTTTGTTTTGCTTTTTGGAGGGGGAAGGCTGGGCAATTGGGGTTAAGTGACTTGCTCAAGGTCACACGGCCAGTAAGTGTTAAAGTGTCTGAGGCAGGATTTGAGCTCAGGTTCTCCTGACTCCAGGGCTGGTGCTCTTTTCACTGCACTACCTAGTAGCCCCATATTTTGTTTTCTTATTTGTATCCATAGTGCCTAGCACATAATAGTCCTTTAATAAATGTTTGTTGATTTATTTAATTTTTAATAGTGATGTGATAATTTCAAAAATATTGTCATGTTATTGAAAATTCCAGTTTTTACTTAATTTATAATTATTTGCACTGGGAGAGTGGTATAGCAGTACAAATATTTTAATGGTGCAGTGCTTCTTAAACTTGTGGGTTGTGACTCAGTTTAAAAAGTGCTGACGGGGTTTTGAGTGGATAAAGTTTAAGAAGCCCTGAATAGAGAATAAAGTCATTACTTTGGGAATGTTTTGCACTTATTGTATATTGTTTTATCTGATTTGATAATTCAAAACTCTTCAGAATGATGATATTATATTGTGAAGACAAGTTTTAGGAGTAAGAAATTCATATAATTTTTTTTTCCTGCCTCTCAGATCTTTTTTTTCTCTCCCTAACTAGCTATTTCTTCTCAAACTTACACAGATCAGAGGATAAATTTTGGTTTATAAAAGCCTGTTGCTGGGTTTGGTGTGAAGCAGTCTCCACAATAAAGATGCCAAAATAGCTTAGAAAACACTCCAGCCAGCAAACACTTGTTCTTCCTGCCAAACCTAGAGGTATGGCAGCCAAGGGCAACACCAGTTTAGAATGTAAACTAAATTACACAATCTTATAGAAGATGGTGGGAGATTATAAGCAGCATCATCCCATAAACAGCGAAAAAGCAATGAAGGGAAAAATGAGTTTGTAGGAAGCTTGGCATGAGACCTAATTAATTCAGAGCATCCCAAGAGCATTTAAGGATAAAACTGGAAGGAGAAAAACAGAAATGAAGAAAAATGGAAACCACTTCTCACTGTTTTTATAACAAACTCTTTCTGTCAATGACAATAGACCTCCCACACTTGGACTCTTAATATCCCAGACCCTGATATACTGCATGAGGAAGTTGAAATGTTACTAGAAAAAAAAAAAAAGGCAGGTAAACCAGACCAAGTATAGTAAAAGTCTGGGTTAGAGACATCACAGTTTTGAGAATTTTGAAGGGTTGATTCCCAAGATTTGTGAAAGAAATGATACTAAAAGATTAAAAAATGTGTGTGTTAATTATTACTGAAAACAGGATAATTGTGGTGATATTAACTATTGACACTTAAAGGATAATTGTGATGATATTAACTATTGACACTTCCTTTGTTCCTGTAAAATATTTGGGAATAGGATAAACTCACATTGAGGACACCTTTGAGTGTATGAGAATGCAACAGAAAGGTTTTTACAAATTATATTCTTCAATAAATACGTCCTTAACACTTACAGAATTCACTGAAAGGGCCAGAGAATATAAGTTCCACTGGTTTTACTGTTTTGTCTTAACAGAAAAATGCATTTTAGTCAGTACAGCAGCATATTCAAAAATACGGGTGAATCTGTTATTCTGGCACTTTGGTTGTTCCTTCAGTGATGCAGATTACAACCCATGTATACTTGCTTTTCCTGTGCTGCTGTTGCCTGTGACCTCCCATAAATTTGTTACTAGGGGTCCACCCAACATGGTATTGAGCTTTCCTTACCTTTCCTGATGTCACAAGGATACCAGTGGGATACTCTGGTTGTCCATTTGTCATGCTTCTCCTTTGTCAAGTAACCATCCCATATTCTCATCTTCTCATGTTTTCCTCTTGATATTGATATCCTCTTCTATTTCTGTTCTTCTTTGAAGTTCCTTATAGCTGATATGTTGCAGCCTGCTTGTATCCAATCTTATGTCTCTCCATTGCTCTCTCTTCTGATTGATATTTAATTTCAGTTCTTCAGAGAATTGTCTTCCATATAGCAACAATGGTAGAATGTTGGTATTAAAAATAAATATTTCTCAGGAAAGCTGGAGTTATTAAAGATCCTTCACAGTCTCCTAAAGGGTTTTCAGCTTGATCTCTTCCTGTTTACTATAGACCCCCACTGATTCATCTGTTCTGTCTCTCTTAGATTTACTGATAGAGCACCTTTGAGTTCTAAATTTTTTCCCTTCCCTCCTCTCCCTCCTTCCCAAGAGTCTGATAATATAGGCTATACATATACAATCATATTAAACATAAAATAAGATTTTCCTTAAAGGTTTCCCCCCTAACAGTATCTCGCGTGTGTGTTAAAATCATTCAAGATTCTGTGAAGGACTCAATAACAAAGAGACCTTTGGTCATTGAATCTTTGATTATTTCTGTCTAGTGAGGCATAAAATAAAACAAACTTAGGCTCACCAAAGGTGTTTGACAGAATCATGGAGTTTGTTCAGTACATAATTCAAATAGAAAGGATTCCTTATAGATAGTGACGTCCTTCAGATTGCCTCTATTTCATGATGGCATTGTGCTAATTGAATTAAGCCTTATGACACCATAGAGCCTCTTAAATGATGTTTGTCATCACTCAAGAGTTTGGCTTAATAAAGGAAAAACCAAGTAGATAAAGACTGCTTGTTTGATCTATTATATGCAGTGGTATGGACAACATATAGAATTGGTCCATCAATAAATATGTCTTGGGTTAGATGCTGTAGGTTAATAATGAGCTGAGCCCAGAATTGAACAGAAAGAATGGAGTGGTATAAATTACATTTGGGAAATTGCAGAGTACTTTTAGAAACCACCAGTCTTCTCCATGAAACAAAATAGTAACTTTTTTAACACTAATTTTCTTATAATAAGGCTATATTGCTGTAAATTTTGAAATATTGTACTTCCAAGGATTCCTAGCAGTGGGTCACCCAAAGAGAATGAAGAGTATAAATGGACTAAGCTCTATAACAAGTGAATAACTTGTAAGTGGCATGAAAGATATCGAAGAAATGAATGCTTGGAAAAAGACATTGGTTCAGTGATATAGATTTGGTTGCTATATAATGTCAAGAGACATGGAAGAATGTCCCCAACACAGGCAGACTCTAAATTGAGCATTTGAGAGGATATAGACAAGTTACATAGAATGAAAAGGTAATCTTTTCTTTCTATAGGATAGTGATAGGTGGTCCACATTACTTAGAATACAAGTATATTGAAATGTTGCTTAACTGTTGACTAGGCTGCAAGAAGACCAGAGGCAACAAAATTCTGTTAAGTGATTTTATTCTGTGTTCTTCTTAATCATCTTAGTAAAACTTTAAAATCAAGGATTGCTGAAAGTAATAACTAATGTAGATGATTGACCTCACACCTAATGGATGATAGACTCTATTAGATTATATTATTCATTCAGCAAATATTTAATAAACACTTGCTCTTTGTGAAGTACTGTATTGATTTATGACTAGATTAATGAATTAAAGAAATTAATTGGAGTACAGTTGTCTTGATAGAAACTTGCCAATGTTTTATTTCTCAAATAAGATGATTATAATGTACATCTTTTAACTGAATAAAGTGGAATAAATATAGATAGTCCATTTATATATTTGAGCCTAACTATAATATGACCTGTATTCATTGAATTTGGTGTTAAGGTGAGCCTCTCTTAGTAACAAATCTAGCTGATTTATTACTAGAAATTCCAAAAAGATCACTTTATAATCCTTTCATTTATAATACTGTCTGCTGATGTAAACTACAAGGACAGAATTATATTGAAGTTTATTTTAGCATACTGAGACCTGAATCCCTAACTCAGAAACATAAGAATTACTGTAGGATAAGGGGGGCTGGGTAGAGAATTGGGGATGAAGTGGGTGAGCTGAAAGCAAGGGACAGTGTTTCTTGACATAACAAAAACAGAAAGGGTTGTCTCCTTGCTGTTCCTTACAAAAATGATATTATACGTGGTGTTTTTGTACTCTGTTGTTAGTCCTATAGTTCAACTATATTAAAGTTTGAATAGAATTTTGTTGGCTAATATGAGAACTTAACTATTGTTTGTAATATTGTTTCTCTGAGAATAAGCTAACTTATAAGTAAGCTTTTGAAACAACATCTGTTTATAACCTGGAGACTAACATTATGTGTCACTCAGCCCTCAGTATTTTATAGAAATCTTAGTCGGGTTTTAAATAAGAATTTTCATAAATATATGACCATTTGTTTTGGTTCTTCCCACATCACCAGTAAAAACCTTCCATACTCTTTGCTTTGTATACTGTGATTTCTCTTTTTCTGTCATTAGGCCCACTGTTGTATGATAAGTGTTTTTTGGTCCCTGTTTTTGAGATGAGAATGTTGAGACTCAGACAGAACAAGTGATTTGCTGAAGATACTATTAGTGTACAAGCTGGGTCTGGGAGTTCATTTCTCTCTTGATGCCAAGTCCAGTGTTTTTTCTGTGGAACATATTTTAGTCTTTATAATTTAGTTCATCAGAGAAGTAGGCACCTTAATCGCTTTACTTCTGAAAGGTGTTTATGTTATAGCTCCCGATTTATCTAACTCTGTGACATTAGAAAATACTTGGTTTAGACTTCATGAAGCTGTAAGGTCTAATGCTCACCAGATCTTTGGGAGGGAGTCTTTCACTGAAGTAACTGCCTACCACTCTCCTATTCATCTGCTACCTTTTTTTTTGCCACTCCTCAGTATGGGGGAAAGGATTCCTGGTCCCAGCCTTGGGCATCTCAATTTCTTTTTTTTATTTGTTATCATTTTCTTGAGCAATTAAAAGTAAAACCATAACCCAGGTGTAAGCTTTCAGACTTCATCACGTACTTCTTTCACTACATACAGCTGTTATTTCCAGCTCAGTGATGAAAGGAGCCTCTTCCAGCTACCATCCTAGGTAAACCTATTTTTAGCCTCACAATATGTTAGCTGGGCTAGGGCCAGCAGGGCCAAAACTGTGCTGCTGAGAATACTCTTGAGGTATGCATGCATTAGCAACATCATGGCATCCAGTAATGAACTTATACCTACCCTCTTCTTAAGGGTAGGCTACTAACAAGCCTGTCTTAAAAAAAAAAAAAAAAACTTCAGGTAACAGATTTTTCACACATTTTAATTCAAGAAAAGTTAAAATTTCATATCCTATCTAAGAGAAGGCAGAGGAGGAGACTGTGTTCACATCTCTGTTCTTGAATGAGGCTCAGGGAGTTATAAAATGATTTGCCCAAGGTCACAGGTATGAAGAGAAGCTGTGAACTCAGGGCCATGGACTCCATGATTTTTCTAAGCATAGTACAAAACCCCAAACCAAAGCAATATGAATGTTTGGTTTAACCATCTACACTGAAAAAACAAAGATGAAAAATGTTAATTCCCCCTGGGAATGTTTAGCTTGGGGAAAGGAAGTCTTATTGTGGGGAGGAGAGGGT
This sequence comes from Petaurus breviceps papuanus, assembly GCF_028583685.1. Taxonomy (NCBI): domain Eukaryota; kingdom Metazoa; phylum Chordata; class Mammalia; order Diprotodontia; family Petauridae; genus Petaurus; species Petaurus breviceps. The sequence continues at coordinate 28,837,709 of NW_027187378.1, read as the reverse complement.
ATAGTAGCTGTCACTTGGAAGAAGGCTTGGATTTATTCTGCTTTGCCCCAGAGACAGTATTAAAAATATTGGGTGGTACATTTTAGTGGTGTAAGGTAAAATTCCATAATAGAACTACCCAAAGTAGAACAGTGGGTTTCTGATTACAGAGGTCTTTAAGCAGATGACTACTGTTCATCCATGTGGCAGAAGAAATTCCTGTTTAGATAGGATTTGTACTAGATGACATTTTAGGTATTTCCAACTTTGAAATTATGTGATTGTTTAAGCTTTATTATAAGCTCCTCATAGGCAGGGAACTATTTTTTTTCATCCTATCTCCAGAACCTGATAAAGTACCCTGTACTTAGTATGTGTTAAATGTTAACTTTGTTGTAGGGCATGACTTTCTGTTATAAAGATTATGTAGGGAAAAAAATAAACAACATTAGAAATATTTAAATGTTGAGTTGAATTGCTTTTGAAATAACATAGATAGCATTTGGATTTTTGTTGTTTTTTATATTCCTAGCATTCAGCATACTGCCTTGAAAGTAGTAGACAGAATATTTACTGAATTAAGTTGAATTGGAAGAGATAAAAGACAACTTATTTTTCTAAATTTGTTCGTTTTTTGTAAGTTGAGGGAGATTGGCTCCAATATTCAAAGCATTGTCTTAGTCTTTGTTTCATTTGGCACATTTCAAAAACAAAAACAAAAACATCTCATATCTTCTCTGTAGGGAACTCCTTGTAAGGAACTACTTTCATCTACTAATGCACACTCTGTACCTTACAGTCTTAGGGAGTTTCTAGCAGAGCACTGAAAGGTTATTACCCAGGTCTTCCTGAATCTTCCTGAAGAAAGCCTGTCAGCTTTCTTCAAAAAGCTAAGCTTTCTCTCATATGACATTAAAATATTTTTATAAGTTTTCATTGCTTCTGTTCCAGGTGTTAAAAGAGGGTTCTGATAACTGCAAAAAGTGAAACAGGTGGACTAGATGTCAAGTCTTTTGCAGCTCTTAAACTTTGTCATGTTTCCCAACAAAGATGATGAGAAGAAACATTTCTGCTAAAATTTCTACCCTGAAGCACACGTTGGTGGATGATCATATGTGCATTAATAAGTTTGAACACGTTTGTATGTTTTGGAGGAGTCATAATAATAATGAAAGTTTGCAGTTATATAGCACTTGATATGTATCTGCTGCCAGTGCTTTTCAGTTACTGTTTTGTTTTGCCCTCACAACAACCCTGAGAAGGCTGGGGTAGATGCTCTTAGCCTCATTTTACAAATGAGAAGCTGAAGCAGAGTAAATGTTTTCCTGAGGTAGTACAACCACTAAGTGTCTGAGGCTTGTTTTGAACTCAGTCTAGCCAGTGCTGTATTTGCTGTGCCACCTAGCTGCCTTTGCATAGAATGCAAAGAGTTTGGAGCCGAGTATCTAGATTTTAGCGTGGAAAGATGTGACAACTGATGATTTCCCAGTGTCACAGAGCTGAGTAGTGGCGGGGTGGGGCAGAATAGAACAGAGCTCTTCTTGTAATTCAACAAACATTTATTTGTTACATACCTGCTTCACACAAAGCAATGTACTATTTCTGGAGATAGATTGACAAAATTGAGGGTATCTTTTTCCTTAAGAAGTTTTCATGAGGGAGACAAAATACATTAAGAGTATTGGCCAAAAGATTGAGGATTCCTATGATAAGGCAGAATTTTTTTATTTCATTTTTCTAATGTAATACATTGGGTGTAATTGTTATCCTTAAAAAAATATCTAGGGAATGAAATGAGACACTTAAAAATATGCCAGATTTTAATATCTCTCTTCTCTCTCCCCCACCCCCTGTCCCTTTTCATTTTATGGCAGAAATGGTTGAGAGACACAGTTCCATACTTTTTGCAATTTTGTTAAAGATTTTTTTTTTGCATGTTAGCAAAGAATATAAAAAGTATTGGAATCCTTTCTTTTGAAAGTCTTAAACCAGTATAAATAAATGTGATGATTTTAAAAATTCCAGAATAAAATTAGATATCTCCAAGTACAAAGCTCCCAACACCTAAGCATTGCTTAACTGAAACATCAAATTCAAGTATGTCATTGTGGAATTAGAATTATGTTTTCTAACTGAATGATGGAATCATAGATTTAGGGTCAGGCATTTGAGGCAATAAATAAGATAACCTTTTAGGAAGGTTGTTTTTTTTTTAATGAAAGGACTTGTCTATATCCTATCTATTCCTATCTATCCTTTTATCTTTCTTCATCCAGTTTTCTTTCTTTTTTTTTTCTTAAGCAATCAGGGTTAAGTAACTTGCTCAAGGTTACATGGCCAGTTATTTCTGGGTGTGGTGCTGAGTATCTGAGCCCAGATTTGATCTCCAGGTCATCCTGACACTGGAGCCGGTGCTCTTACTTGCTGTGCTACCTGGCTGTCCCCATTCAATTTTCTTGTGAACATTTTTCACACTGGCTACCCCTGGATCAGTCTTTAATTGCTGAAATAGACTTTACATTGACAAAGACATCTAGCACTAATGCCACCTATACTGTGTAGATTATTTTAGAGTCAGTAATAATTCCCATTCAGGAAATGTTTGATGATTGTGTGTGTGTGTGTGTGTGTGTGTGTGTGTGTGTGTGTGTGTGTGTGTGAGAGAGAGAGAGACAGACAGAGAGACAGAGAGATCAGTTACCTAGTAGAAATACTTTTATCTACCTGAGTTCATTATGTTAGCTGCTAAGTAGCATAGTGAATAGAACATTGGACTTGGAGTCAGGAAGACCTTGAGTTCAAATTCTGATTTAAATTCTTCTTACCAGCTATGTGAACTTCAGCAGTTCACCTAATCTCTCTAAGCCTCAATTTCACTGCAAATCTATGAAGTGTAGATAATAATAGCAGCTGCCTCACAGGGTTGTTTTGGGGAATCAAATAATGTATGTAAAGCACCTTGCAAGCCTTGACTGGGTATAAATACTAGCTTTTTTATAAATATTCTTCCTAAAATATGGCACCAGGAACTAAACACAGTATTTCATCTGTCTTGACAGAGGCAAAATAAACCATGATTTTTGCCTGTCTTATTTTGGAAACTTTCTGTTAATGGAGCTTAAGATTATGTTGTTTGTGGTGATGGCATTAACACACTTTTGACTCATATTAAACTTATGTCTCAAACTCCCAGATCATTTTTTATACAAACTGTCACCTCACTGTGTTTCCCCTATCCTTTACTCATGCAGTTGATTATTTTAACCTACATGTAGGATTTTACATTTATTATTACTACATTTCATTTAACTAGTTTTTGTCCCATTGTTCTTGCCATTTAAAAATCCAAAAAAATCCAAAAAGTCATCAAATATGTTAATTATCTACTCCAGATTTATGGTATCACAAATTTAATAAGCATCATATGTAGGCATTCTACCATTTGTTGATAAAAATAAGGTTAAGGAGAACTCTGGGGAAACTGCAGTATAGATCTTTCTTGAGGTTGGTATTTATCTATTATTGGCCGTTTTGGGGTTTTTATTTAGCTAGTTTTGAATCCTTTTATTTTTATCAATTAATTAGACTCTCTTTTACCCATAAAGAGGAAAGCAAATGTTTAATAATTTGATCTGAAAATGATCCTTGGCATGTTTTGAATCTCTGATTGACTTCTCTTCACTATTCAGCATGCTTCAAGGCTTCTTTATCAAATTGCAACTTGGTGGATATATTAGGGAAGTTACATTCATTTTTAGTATTTGCCTAAGAGAAACATTTACAAGAAGATAAGCCTTTGCTGAATGTCAAAGAAAATTTTGTGTATTCGAAATCAAAGTTTGTTTTGTATTCTCAACAACTCAGTCTCAGCACTGCTTGAGTAGTTTAAAAAAAATAGACTGGATTTTCCTTATCCAGTTAATCTACATGTTCTCAAAAGGTACTGTTTTAGTAGTGTAATGTGAGCATTTTGAACCTCCATTCAAAGCTTGGTTCTGCCAATTGCCAGCTGTGTGACATTGGGCATGCCTTGAAATGACATCTGTAAATGAAGAGGTTGAACCAAATGATATTCTGTGGCGCCTTCAAACTCTAAATCTGTGATCATATGATTCATTTTACTTTCAACAACAGAAGTATGTTCTACAGGTGTAGAAAAAAAATATTTTTGACATAGGTCTGATTTATTAAACAGATTATTTGGCTGTTGAAAGGATGTGACCATAAATGTGGAAGAGTGTTTTTGCTTCTTCATATTATTTGTACTGTACCACTTCTCAGTATACAGGAATTATAATGATTATGTGATTCCTTTTGGGGGAATAAGGCTAGAGAGAGCAATATATGGGCGTGTTCACTTTTCTTTTTTTTTTTCAGTCTAAAAAATGCTTTTGGGGTTTGAAACATTTTTAGTGTCCTTTCCTTCCCCCCCCCCTCCCCCCATGAACAGCTCCATTGCTGTTGACAAGTGATGCTCTGGCATTTCTTTAGGCTGGGGATTGTGCCACCTATCAGTTTTAAAGTGACCGTTGTGGAAAAAAAAATTCTTTTTCATCCAGGTCATCAACTGAAACTTCAAATGTCTGCCTGTGCTATTGCTGCTTTTGTGTTTAACTTTAGGTAGCTCACCAATTAGTTTTTTCTTCATTATCATCATTGATGGAGGAGGAACTTGGCCTTGCTTTTAAAAAAAATTAGTATATCTTCCCCTCTACCCCCCCCCCCCACCAGTTACATGTAGGGACAATTTTTTAGAGTCATTTCCTATAAAATTTTGAATTTCAAATTTTCTCTTCCCTCCCCCCTCCCTAAGATAGTCAGCAATTTGATATGTTATATATGTGAAGTCATGTAAAGCTATTTCCATATTAGTCATATTGTGAAAGAAGAAATAATTTGCACCCCTGCCCAATACAGTTTGCAGAATGAAAAACAATGATGAAAGAAATAAAATGAAAATAGTATGCTCCGATCTGCATTTAGACTCTCATCAGTTATTTTTCTGGAGATCAATAGCATTTTCCATCATTAGTCTTTTGGAATTGTCTTGGATCATTTTCTTACCGAGAAGAGCTAAGTCAGTCATTGCATAATGTTACTGTTACTGTGTGCCATGTTCTCCTGGTTCTGCTCCACTTTGCTTCAGTTCATGTAAATATTTCCAGGTTTTTCTGAAGTCTGCTGCTCATCATTTCTTGTAGCACAATAGTATTCCTTCAAAATCATACACCATGACTTGTTCGACCATTTCCTTTTGGCTTCATTACTGTAGACACTACTTTGGGAGCAACTCACTAAAGCCCTTCACAGTAGCTATATTTGTTTGTTATTAGGAGTATTTTTTGTTTGTTTTTAACTTGAGGGGGTAGGATATTGGGAGGATGGAGGAGTGAGTGATAGTGTGACCAAACAAAAGAAGGAACGAAAAGAGGGTCATTAAAGAATTTTAAATAGACATTTTTAATTTTAATGAGCAGAAAGAACTTCAGAAGGAAACACTGATAAACAGGACAGCTTTGAAAATAGCTTGCTAAATTTACTATATACTTGAAAAAAAGTAAGATGTATGTGGTTTCATATATCCTTTTTTTCTGATCTACTTTGTATATGTAAATAGTTTTTTTTGTGTGTGTTGGTTAAATTAAGAACAAAAAATGTAAAAAGTGGTAACCAGTAGTTTATAGTTACATAATTTTGTTATGGTTATGAAGTACTTTCACAATCTTTAACTTATTGACTTAGTAGGTCTTTACAACAGCTCTATGAAATAGATCTCAAATATTAGTCTAATTTTGCAGCTGAGTAAACACCGGGCTCTCCAAAGTGCAGCACACTTTTAAGTTTAATCTGCATCATTAACATTGCCCCCCTCCCCATCACTTTCTTAAGTCTTAACAGCCAACAAAACAAGGGGAGCCTCATTTGTAGTGTTTGGCTTGGGAGAGCTAATAAGAATTGGCTCCAGCACATGCCTATGTTTTTTCAATAACTGGCACTGAAGAGGAGGCAGCTGCCATTAAAGGAGACAATGGTTGTAAAAAGCACAACCAGAACCATTTAGAATAGGGACACAGAGTTCACTGAGGACATCATACTCCACATAATACAGTAAAGTCATAGAAGACTGGTCTCTTCACTTTGCAGATGAGGAAACTTGAGACACATAAAAGTGTAGCTATTTGCCCTAGATCATATAGATAGTAAATATTTGAGGTAAAATTTGAACTTGGGTCTTCCTGACTCCAAGTCTTATTTGCTAAACTGTCATTAAATACTAATAATCTTTCACAAAAGATCAGAGATGTAGTATTGAAAGGTATCTTGGAGGACTTCTAAAAACAGGGCCAGCAGGTGGTATTCAGCCCAGAACACTCCCAAAGTGTGCTGAATCAGATTAAAATGTAATTGGGCAATAAATAAAAATATAACAAAACATAGATAATATTACATATAAAAATTAAGTCAGTTTGTAGCCTGCAGGGATGCTTATTTATGGGTCAGTGGCCCCTATTTCTATTTGAAATCACTGCTCTAGACTAAATTCTTCATTTTATAGGTGAGGAAACCAATACCAGAGTGATGACCTGACTGAAATCATCCATCAAATAAAGATTTGAACTTGACTCCTTTGACTTCAAATTTAGCATTTATTCTACTGTATCATATTGCCTGCCTACACATTCCATACTTCACCAAACAGAGGTAGTGGTTGATATCTAGGTAGCATGTTAAATTTCATGAAATGTTTTATTGTTATCCCAGTTAAGCCTTACGATAAACATCCCTGAGGTAAATTATGTTAGATATTAAACTGTGTGACTCATAGCCAACTAACCAACTGGATTAACGGTTTTGTGTTAATTTGCTAGAGTATGCTAATAAGTCTGATAATTAGCTCTAACCTGACAAAATGTATGCATTTTAAAAATTAATTTTTTTCTACTAAAATATTTTTTCCTTCCACTCTGCCCATTAAAAAAGAAAATGAAAAACTTTTGTAATAAATATACATAGGCAAGCTAAACTAATTTCTGCATTGACTGTCCAAAAATATGTATGCCTTTGAGCACCCCGATTCCATCACCCCTGTGTCAGGGGATAGGTATCATGTTTTGTCATGGATCCTCTGGAATGATGGTTAGTCATTGCCTTGGTCAGAGTTCTTAAATCTTTCAGAGTTGTTTATTTTTATAATGTTATAGAAATTGTTCTCCTCGTTCTGCTCTCTTCACTTTGTGTCAGTTCATACATGTCTTTCCAGATTTTTCTAAAACCATCTCCTTCATCATTTCTTATATAACAAAGTCATATTCCATAACATTTCTGTACTTTTTTAACCATTTCCTAATTGATAGGCATCTCCTCAGTTTCCAGTTCTTTGCTACCACAAAACAAAAGCTGTTATAAATATTTTTATACATCAGGGTTATTTTTCTCTTTCTTTGTTCTCTTTGGGGTATAGACCTGGTATTGATACTGCTGGGTTGAATGGTAGGCATAGTTCAAAATTGCTTTTCAGAATGGGACCAGGTCACAGCTCCGCTACCAATGCATTAAAGTACATGTTTTCCCACAGCTCCTGTATCACTTGTCATTTTTCATTTCTTTTTTGTTTTTTGGGGGAGGATCACAACCAGTTTAATGGGAGTTGAGGTGGTACCTCAGAGTTGTTTTAATTTTCATTTCTCTATAATTATTAGGGATTCAGAGCATTTTTTCAAAAGACTATTGAATCCTATGTATTTTAAAACGTTATTTTAAGAAGAGGTCCATGAGACAAAAAAAGCTATAGGTTCTAAGAGGGATTTTGTTCTAGGCAGCAGATACAGCTTAGGTAAAGGGAGAGGGATTGGGTGAAGTAACATCAGTAACAGCAAGTAAAGTTCCTTTGGCTAGAACATGAGTATGTGAAAGGGAACTGGAGTCAGATTTTGAAGAAGATCATTCTGGAAAGGTAAGTTTGAGCTAAGGCATAAATGTCTGAAAGCAGCTTTTAGTGATTGTGAGCAGTTCTCTCCCAGGCCATTACCCCCGCACTAGCTGTATTTTATCCATTTTGACCCCTTGGTGGACTATCTCAGCTCTTACACTGTCTTTTTCTCTTGAGTTCTTTGCACCCATAAACCATATCTCTGATCTTGCCCTGCCAAGCCTCTGCCTGAGATCACTCCCATCATCTATTACCTTTACTCCTACATACATGTTATGTAATGAAGTTAGAAAAAAATTATGAAACTGCTGACTAGGGCCACTACAAATTTATATAATCTTAACTGGGCCCTCATTGTAGCAAGGCAGTCCTTTTATACTTTGCCACTTTAGTCCTTTTCCACTCACCACTGACTTCCAAAGTTTTTCATCCTTCCTCAAAGCTCTCCCCTCCATGCGCTCTACTGAGAGCCTTGCCTCATTGTTTTTTACTGAAAAAATTGATACTGTTTGCCAAGAGCTCCCTTTTTTTCCTCTTCATCTCATATCATGTCGAAACTTTTTGCAACTTCCTTCTCCTTAATCCCAGCCAGATCTAATGACCTTCTTATCAGTCTTCATCTTTCTTGACCTCTCTCTCTTTTCTCCTAGGATATTCTCTTCTCTCTGGGTTTTTATGACACTGCCCTCATGTTTTCTTTCTACCTATCTGACTGCTCCATCTCAATTTCCTTTGCTAGATCTTCATCCAGGTAATGTCTCCTAATCATGGTTGTCCCTCAGGGCTCCTTGCTGAGACTTTTTTTGGCCTAATATACCATTTCACTTGGTGATCTCGTCATCTTCCATGACTTTGATTATCTCTATGCTGCTCATTCTCAGATCAACTTACCTTGCCCTAACTTTTGCTGACTTCCAGTCTCTCATCTCCAACTGCCTATTGGACATGTCAAACTGAGTGTCCTTGTAGACGTCTTAAATGCAGCATGTTGAAAACTGAACACATTATCTTTTGCTCTCAACCCTCTCCCCTTCCAAACTTATCCGTTACTGTTGAAGGCGCCACTATCTTCTCAGCCACCTGTACTGGCAACCGAGGTATCATACTTGACACCTCAGTATCTCTCACCCCCTTTGTCCAATCTATTGCCAAGGTATTTACCCTCAGAATATATGTCATATAAATCCCCTTCTCTCTTCTGATGCTTCTGCTATGCTGGTGCAGGCCCTCATCACCTCATGGCTAGACTGTTGCACTAGCCTGCTCATTGATCTGCCTACCTCAAATCTCCCTTCATTCCAGTCCATCTTCCATTTGGCTTAAGTGATCTTAATAAAATCCAGATCTAACCATCTCTGCACCCTATTAAATAAGGTTCAGCAGTTCTTTAACATCTCCAAGATAAAATATAAAATCTTCTTGGCATTAAAAACTCAGCATAACCCACCCACCTGACCCATCCCTGTTGTGTTTCCAGCCTTCTTACACTTAATCTCCCCCAGACACCCACATATTGTACAAGTCAGTGATACCGGCCTCCTTTCTGTTCCCCATAGAAGGTTCTCAGTCTTTTGCCTCCCGTTATTTTCCCTGACTGTCCCCCATCTGTGGTGTTCTCTCCACATCTCTGACTCCTAGATTCCCTGACTTTCTTCATATCCCAGCTAAAATTCCACCTTCTACCTGAAGCCTTTCTAATCTTTCTTAATTCTCATGCCTTCCAGATTTTCATTTTATCTTATGTATAGCTTGTTTGTACTATGTTTGCATGTTGTCACCCCTTGAGTCTGAGTGCCTTGAGGGCAGAAACTGTCTTTTACTTTCCCCAGTACTTAGCTCAGTGCTTGTCGCATGGTAGGTTCTTAATGTTTATTGACTGACTTGTAATTTCTTAAATGCATAGTAATGATATTCCATTATACTCATATACTATAGTCTTTTTCAGTCATTCCCTTGTCAGTTGGTACCTTCTTTATTTTCATTTCTTTTCTAACAGCAAAGTACTGCTATGAATATTTTGGAATATATATTGAACCTTTGTTTCTGTCTCTGATCTCCTTGAAGTGTATGCCAGATAATGGGATCTCTAGGTAAAGAGTATGAAAAATTTGATTGATAATTTTTCTTGCACATATTCAAAATGATTGGGCCAATCCATTCCTCCATCAGTGGTGTATTAATGTGCCTTTCTTGTCATACTACTATCCCTCCAAGATTGATTATTCACATTATTTGTCATCTGTGCCAGTTTGCTGAGTGTGGAGTGATACCTCAGAGCTGTTTCAATTTTTCTCTTGTTAGCAGTTTGGAGTATGCTTTGAAATGGCTCATTTATAATTTGCTGTTATTTTGAAAACTGTTCATATATTTCGACTACTTAGCTGTTGGAGGGTGTCTTTTGGGCTTATGTATTTGTGTCAATTGCATATATAACTTGGGTTATCAGATTTTATTATAGATATGTGATGAAAGTATTTTTTCCTATTCAGCATTTCTTTCTCTTATTGTATCTTTTTTTTTTTTTTAAGCAATCGGGGTTAAGTAACTTGCTCAAGGTTACATGGCCAGTTATTTCTGGGTGTGGTGCTGAGTATCTGAGCCTGGATTTGATCCCCAGGTCATCCCAACACTGGAGCCGGTGCTCTTACTCGCTGAGCCACCTGGCTGCCCCTAAGCAACTGGGGTTAATTAACTTGCTCAAGGTTATACAGCCAGGTGTTTCTGGGTGGGTGCTAAGTGTCTGAGCCTGGGATTCGATCCCCAGGTCATCCCGACACTGGAGCCGGTGCTCTTACTCGCTGTGCTACCTGGCCGCCCCTCTCTTATTGTATCTTCATTGGCTTTATCCATGCAAAAACTTTTAAATTCTGCCTTTTAAACTATTTTGTTTTTTTATAATCTGTTCTTTATTTATAATAATATTCTCCCAGCCATACTTGTAAAAGATATCTTCTTTGAGAAATGATGTGACCTTTTGTATTAGGGTTGGATATTAATTTTAACTTATTGTTTATGGTATGAGATTCAGAAACTGGAGATAAATAGAAATCTAATTTTTTATAACTTTCTATGCAATACATGCTACTGCATAAGTCACCCAATTTTAGAGGTTTGTAAGATTTATGAGATAGTGAGAATGAGAACTGAGAAAAAGATAATTGGATTTGATAAAAGAAATGGTCATTAGTCATGAGTGTGGGGCTGGTTTGGTGGAGTGTGGTACTTTGGGAGGAAGGGGATGTAGAATAAGTCAGTAAGCAAATCTTAAGTGTAAGAATAACGGGAAACAACTTACCCAAAATATCTGGGTAGGGTAGTAGATAGAGTGCTGGGCCTGGAGTTAGGAAAATTTGAGTTTAAGTTTGGCTTCAGACACTTAATAGCCCTGTGACACTGGGCAAGTTATTAAACCTTTTCCTACCTCAGTTTCCTTATCTATAAAATGGGCATAATAATAGCCCCTACCTCCATATTAGCATAGAATACAAATGTGACATTGTACTTATAATTATCATGCCACTTTTATCATAACAATGTAAACTTTATCTCCCTCTAGTAGAATGTAAATTGAAAGCATCTTTTTTATCTTTTTACTTACCAGGGCTTTTAACATAGTTCATTGCACATAGTAAGTGATTTTCTATTTTTTTAAATGAAATTATATTTTCTTTCAATTAACACAAATTTACCCTCTGGACTCACCTTAAACAAAGAAAAGGAAAAGATGACCCCCATAACAAATAGGCATAATCAAGCAAAGCCTTGAATTGGCCGTGTAAAAAAAAAATAGAATCTCATTTTATTTCTTGAGTCCTTCCTCTCTTCTTTTAGGAGATGAGTATCATGCTTAATCTTTGCTCTTCTCGAATTTTATTTTGTTATTGCATTAATCAGAGTTTCTCTTTTTTCAAGGCTTGCTTTTGGGGGGGGGCGATGAGGTGAGGAGGTACTGTTATTGTGGAAATCGTTTTCCTAGTTCTATTAAGTTCACTCTGCATTAGGTCACACAAATCTTTTCATTTTTCTTTGAAACCATCCATTTAATAATTTTTTTTAATAGCACAGTGATATTCCATTGATGTTACCACAATTTGTTTAGCCGTTTCCTGATGGATGGGCATCCCTTACTAGCCTTTTTTTTTGGGGGGGGGGTGACTACAAAAAGAACTGGTACAAATATTGTTGTACTTAAGAATCCTGTCCTTCTTTCCTTTGATCCCTTTGGGATAAAGGCTTAGTAGTAGTTTACTGGGTCAAAGGATGTGCACAATTTTAATGCTTTTTGGGGCAGGTTTGCAGATTTCTTTTTGGAATGACTGTACCAGTTTTTGCTTTACCAGTCAATTGGTTGGTCCACAAGTATTTATTATTAAAGCCTTACTATGTGCAAGATACTGTGCTAATTGCTCTGAAAAAAAAAATACAGGCAGAAAATTTTTGCTGTCAAGGAGCTTACATTCCAGTGGAGAAGCATATCATGTAAAATGAACCTGAAAAGAAGATAGTATGCAAATGAAGATGACCTGTTCCAGGTGTGCATGGTGAAGAAAGTCGAGTGTAGTCTGGAGAGTAATGAGGCAGCCTGGCCTTGAGTTCTGGGAGCAGCTTTCTAATCCTTGGGAGAGGCCTTAGACAGTGCTTGAAGTGTATGAATTATACCAGACTGGAGTGAACTTGCAGGATGAATAGGTTTCTGGGGCATGATAGAGAAAGGTCCCAAGTGCATTAAGTGTACTTGTTTTCTAGCAGACCCTCCAACAATGATCGTTCTCTTCCTGGGTCCCCCCCTCCATTTTATTATCTTTTTCCAAAATGATGGGTGTAAGGTGGAACTTGAGAGTTCCTTTAATTTGCATATCTCTAATTATTAGAGTCAGTCAGTATTCATTAAAGGATTGTTTGAATGTCCCTAAATAAAAGAATTAGATAGAGCCTCTTAACATCATTTGGCTGCCCCAGCAGAACTGCAATTGAATGTTCATTTATTTTGCTATCATGACAAAGACAGAGTACACATATTCTTAAAGATACATTTAACTCCTCTTCTCCTTGGATAATTTGAGCAATCTCCTAAGAGTCTTCTGGGCTACCAACATTAAAGTGAAGTTAAATTAAAATCAATTTCAGAGACCTAGTGTGTGAGTATAGTATCTGACCAGTGAAATCTTCACTGTCATGAATATATTATATTCCGAGTTATGTTTCTGATCTAGGCACACCAGAATTAGAGTACAATGAATATTTTCAGTTATTGGATTTATGTCACTTTTTATGAGTGAAGAAAAATATTTAATAGCTAAACATTTGTATTGCCAAACTATATAAAGTGACCCTAATGTAGTAGTTTGGAGTGGTGGCAGAAACTTTATTCAGCTATAATGAAGAAGATAAACTCCGCTCATGTTCTTTTCCACGGATTTATTTGTCATCAGAGACATTTTAATGCTCACAGTTCACAGAGCATTTTTCATTTGGAGATCTATCAGTAGTAACCTTTCATTTGGAGGCTAATGCTTTGTTTTTAAATGAGCGTAATTAACAGTACAATTTGATATAAAAAAGTCAGTTATAAAATTTTATAAATGTATTTATGGGTTTTGGGGGTTTTTTTGGACATTCTAGAATCCCTTTATAATGCTAGTGTTAAAGGATAAAGGCTACTATTAAGAGTTTTTTTGTGCGTGTGTTAAGAGGTGCATTGTACGTTATTGTGAATGAACGTTTATTGTAGACCCTCTCTTTTTTTTTTATAACATTTAAGGACTGCCTTTAGACAACATAGTCATTAGCAAAAATGGTAGGAATTTCAGCCATCATAAAAGTAAGAGAAGCTATTTTTGAGGACACATGGGACTTTGAGATGCCCTTTAAATTATGTGATGGGAACACAGAGGCTACCTATTTTATTTAAGAATTGGGGCAGCCCTGCCTTTGTCCACATTCTAACAACAGGACTGTGCCTAATGAGAAGCTCTCCTGTTCTGTTGTTTTGCCATTATTCATTCAGCAAGCATTTGAGTATCTTTCTTTCACAGCTTTTGTCTTAATACCTTTAACTTTTCTTTTTTATTTGCTTCACTGCTTATGCCTTTGAATTTTTTTTAGATAAGGGGTAAGAGGGGGAGAAGGAAAGAATGAAAAGTAGCACATGTTATATTGCCACTTTTTTTTTTTTACTACTTCCTTTCCACCTCTATTAATCTCAAATGACCTCATTGTAGTACTTCAGCAATCCTAGCTTTTACAATTGACCTATTACTTATCTAATTTCAGTGCTTTTTGAATTTTATTAGAACTAAACTTTTGACCTTGGATAGCTAGGTGGACTAGTGGATAGAGTGTTGGGCCTAGAGTCAGGAAAATTCATCTCATCTACATGAGTTCAAATGTGGCCTCAGACACTTACCAGTTGTGTGACCCCCAACAAGTCACTTAACCCCATTTGCCTCAATTCTTCATCTGTAAAATGAGGTGGAGCAGGAAATGGCAAAAACAAGAGTAGTGTCTTTGCCAAGAATATATCAAATGGGATCATAAAGAGTTGGACAGCGGAAATAACTGAGCAACATTTGGTGTTTTCATTGACTTTGATACTTCCCAGTTTTGTCCTACTCTTGGAAGGTGACTAGTTATTTGTTAGTACCTGGTTAATGAGTCATAGTCATGTTAGGTCTTACTGTGTTCATGTTGTCTTTGACCTTGGGGCAGTCTTTGAGAAATACAGTATTGTTGATGTTAGTCAAGAATCTCATGTACGCAGTGATAAAGATGAAAGAAAGACTTTGGAATTTTCTAGATGAAAGGATGGTGGCAGAAGGGCTCTTTTATGTGAAGAATTGGACTAAAAGTTATAGAACAGTAGATATATACAAAGTGGATTTTTATTGCTATGATGAAAATAGAACAATTAAGTTGTATTTACCAAACCTAGGGATTACATTCTTCTACAGCCTGCTCTAAATAACTTGAGCGTAAAATTGAATTCTTCCCCTCCCCCACATCCCCCAAATACCAGTTTCTTCAAGAGTTTTAGCCTACCTAAAGATATAAATTGAGAGCAGTTATGTTTTTTGGCGAGTTATCATGTAGTCATGATAAGTTTTCTTTTACTCTTGAGTCTAGAATTATCATTAGTCTGAATGGGTACCATACTTTCCTCACTCAAATTTGGCTTTCATAAAACTTGAATGTAGCTTATAATTGGGATTATTTTTCAATGAAAAACCTGTGTGTTAAAATGAATTACGAAATAAAAGGAAACTGAAGATAAAGTTACCAAGTTCTATGATTTCATTTGCATATCTAGCATTTGCATATCAAATGGGGTCACCTGACTCCTCAGATGTCAGAGATAAGGAGTGATTTTACAGAGCTCATTTTTTTTTTAAACAGAAGAGACAAATTAAAAAAATTATAGAAACTTGTTTTGAACATAATTCAAGAAGGCAGGTCACATGACTAGTACATTTCTTGCAGGCTTTCTTAACCCAACAATCCTGCAGATAATGCCTTTTATAACCAAAAAGGGGAACTTGTGGTTTGTAGTTAGTGTGTGTCTCTCCACCATCCTTCCCCCTCCCCACCCCCATTTTCCAGCTGCCAACCTTAGAAGATTCCATTACTCAACCTCTAGCTCAAGAAAAGGAGCTTATCCACTAAGACTAACCCCCTTTTTCTCAACTTCTAGGAAGGGGAACTTAGCATCTGGTCTACCCCCATCCCTTTTTCCAGATGCTAGAAAGAGGAACTTAGCCTTAAAAAAAAAAAAAAACCCTTATAATCCTATGATTATTTTACTCCACTAAATTATCAGCTACTGAATGATAAGGTCTTATCAATCTGTCCATTCACTAAATCTATAGATAGTCTAGACTTAAGAGACTGTTAGTCTGGCTTAGTTGTTAGTGCTAGCTTTTCCTGAAGAAGGGAGTTTAATCCTATAATCAAACTAAAAATAAATAAAATAATCATTACTAACTGATTTTTGGCGGGGGGTGTGTGTATGTGAGAGAGAGAGAGAGAGAGAGAGAGATGGATAGTAGATAAGATCAGGAGGACCTGAGTTCAAGTTCCACTTCAGATATGTATTGATCCATGGCAAATTATCATGTACTAGACAATGTCATGGTAAGTTTTCTTTTACTCTTGAGTCTAGAATTATCTAGAATTATGGGTAAGTCACTTAACCAGTCAGTATTTTAGGCAATCCTTTGGGTTACTAACCATTTTTTTTTTCTTTTAATGGACCCTGGTAAAGGCTATGGACTCCTCAGAAAAATGTTTTTAAAGTCATAAAATTAAATCATGGAATGAAGACCAATTAAATTGAAATACTTTTAAAAGAGTTCATAGACCCCAGGTTAGGACACTTGCTCTAAGAGTATAAGTTGCAATTTACAGAAAAGGTACAGACCTTTATTACAATGGGGAAGGAGTTACTCCAGGGAAGAGTTTTTTTTTTTTATTTTTTATAAAGCAATCGGGGTTAAGTAACTTGCTCAAGGTTACACGGCCAGTTATTTCTGGGCGTGGTGCTGAGTATCTGAGCCCGGATTTGATCCAGGTTATGCCAACACTGGAGCCGGTGCTCTTACTCGCTGAGCCACCTGGCCGCCCTGGAAGAGTTTCTTATAGTAGTGAAATGACTGGTACAGATGCCCTCCCATCATCTTTTCTTTCCTCCTCTTTATAAATATCTCTGTCTCTCTCTAGCCCTCTCCATCACCCTCTTTTTCTCTCTCTCCCTTCTCTCTCCTCTCTTTCCTCTATCATCTGTCTATAAATGTATAAATATATGTCATCTCTTTCTTTCAAAGAGCTTGCCTTCAGGATGAACCTTTGTTCAAATGAACATGGCAGCCTACAGACTTGTGGAGTAAGTCTAAGTCTGGAGGGCTAGGAACAAGTGTGATGCAGAGGAGAGCAGGCCAGATGAGGCTTCAGCAGCTGCAGTTTTGGGTTTGCTGATGCCACTTGTTCTGTATGACCTTGGGCAAGTCCTTTCACCTCTCAGTCTGTGTCCTCATCTGCAGATTCAAAGGAGGCTAATGTAGTTGATTTCTCAACTCTTTTCAAGAAAATAATCCATGTTTCTAAGAAAACTGATGAGTGCTGACATGGAAGGCCCTGAAAGGGGAAGGCATATTTTTGGTATATTCTTTATGGGGTCCTCTAGCACAGCTCCGTACATTTTGTTAATTTGAGTGGATTTCATAAGTGAGACAGTCGACTTTTCCTGGATTAATAAAGTCCTTACTCAATTCAGTTTTAGAACAGAAAATGTTTATAAAGACTTATGTTTAAAAAAAATAGTAGCAGGAATTTTTCTGTGTTGCATTTTTGTAGCACTAATACAAGGATGTCTGCATATAAATGCAATTGGAAGCTTTTCTGGAAATTATTTTGAAGCAAGTCTTTAAGAATATTCATTCAGAATATTTTAGTTTAGTTATATATGTGGCATATGCCACTTTCTTTTTACAACTTACATTGTTCATTAAAACCAGCTTATTTTTTGAGTCAGAATATAAATGAACACATTTCCTCCCTTGATACATGCTGAAGTTACTCATGTGTTTTCTCATTTTGATTTTTTTTTTTTTTGGTATGAAAATAGATTTTTCTCTCCCTCCACATGTTACTTCTACCCAGCTGGCCAAATTCATTTTTAGGGCAGTGTTAAAATAACTATTTCATGAAACCCTGTAGGATGATCAAAGGGGTCTAAGAGGTTGCTTGCAGCTCAAAGTTGTTATAGTAGACAAAAATAATCCATCTATCTGCTTTTAGACATTAGTCAGTCATATGCTCTATGTATTCGCTTAAGTATGATGCCTTATGGAGCATGCTTATTGACTGAATCAGACCAATCAGAAACTAACTTTTTGGTCTTATTATAGAGTTCAAACAGTCATTTTGTTTTTGTGTCTTAAAATCAGGCTGTTTTAGTCTGTGTCCTTTTACATTGGTTGGCTTTTCTTTTGCTTCATTTTTTGTTCCAATTCCAGTATGCATTATAGATAATTGGGTAATATTCAGAAGTTTGAGGAGACTAAATGCAAAAATGACACGTGGCAGTGGCTAACTCTAATTTGGTTTCTCCATGTGTGCTTTATTATTAAATTAAAATAATTCTGTGGTTTGGCGAGGTTTTATCAACTCCTTGTTGCTTCATAAGTTTTTGAGAGATCTGGTATTTTTTGGACATAAACATATATATATACACATACACACCGTGTTTCCCCGATAATAAGACCTATCCTGAAAATAAGCCCTCCCCTTACTGTGTAAGATTCCTCTAAAATAAGCCCTCCCCCGAAAATAAGCCCTATTGAGATTGCTACTGTAGTGAAGGTGATCCCCTGCGCTACATGTTACATTACGGTACCTCTGTATGCACCGTTCCCCCTCCCCCCGCCCCGGGTGAAACGCACGCCGTGCTCCGAGCTGCATCCAATCAGAGCTGCAGCAGTGAGTGCGTCATCCTGTTCTTCCCCAGTGAATTGCTTGCTGGCGCCATTGAGAGCAGTGCCGCGGAGGAGAGCTGAGGCAGGACAACATAAGCCCTCCCCTGAAAATAAGCCCTCTGGTGTTTTTCTTTCCAAAAAATTTTATAAGACAGTGTCTTATTATTGGGGAAACACGGTATATACACACACACATACCATAAAACACTTTATAGATGAAAACTATTTTTCTTATTAAAATGTTGATAAAAGCATAAGCATTCTTTCAGAAACTTTTGGAATCCCAAAAAGTCTCTTGATTTTACAAGATCAAATAGCTTTTCATTTGAGGTTTAAGGACTTTATTGCCCCTGCTTTAAACTACTTATGCATAGGAGTAGTTTACAAGAATGTAATCTTCTACAGATGGCTTACTTAAAATAACTTTTATTGCTGGATTATATTTAAGCAATAATAATATTGTTGGGCATTCTTTATATCTTTTGCATTCTGTTTCCTCTCATCACTGCCTGCCTCTTAAGTGGCATATATTCTTATCATTGTAGTCTCTTCCTTTATAGGACAAATGAATGATTATTTAGTTTAATAAGTTGTGCTGGGTTCCAAAATGCTTGAAACATAGCCTTCTTGCTTGGAACCCAAAACCTTTCTGCCTATGTGGACCTCCAGCATTTCTGACTAAAATCTGCGCTCTAGACTTAGATGATAATTTCTTGACTGATTCTTAATCCAAATAAAACATTGTTATCTTCTTGACTTTTCGTGTCTAGCAAACTTCTAATGTTGGCCTTTTTCACTTGCTTGTTCTTTTGTCTTCCAGTGCCCAACAAGACATGGTTTTGCTTAAATGCCTACAAAGACTCTCAGTATATGAAATAGTAAAGGACTTAGAGAGCAAGTTTTGCATAGTAGAGAGCTTGTCTTAGAGCCGAGAAGTCCTGCATTCACCCGGTTCTTCTGAAAAATCTCTGAATCTCTCAAGGCTTAGGACAGTTCTTTAAACAGGAATGGGTAACCTGCTAGTCCTGTTGGTCCTCAGGTGCGGCCCTTTGAATTTCAACTTCACAGAACAAATCCCCTTAATAGAAGGATTTGTTCGGTCAAAAGACTGCACCCTGTGTGACCTTAAGTCCACAGGTTCCCCACCCCTATGTCTAAGACAAGTTGCTGCATTTGAGGTACCAAGTTGAATTGGTAATAGGAGTTGTCCCAAAGAAAAGAAAAATGCTATACAATTTCAAAACTATTAAAATGACTTAATATGTTTTAGGCTAGATTGTGACTTAAAACTATTATATAAAATAAATTTTCTTAAGAAAAAAAAAAGGGAAAGAAATTAATTTACCTTAAGGATGTTGTTGAGAAAAATGTACTCCTTTAGAAAATAAAAGAGGTATATAACATGTCTGTATATTCCTTTTCCTTTTTATTTTATCATGACATAAACTTTTTTAAAAAACTTTTTTAAAATACTTCAAAACATCATTTTGAGTTTCTTCACATGGTCTCTTTTTGTAAAATCTATAGTGATTCACTCATTTTAAAGGAAGTATTTTTGATTGACTACTGTATGCTAGTCATTGTTACAGGAACTGGTAGGAGATGCTCCTCCCAACACTTCTCAAAAGGCAAACATACCAGAGACAATTAAATCTGAGCTATACAAGAATTATAGAGTTGCATCCCAGTGCAATTTAGGCTATGCATCGGCTAGTTCTCTGCCCCATCCATATAGTCCATTGCTGGTCCTGAACTTGAAACCGTTGTAGGGCCTTCAGGAGTTTATTGACTCCAGTCATACATATCATTTGGGAATTCTGTATTGCCGTCATGCCGTGATGTGAATTGTCTCACAAAGTCTTTAGTGGTGGAATGTATAATATGCCTATAGCACTAAACTCTGACAAAACAGATTCACTTTTTTGTAAGGTCTAGTAGAACTAAATGTGAAATATAGAGCAGTTGAGTTGAAACTGACCTCATTTTTGTCAATTATTTTAGGAAACTTTTTCATCATTTCTTACTTTGGGCCAAGATAAAGTATTAAGGTATTTGACCAGGATTTTGTTTTCTAGCAGATTTGTTTGTATTCTCCTCTACTTGCTTAGTTGGTATTATTCCTCTTGATGTAAATGAAAGTTCCATTTTAAAAAACTCATCCCTAGAAGTTGAATAATACACTTAATGCTAAAATAATTTTTTTTTTTGTCTTTTTGGAGGGGGGAAGGCAGGGCAGTTGGAGTTAAGTGACTTGCCTTAAACCACACAGCTAGAAAGTGTTAAGTGTCTGAGGCTGGATTTGAACTCAGGTTCTTCTGACTCCAGGGCCAGTGCTTTATTTATTCACTGTGCCACCTAGCTGCCCCAAATAATTTCTAAAACAGAATTGGATGCCATAGTCTTTATTAAAAATAGGTGGAAACAGAATAATTATAATTTAAATTTGGAATGGAATGGGTTTTAGGAAGTAATAGTACTCTCTAAAGGAAGCAGAGTTCATTTTTGGATTAATTTAGAATTATGAAAACAAAAACTTAATGCTGACAAACTAGATTATTAGTTTCCCAGATTTGGAGTTTCTCAGTGACTTTGTTGGGGACTTTCTTGGGGGCTGGGAGGATTCTTAGGGAGCCCAGGAAGAATATTACTCACCAATATCTGCAAGACTAGAGATAATTAAAATTACCGAACTGAAGCAAAAAGAAATATCTTAGCTGAAGGAGACTACCTTCTGATAGCAGTGCAGTATACATAATACATATATAGCTCTCTATGCCTGCTTAGAGTACATGTACCCAATCAGCATCATTCTTGGTATTTCATTGGACCACTGAGTTTTTATGCTTCCATAAAAGGAAAACTGATGATTGGCCTTTCCAGAATGGAGGCTCTGCATTTGCCCAGTTGACTTGTTGAGCCAGACTTTTCATTCAATCAGAAAGCCCCTTCTAGAAAAAAGAACAACTTTTGTGCAATTTCAGTCACACGATATGTGTCTAAAATGGTGTCTTTTTTTTGTTCTACTGATCTTAAATGTTTTGATTTTGAAATTCTAACCTCAATGTTCCTCAACCCATTCCCATCCCCACTTCCCACATCAACTTGTCACCATAACATAGATTTTTTAGAAGAAAAGAAGAAATAGAGGAAAAAGGTTCACTAAGAAGACAAAGGAAGCAAGTACTCTTTACTTATTGAAGAATCGTAGAACTGGAAGGGGGAAACGTTAGAGATTCATACAACGGTTTACTTGTGTCCTTACAATAAATTCACTAGAGCTTTGACTCTGTGGTCTTTGCAAAAAAGCTCCTTTTGGGGATACCCAGACCTTCACTTCAGAAACTTCTTGTTTATCTGTTGTGTTGTTAGGTTTAACCTTTGTTTAAAATTAGAAGCAGTCAATTAGGTGTGTTTTGGAGAAGCAAGTGTTTTTTATAGTTTGATTATACTTGCCTTAGTTTCTGTGTAAAGTAGTTACCTCTGCAAGGTGCCTCCTCATTTTCTCAAAAGTAACCTTTGATTGTTGTAGGCAGCTGGTTAACTGTAAAAAAGATTTATTAGCACCTCAGAAGATGAACATGTAAGATACATCTTTTGATTTTTAAAACAGAAGTAAATTTTCTTTTTTTTTTTAAGCAATCGGGGTTAAGTAACTTGCTCAAGGTGACATGGCCAGTTATTTCTGGGTGTGGTGCTAAGTATCAGAGCCTGGATTCGATCCCTAGGTCATCCCGACTCTGGGTCCAGTGCTCTTACTCACTGAGCCACCTGGCCGCCCCTAAGCAATTGGGGTTAAGTAACTTGCTCAAGGTTACATGGCCAGGTGTTTCTGGGTGGGTGCTAAGTGTCTGAGCCCAGGATTCGATCTCCAGGTCATCCTGACTCTGGGGCTGGTGCTCTTACTAGCTGTGCTGCCTGGCCGCCCCGTAAATTTTCATTATACACAAATGATAAGGGGAAGAAAAATACTGGCAAAAAACCTGTAATACTAGATATCATTGAATGCTATGTGTGGTGATGTGTACATATTCATTCTTCTGTGAATAGAATTATTTCTGATATTTTTATATTTCTTAGTTCATGCTAGATTATCATTTCACAATCATTTGTTCATTCATATGTATTTTTATTTTTAGCTTTAAGAGAAAGACATGAGGCCTAAGACTGAAATGAGGTTGTTTTGAGGTCATCTGATTTCTGACTAGAAGGTGTGAGATCTCATCGTCCTGAAACTACTTCAAACAGAATGGTAATGGAACAATAAGAGAGGCCTTCATGTTTTTCCATGTCTTTGTCCTCCTACCCCAGCTCCTTCCTGTTTAAGATGTTTTGTTTTTATAATTTGTGACAAGAACATGTTCAATTACATATTATTTGACACAGAAAATAAAAGATAATGCTTCAATAAAAGAATTTTATTTTCTTTCTAAATTTTCTATATTCATGAATTTATGCATAGTTTTTTTTTAACTTGAAAACTTACATGAACAACTAGAGTAAAACATTTGTGGTAAAACCTCACTAATTAGAAATTTATAGTTGGAATAATTTCCTCTGAAAATGTATTTACAGATAATGGGGAGAATCGGTAATTTTTTTAAACATACAGCTTAAGAAATAGATTTCTTTAGTGTGTTACTTTTTCTTTCTTAAAGGACTTGGATATTTATATTTATTTTTAGTTATAATTTTTTTGGATTTACCTAATTTTACTTGGTTATAATTTAGAATCCTGTTGGGAGGAACTTTAGGGATGATCTAGTCCAACATTATTTTACAAATGGAAAAAAAAGTGGACAAAATGAGGACTAGAAAAACGTGGGTCTCTTGATTTCTAAAATAGCCTTCTCTCTAATGTATCTTTAATAATATATGCTGTAATTTAAGTGTAGCAAAACTCCATGTGAAAAATGCAGTAGAATCATACTAGAAAATACCTCATTACTAGAGAAATTTAGATAGCCTGTCAGTTGTTGGACTGTCTCTTCTGAAACATCTTTATAGGCTGAAAATTTTTAATAGCAAAGTTACATAGCATGTTAATCTTGACCCTTACAAATAGAAATGTTCTAAAGGGATTTCATTGTTTCATAATTCATATTTTACATTGTCATCTCAAATTAGTGAGGTTTTATGACATTCTTTTTGTTCCTCATACTTTAAAAGAAAAAAGGTTGTAATATCGCTAAAAGCAAAATTAGTTGCTATAGTTTATTGTAGATAGCTTATTAATTTATTTTCATCCTAAATTAAGCATTCACATTATTGAAGCAGGAATACATTACCTGGTAATTTGATGAGTATATAAAGAAACTAAGTTGCCATACCATTCTGGATGATAAATAAAAAAGTCACAGATAAATAATATTTAGAACAAATTTGAAGAAACCAAATTATTTCATAATACTAAAATTAATGTGTATCACATATTCCTTAATTAATAGACTATCAAATGGTGCTTTCGAAACTTGTGCACAGATATTTTAAAAATGGTATTTATGACAGAATTTAACTTTACATTATAAAATTTTTCACATTTTATTTTATAATACGTATCAAACAATGTAGTTGTGGAACCATATATATTTCCACTGCTTACTATCTTACTTAAATGGCCTCAAACTTTGAAGTCTTAGTAGAATCTTGTTCGTCATGTTTGTGGCTTTCAGGAATGCCCATGAAAGTTGATCACGTGCATTAAAATAATTAACCCCAGTATTTTGGATTGAATTTTTACCTAAATTGAGTAAATTAAATTATATTAATCATATAAGACTGAAAGTTTTTGGATCTTATTGTATTTGTGATCTAAATTTATATCCTAACTAAAATGCCCTTTATTCTCCTGACTAAAATTAATATGAATAAGTTCATTGAACATATTTTCATTCAAGTTCAGCTGTGGCACAGGAAATGTTAACTTTAATGATTTTCTTGGCAGAACTAATTGAATAGACAGATGTCAGTGTCGTCTGTAAGCCCAAGTTGAAGAATTTTTAGTATCCTTAAGTTGTGTGTGTATTCAGATTTATTTTAATAAGAAATACCTACCTTATATCATTGTTAAAATACTGTGATTTGAATCATTCTTTCAGTCAGACAAAAGCTGTCTCTTTAACTAAAGTTTACATAGAAACTGCTTGATAATAGTGGTGTTTTGGGTACTTTATGTTCCATAAAGAATCTTATTTTTCTTTTTATCTCAAAAAAGTTATATAATTCATGACAGATGGTGTGGAATTTTACTGTTGTCCACATGATTTTTTTTTTTTTTTACTACCATCCATTTCTGGGGGCATAAATTGTACACAATAGTCAAAAACTTTTCTAAATATAGTACTCTAAACACTGAATATTAGTTACTGTGATATGGTTAATGATGTGATTATAGCCAAATTCTTAGGATAAGATAATAAATTAGACAGAAATTGCTAGCACAAATGATTTTTTGACCCAGTGTTGATTAAATGATTAAAAGTTGTATGAGTAGAATTTTATGTTCTTCTTAGTTTTATGTAATAAATCGTGAGTATCCTTCCAGAAACAGTCACATTTGAATACACAGCTTTGTGGTGAGGACAAAAAACATTGTTTAGTTTTTAGCAAAGTTGTCATGTTCAAGGTAATGCAAATATTTACTTCATAGGGCTGTTAAGATTTTACCTTGGAAATGAATGTTGCTATAAAAAATATGATGTTAAATGTTACTCTTTTCTAAGTAAGTCTTTTTACTTTTGACATTGTTTAATTTTTTTTCCTTTTTGTTTTTTAGGTTTGCATTTTTTTGGTGATGGCATGTTCAGAATCTTGGATCCTTATGTTGAATGTATTGGAAAATGTTAATGATATTTAGCAGTCCTGAAAATAATTTTGTGTATATTTTATTTGTCTATATTATATAGGTAAACCAGTAGCTTTAATAAAATCTAAAAAAGGAAAAGATACTACAGTTTTGTAAGTTCATGGTGTTGCTAAATCATCTTATAGATTGACATGCATGTAAAAATGCATATTATTTTTTCTGGAGTCTTACCAATTCAGTCTTTGTGGTTCCTTCCTTTGCTTTTCCCCAGCCTCTGTTTGTAATTTTTTTTTTCCTATTTATTCAACCTCCTTTCTTCTCCACATTTTCAT
>NW_027187378.1:28759285-28812190 GCF_028583685.1 Petaurus breviceps papuanus | reverse complement strand
AAAAAAAAACAAAATAAAGAAATCAGAAAATGACAGTCTTAAAGGTAGCAACAATTTAATTGCAGCTAGAAAACTGCTTCAGAATAGAATTTACATTAGCATATTGAGACTACTGAAACTGCATCCAAAAACACTTAAGACTAAATTGCATCCATCTCTCAAATTATTCTTGATCATGCAGAAAAACAATTCGAACAAGGAGAAAAATTGAATTTTCAATTTCACTTCCTCTCCTCAGTTCATCTTCTGGTGGATTGGTTAATGAAAAGTGAGATGACCAAGAGGAGAGTAACATTGAGAGTAAAAAGGAGAATTAAAATTGAAGGCAATCTCCAAAGATTAGATTATGACCCTGAATAAAGAATTGACTGAATTTCATGCGCTTTAAGGGACAGTCAAAAAATCCTAGAGGAGGCCACTAAACTAGAGGTCTGTGAACCATTTTTTAAGTAGCCCTTAGATATGTGGATTAAGGCAATCCTGAAGTTACATGATAAGGGTTAATAAAGTGCAATGGTATTCAGGTAATCCTGTTAAGTGTTAGGCATGCCAGTTATTAGGAATGTTTATCTGTCTTGGGAGATCTTTTGGTTATGAAGGGATATTAGAAAACCAGATGATTTATTCTTCATAGGAACTGTGAATACCTTTGTTCTTGTTTGCTTCAACAGAAAGGATTAAAAAAAAAAACATCCAGAACAAATCCAATCAATCAACAGACATCTTTATTTGTGCCAACCTTGTGCCCTATACTTTACTAGACTCTGGAATTTCAGCAACAAAAAATGAAAATACCCATATTCACCAAGAGCTTATATTCAAATGGGAGGCAGCAAGTCATCTATATGTGTATGTAGAATAAATATAAATAAGTATAATGTAATTAAGTATTATGGTATTTTTGTTGGGAGGGCACTAGCACTTAGGGAGTAGTCTAGAAAGGCTTTATATAGGAAGTGGTGCTTAAGCTGTATTTGTAAGACAGATTCCATAGCTGGAGGAAGAAGGGTCTTCCAGGTATGGAGTGGCCTATGAAAAGATGAAGAGATGATAGAAAGTAACTTGTGAGCAACAGAGGGAAGGCCAGTTTGACTGGATTGTAACTTGTGGGAGGAATAGTAATGTATAGTGAAGCTGGAAAGATAGATGGCAGATGCTAGTTGTGAAGCTTTGAATGTCAAACTAAAGACTTTCTATTTTATCCTAGATGCATTAAGAAGGGACTAGTTTATTGAATATGGGAGGGATGTGAAAGAAAATGCAAGGAATTAGCATAGTACAAATTTTAAAAATATGTCTAAATGTTCACTCTGATTCTTAGTATGCTGTAAAAGATTTGGGCCTGGATCTGAGGTCTTCTGTGAATACCCAGTATAGAAATGCCTTTCAGAAATCTAGCTTAGCACTTTATCAGTAACCTGCTATGGAGAGTTGTCTGGGGCAGTGAGAGGTTACATGACTTGCCCCAGTCACCAAACCAGTAAGTATCAGAGATGAGACTTGAGCCAAGGCTTCCCTGACTTGGAAGCCAACTGTCATCTGCTTTGCCATGTGTCATCTTCTAGTTTGTGTGTAGCAAATAATACATATCTTAAAAAAAGCATCTTCCTGGCAAGTTTAGAAACTGAATCACACTTCTCATTTTCTCGGAGGAAATGGTTTTGGAATATTATAGGTAGTATTACTAGTCTTACTTTTATCAGTATTGCCAGGACTAGAGAAACATTTTAAGACTGCATGCATATTACCTAGGGAATCATGTTTATTATACTTAAGAAATTATGAATTGTTTTGTTCTTTTCAGAAACAGAAAATACCCTCAGTATGTTTTTATTTTCTTAAATTGGTTTATAGAATAATATATCTTATTGAAACCTTAAAATTATGTCTTTTAAAATTGTCACAGTCAATAACCATGATATTGATAGGATCTAAGGGAATAAGGTATGTTGATACATCCAGAAATAATCTAGTCAAATGAGAAAACACTCTGTTTCTGTCAGAGCTTAATTTAAAGTCCTGTGGTTTCCAAAGGATAAGAGTACAAGTAGAGAGAGACACCCTAGAGAGGGAACCCGTTTCTTGAGCCAAGAAAACCAAAAGACTATGTCAGTTAAGAACGTACTTACAGCCCAGGTGCTACATGGATATGTAAGTATAGGTAATCTTTGGAAATGTTAAATATATGCTGGTAGTGTGCTTTATTCTTAAATAAGGATTAGGTTCAAGGAGTGTTAACTTCATTGAGGCCTTTATTAGGTGCACCTATACTTTAAGACAGGCTTAGTATAAGTAATGTAGTGTTACTGGTGTCTTGGCTACTAAAGAGTAATAATAATATATACTGTATGCAGTAAAATAATGCTAAAAAGCATGAATCAGGACAATATGCATTAGTTGTTTCCTAAACACATCTTTTATGTTCCATTTGGAGAAACAATGTTACTTGTTGACATCTGCTGGAAAGTAAGGGTAGTAATAGTAACTGGGTACCTTGTTTCAGGCAGATTTTACCTTAGTTGGAGTCATCTAAAGTTCAGGGTAATGTCAAAGAAAAGAAATTAAATAGCAACTTTTATTTTCATTTTTATAGTAGCACCCCTCTTTTTTTACTGAACATACAAAATGTTATTCAGTGACGCTGTTCTACTTTTGTGTTTCAGTTTGACTAGCAAAATATAACTCATCACTTGGCTCTCTTTGATGATTTTTACTTGCCTTATTGATCCTCACTTGTGCAAGTTCATGGGAAGGGAAGGGTTCATGGATAGACTTCAGAGAGTGTGGGAACTTGGACCAGGGGTGGGGGAGGATTGTATCTTTATCTTAAATGTAGTTATTTTCCTTTGTGATTTTATGGATACTTTATTCTGAGAAGGCTTTACCAGACTGACTGTCAAAGGGGTCCGTGATAAAAAGTTTAAGAAGAAATTGGGGTCTAGGTCATCCTGTTCTTTTTATAAGATGAAGAAACTAAGACCTAGAACTTTTAGAGCTTCTTCAAGGAAAAACCACCTGTTCCTCTGTACTATATTGGTATTGATATTAAAATTAGTTTTCCCAACCAGTGATTCCTAGAGATTCCAAGAGGTAGAAGTGAAGAAGTAAGGCATTCCCAGGATGTTGTATAGAAGGAATAGGCCAGTTTGGGCTGGAATATAGAATGTATGTCAGAGGGAATGATATGAAATGTCTAGAAAGAGACCTACTCTAGTTTGTAAAATGTATTGTATCCTTAAGGTAAAGGGGAGACTAAAATTTGTAATATAGGTAGTATAGGTAGCTGGTTAGCATAGTGGTTAGAGCACAGGGTCTGAAGTCAGGAAGACCTGACCTCAAACATGGCCTCAGACACTTTTTAAAACAATAATGTGTATATTAACCTTTTTGAGCATCCTGGGAAGAAATGTGCCATATAATCAGCCATGTTTTTCTTCTTTTTAGTACAATCTAGTACGATCACAGAATGTCATGAATTAGAAGGGAATTGAGAAGTTTATCTATTCCTGCCTATGCTTGAATAGGAATTCCCACTTAGAAATTGTCACCTAGCTTCTATTTGGAGAGCTCTCCTGTGATTGGGAGCCTGCTATTTGTCAAGTAAAACATTCTGGTTTGGGGGCAACTTTGATTAAGTTTTTCCTTACGTGGAGCAAAAAGTCTGTGTTGCACTCCCTTCTGGAACCAAAGCATGTTTGAGTTGCCTTTCTCAGAAGAATTCTTAACTATAAGATGAATGTCAAGTAACCCCATGCCTTCTTCCTTCAGACTGAGCATTGTCAGTTCTTTGGATTGGATCTTATATGGCCTTTGGTAATTATGTGCCCTCACCATTTTGGTCTCCTTCCTCTGGATATGTTCCAAGTTTTCAGTAATTTTAATAAAATGATGTTCTAGAAATGGAAGATTCTACTCTAGATATGGTCTGACTTCTGTAGTAGATAGAAGTGTTATGGACTTGGGGTCAGGAGGACTTGAGTTGAAATTCAGCCTATATATATATACATTATATGACCTTGGGCAAGTCACTTAATGTCTGTTTGCCAGTTTCCTCATCTGTAAAATGGGACAATAATAGCCGCTACCTCCTAGAGTTGTTCTGAGGATCAAGTGAGAGAATAATTTTAAAGTGCTTAACACAGTGCCTGGCATCTAGTAGGTACTATATAAATGTTAGCTGTCAATATCAGTCAGTAATAGAGCTGAAAAGGACCTCAGACTTTGAGGCATGTGGGGGATAACAAGGAGACTAGAACGAACTTTACCCAGGCAAGTACTTTTTTCATTATGAGGTGGATACATTGACACTTCAAATTTAACATGTTCAAAAGTTACCTAATCATCTCTCCTCCCTGAACCTGCTCCTTCTCCCAACTTCTGTTTCTATTGATAGCACTGCATTTACATGCCACCCAGGTTCAAAGCCTGCAAACATGCTTTGACTTTTCCCTCTTTCTCACCTTTGACATCTCACCAGTTGCTGAGTCCTGTCCATTCTACCTCCACAGTATCTCTTGAATCTTAATTTCTCAGTACTAATATTGTCACTATCTTAGTGGCATCTCCTAAGACATCTCTTATCTAAATAATTGGAGTAGTCTTCCAATTTTTATCCCTGTCTTCAGCCTCTCCTCACTACAATCCTTCCTTTGTACAGCTACAAGTCTTTGCAAAACAGTTTTTTAGGATGAAACCAGGAAAAATGCCTCCCATAGGAACTGGCTCTTGCTTAACTTTATAGGGAGCCAGAGATTCCAAGAGGTAGAAGTGAGGAGGTGAGGCATTCCAGGGATGTTGTGTACAAGGAATAGGTCAGAATGTAGAATGTGTGTCAGAGGGGAATGATATGAAATGTCTAGAAAGACCCACTCTAGATTGTTAAATGTATCTTAAGGTAAAAGGGAGACTAAAATTTGTAATATAGGTAGTATAGGTAGCTGGTCAGCATAGTGGTTAGAGCACAGAGTCTGAAGTCAGGAAGATCTGACTACAGATATGGCCTCAGACACTTATTAACTGTGTGACCCTAGGTACCTTACCCTCTATTTGCTTCATTTTCCTCATACATATAGGGATAATAGCACCTATCTCTCAGGATCAGATGAGATAGCTAAAGAGTACTTAGCACAGTGCCTTGACCATAGAAAGCACCACATGAAAGTTATCAGTATTATTACTATGTGGTTAGATTGCTGCTTTAGAGAAACAGCAATTTGGCAGCAATGTGGAAGGTGCAATAGAGAGGGAGGGAAAAGTAGGGAGACAAGTTAGGAGACTATTCACAGTAGTCCAGATAAGAGATTTTGAAGACATGAACTTCAAAAAGGATGGTGTTCGTATGAGTAGAGTGGAGACAGATAGAAGAGATCTAGTGATTAGCATCAAGAGTTGGCAACTGATTTGTGCCAGGGTGGGGTGAAGAATAATGAATAGTCAAGCAGAGACTGACCACAAAATGGCAAACCTCGATGACTTGAAATGATGGTACAGTATTAACAGAAATAGAGAATTAAGGTAAATTTAAGCAGGGGGGAGGATGAGGTCTGTTTTGGACATGTTGAGTTGGAGATACTTATAGGACATCCAACCAGAGATGTGGCCCAGGTAATTTGCAACTCAGGACTAGAGCTAAGGACCAGATATGTAGATGTCTAATGAGATCCTCAGGAGAGTGTGGACAGAGGAGGGCCTAGGACAGATCCCTTGCTACAGTCACATACATAAGAGCCAGGACTTGGATGATGATTTAGCAAAGGGAGAGTTGGAAGTGATAGACAAGACAGCAAAGCAGAGGTAGAACAGGTGTAGTTAAGAGAGAGGTGTGGTTGGTAAGTGTCTAAGCAGCAGAAAGGTCTAGAACAGTGAGTGTTTTTGGATTTAGCCATTAAGAAACTTTTGACAACTTTGTAAGGAGCAGTTTCTCTTGTGTAGGCAAGATAGAAACCATGTTGTATAAAAGTTTTAGAAGTAACTGGGAAAAGAGACATCAAAGTCAAAGGTTTGAGTAAATGTCTTTGACTGTAAAAGAAGAGAAGATGGTAGTCCAGTGAGGGGAAGGGGTTTTGGTGGTGCTTTTTTCCTTGGGGTACATGGGAGGGAAGGGGATACTTCATTTCCCAAATCTGGGGCAGATCCAGGCATATGTGTAGGAAGCAGGGAAGGAGTCGGTGGAGAAAGAAAGATGAGGAGAGGATTGAAGGCAAGAGTTCTTCCCCTTTGTTGGGTCTTGCACTGCTTTGCAGTCTCAGTGAAACCTTTGGATTCCTCAGAATTGTGTTGTGAAATGCATGCAATAAAATATATATAGAATTATGGTGGAAGCCAATTATATTGAAATAGTTATAAATTTTTTTAAAGGTCATTGAATTCTGGGCACAAATAATAGAGGGCTTGACCTTGCCAAGGAAAAGAATTTATTTTTTTCTTGGCACTGGGGGACAGAATGTGGGATGATGTTAAAAGGATTTGAGGCAGAGAATTGGGGGAATTGTTGCTTAGGGGCTAATGACCTCTATTTTGTTGGTAAAGTATGATGGAAGTCTCCTGGTGAGAGGTAGAAATATACTGCTTACACGGTACATATGGGTTACAGAGAGGTTAGGTGTCTTGCTCAGGAGCAAACAGCTAAAAGTGTCTGAGACTAGTTTGAACTCCGGTATTCCTGACTCTATTCACTGTACTACCTAGCTACCCCATAAAAGGTAAAATACCTTTTATGAAGGACATTGAAAAAGTACATCTAAGCAGAACTCAACCTGGGGTCCTGGAATTCCTCTGCTCCCTGGGTATACATGGATGGAATTCAGGGGGACCTGTGAAATTTTTTTTTTTTTTATAAAGCAATCGGGGTTAAGTAACTTGCTCAAGATTACACGGCCAGTTATTTCTGGGTGTGGTGCTGAGTATCTGAGCCCGGATTTGATCCAGGTCATCCCAACACTGGAGCCGGTGATCTTACTCACTGAGCCACCTGGCCACCCCTAAGCAATTGGGGTTAAGTAACTTGCTCAAGGTTACACGGCCAGGTGTTTCTGGGTGGGTGCTAAGTGTCTGAGCCCGGGATTCACTCTCCAGGTCTTCTCAACACTGGAGCTGGTGCTCCTACTCGCTGGGCCACCTGGCCGCCCCTGTGAAATTTTTTTTAAAAAAATATTTTGATAACTATTTCAATACAATTGGTTTCCTTTGTGATTCTGTGTATTTAATTTTAAGCTTTTAAAAACAGTATGCTGAGAAGGGGCAGCTAGGTGCCGCAGTGACTAGAGCACCAGCCCTAGAGTCAGGAGGACCTGAGTTCAAATGCAGCCTCAGACACTTAACACACTTACTAGCCATGTGACTTTGGGCAACTCACTTAACCCCCCCCCCCAAAAAAAAAAGCAAAAAAAAACCACACAGTATGCCGAGAAAGGGGTCCATAGGTTTCACCAGGCTATCAGAAAAGGAAGTTTGGCCAAGGACAAAGAACCAGGATGTAAGCTATCTTCAACTATTTGATATTGTCATATGGATGATCAGACTTGTTCTGCTTTGCTCCAGAGGGCAGAACCAGGAGTAATGGGTGAAAGTTACAGAAAAGGAAATCTCAGTCGGATGTAAGGAGAATTTTCTAACAAATATGAAAGTGGAGTTGGCTTTCTTGCCAACTAGAGGGTTCCCATTCTCTGGAGGTTTTCAAGTGGAGGCTGGGTATTTCTTTGGCAGATATATAGAGAGGATTAATAGAACAGTGTTGCTTAGACTAGATTGCCTTTGGGGTTTATTGCATTTCTATAATTATATACACACACATACAAGCATACTACTCCACCCTCCCATATTTTCCAGACCAAAAGTTTTCTGACAAAGGATATTTCTTCTGTACATTCTGTTAAAAATTCTCTCTCTCTGTCACTCAGCTGGGAGCTTCTTAAACTTCTGCTAACTGTACCACACTGAATTAACCCAATTATTTACAGGATGATGCATTGCCTTCTCATTGTCATTTCTTCAGTTTGGGTATTTTGTAAGTTAAGTCGGGCATTCATAAACATTTTTTCAAAATGAGCATTTTCCCTTTTAAATGTATATTAAAAAGGCATTTCTGAGTGTGATTTGAATTTTATCAACCTCAAATATCTTAGGAATCTGTCCCAATTTTTATTAATAATCTATAAAATCAGATTCTGATACATAAAAATATATTTTGGAAACAACTATTCAGTTATATTCTGTCATAAATCATCATCATTATTACTTCCTTTGTCCTCTTCCAGATTCCTGAAGCTGTTTTCTGTTTTGTAATTAAAACATTTTCAAGTTTGGGGAAAACAATAAATTTTTTTCTAGCCATATTGTTGACATAGAATGGTTCTTTTTAGTTTACTGCTTCAACTACCAGAAGACAACTTCTTTTCAAATGTAAGTGTTACATCTTGAGGGGGTGTAATAGTCTCCATGTTGGAGTCCTGTGGGCTATTCATTAGGACTTCTTTAAAAAGTACAGCTCAAGCTAGAAGACTTTTGCTGAAAAATCAAGACGCCTGAAACGAATCACACCTTGAATTATTGGACTTACTAGAGAGAAGAATATCAGCATAATAACAAAATCAGAATTTTGAAGATATCTTAAGGATCCTCAAAATAACACCCTATGTCATTTGAAACACCCTAAGAGGTAATAGGTAACCCTTTGTTTAGAAGAATAGTGAAACTTTAGTGAAGGTTGGTTAGTGTGTGAATAGAGGACTGGCAACTTAAACATGAAATTTCGGTTTGAAACCACTCACTGTATTAAGAGTTAAGATACGCTTTTTTTTTTCTTGATCTGACTGATTTCATAAAACTCTGTAATGCAAGAACAATCCAATCCTAGTTCCCAAAACATTTTTCCTTAAAAAAGAGATATCATGGAGTCTGTTTTGTACTTTCTATACTAATTGGGAGTGGGGGAAGGGCTGTGAAGGAAAAGTTGTTTGAATAATCCAAGTTGTCTCTACCTTTGAAAATAATATCTTTTTAACATTTTGAAAATGCTTTTTAAAAGTCTATAAGGCTGGAGTGTTCTCATTTTTTATTTTCCTATTTACAGTATTTCCCAAAATGAGAGGTTATTATGACATAGAGCATTTGTCCTAGGTCTCAACATTTCTATTCTAGATGAAGGTGGAAAAATCTAGGATAAAGGCCTCTAAAAATCTGTGAATCCCTGACTTCTTCAGCTGATCTCCCTGAGTTCTTAATTATATCCACAATATTTTACAAAAATCTTTTCTTTACTTTAAAATCCTCAATTTATCTGTCTGTAAGCAATTGGGGAATAAAATAACCTCATCCTCCATCCCCAGTCTTATATTTGTTGAATTTTTATCCTACTCTTGAATGATGATAATACCTGACATTTATATAGACTTTAAAGTATGCACACAAGTACTTGATGTTCTCATTTGATCTTCAAAATGGTAATGTGAGATAAGTACATACTTGTACTTTCTTCATCTTATAGATGAGGAAGCTGAGCCTATTAGCATGGTCATTCCAGAAGCAGGGTTTTAAGCCAGGAACACCTGACTCTCACTAGCATTCTTTTTACTATATGACCCCCACCCTCAGCCCCCCATCCATTGATCTCTCTTCCACCAACATTGCTAAGCCTTAAGAGTTATAGTGGATTGTCATTGCCCTATTGTTATCTTCCTCCTAATTTTCTGCTCATTACATCTCTTTATATATTTTAGCCCCTTGATGTATTCAGTCTCCATTCCTCTATTTATGAATAGATGGCAGGATTGAGGATAATGGGCCACTGTGAAAAATCACAGTACTGTTTTTAAATTTACCGCCCCCCCCCCCCGCTCCCCAAGGATCCCTCTCTTTAAAGGCATGATTTTCCATTTCATCTATATTTCTCAACCACAACCCTTCGCCTCTTTCTCCCCCCCCCCATTACTGTTTATGTAATAGTAGGAATGAAATACATCACCTGATGGGCTGGAATTGGGCAAGAATGATAATTCCTGGGACAGGAAGGTGATGGTTTTGGATGTTCTCTCTAGTTGACTATAATGTCAATAAAAATTTGAAATCAGTATCAATTTCAGTATTTAGAGTTTGTGTTGTAAAACATCTTTTTTTCCAGAATTTGGATGAACCACTTGTAAAAATTGAACACTGATTATACACATATGCATCACTATTTTTGTATATTCTTTTGTATGTTTACAAAGATGTGAACTTATAAAAGAAATGAGAGGTTACTTCTGAGACAAGTTCCTTTAGTGCATTTAAAATAGTATAATTTAGAAAAATTCATTGTACAAAAATATTAGAAATTTTCATTCACTGTGAGTTATTTTAGCATGTAAATTATATTGTCTGGCTTGTTTCAATAAAAAGTGATCAAGAATAATTTCAAAAATTATGGCTTTATGTTGATTTTTTTTCCTGTGGAAAAAATTTTTGATAAAGGAATTTACAAAGAAGCTCATGATTTGTATTTTTTTTTTTTATAAAAGTCTTGTAAACAGGCCCTTTGTATTTTCTCCAGCAGGAATTTAATGATTTTGAGCTGTAATTATCTAGTGTTTCTATAAATTGAATTGATTGGGGCTGCATAAAGTATACATTTTATAGTAAATCTTTTATCTAAATAAAATAGAATATTCTTTTGAAGAAAAATTTCTTTAGTGATTTAGTTTTTTTTTTCAAAGAAGAACCCAAACATACTCAAAGAGGTAGGAAATAAATACTTATTTTTATTAAGTTCATCTTGTATGTCTGCAAATATGAATCATTGCTTCAGAGTTGATGTCTCATGGTAAATATTCATTTCCAAAAGTTTCAGTAAAATATTAGGTTTTAACATTTACACAAATCTTTAAAAAGTCAGACTATAATAGAAATCTTATGAAGAAAGCCATCAGCTTTTCTTTTCCTGTTACTTCATCATTAGTGTAGCACCCCAGGGCTTAGTGCAGTGTCTGGCACATAGTAGGTACTTACTAAATGCTTATCGACTGACTTATTCGCCTCTTAGCTGGAAAAGATAGTCCACTATCATGATAGATTGTCTTTTCATTTACTTGTATTTTACTGCTGATTTTTTATTTTACTTTTTGTTTACTATTTGATGGTAGTCTCTCATTTAGGCTCCAATTCAGCGAACACTTCTTATCAAGTACCTACAGTGTGCAAAGCACTTTTCTAGGCACTGAGCTACAAAAATAAAAATGAGCCCTCCTCCACTTTAAGGAACTTGCATCCTGTTTGGGGAAGGGGATGCAATGTGCACAGGAATAAATAAATACATTGCAATTTGAGTAGGGGGAGAAAATCATTGAGAGCATCAGGAAAGACTGATGAGAGTGGCACCTGCGTTGATCCAGAAAAGTAACATAAAGGATTCTGAGAAGCAGAGAGTAGAGAGTAAAACTAAAACTGGGAGGGAAGGAGAGAAAGAGAGAGAGTTTAGGCAATTGCAGTAGTTTGGTTTGACTTGAGAGTACAGTAATGTGAAAGGGAGTAATGTGTGAAATAAAGGTATAAAAAATAGGTTGTAGGCACACTGGGGGGGAGGGGGTTCGGGTAAACCTTATCTATGTTATTCTAGAGGCAAGGGAAGCCACTGAAAGCATTTTAACAGGTGAGTGGTAATTCAGACTTGTACCTCAGGAATGTTTTGGCATCTGAATCCTAATTCTGCTTTGTAATGACTTGGGCTTCTTGAAAGCTCTGCCAGAAGAATAAGTTCTACCATGCTAGAAAGGCTTCAGATCATTGTCCTGGCAATAGACCATCTACTCTCTGAGGGCTAGCCTAGCTAAAATACAGGGATGCTTATTACCAGTAGGTTGGCCAGTTAGTGATGAATTCTTTGCCTGTGGCAACCAATGAATCAAAAATGTACTATGTTCTTCAGGCCTTTTCGTGGCCCTCTTTTGCTTAATATTGTAATGATGGGTAGAGGGTGCCAAGAATTGATTTTTGGAACATTTGAAGACTAACTTGATGCTGTAAATATGAAATCTACCTACAAAATTGTGCAGGCATACTCCTACAGGAACTGAATTATAGCAATCAGCATTCTTAAATGAAACAAGAAGCCAAAGGGATGGTGTTCAATGGAAGTATGGTTCACAGTTTCTCTTTGGAGAAGTGAACAAAGGAATCTACAGTTTGTTTTACTTTGCATCTGAAGGAAATGAAACATTTCATGGGGAATTTGGTCATGTTTTGGGTACTCATGAAAGTGGTTGCAAAAAGGTCATTGTGAACATCATTGCTGTGTATGTGTGTGTGTGCGCATGGGTGCCAGCATTTCTTGTAGCAGATGAATAGAGCTACTTTATAAAGAATTCACCCGTTGGGGTGGCTAAGTGGTGCAGTGAATAAAGCACTGGCCTTGGAATCAGGAGGACCTGAGTTCAAATGCAGCCTCAGACACTTAACACTTACTAGCTGTGTGACTTGGGCAAGTCACTTAACCCCAATTGTCCTGCCTTCCCCCTCAAAAAAAAGCCCCCCCCCCAATTAAGAATTCACCCATCGCTCAATATAATAATAGTTGATGACTTTAAAGAAAATTACAGAGTAATACAAATGTGTTGAAAAACATGCAAGAAATGAAATAAAAAATCTTATAGTCTGTACAGAACCCTAATACCTACATTGAGGCAGCTATGTCGTGTAGTAGATAGAACACCAGGTTTGGAGTCAGGAAGATCTGAGTTCAAATCCATATGTGATACTGGGCAAGTCACTTAACCCCTATTTATCTTAGTTCCTCATCTGTAAAATGGGGACACGGAGAAAAATGACAAGCCACTCCATAATATTTGCCAAGAAAACCCATGGACAAGTCCATGGAGTCATATAAAGTTGGACACTATTGAATGACTAAACAAGATCTACATTCTAGTTCAATTCATTTTTGTTCCAGGCACTTCTCAGCAGTAGATATACAAAGACAAAAGCAAAGTCTTCCCTCAAGGATTTTGTGGGGAAAACTTAGATAAGTACATAAGGAGTGAAGATGAAGTAATTTCCATATAAAGAAATAACTGGAGGGATAAAGACCCGTTTAGGACTTTTGTACTTGAGCTACGCCATGCAGCTAAGTGGCACAGTGGATAGAGCATCAGACCTGGAATCATGAAAACCAGTTAAAATCTGTCCTCAGACACTTATAGCCGTTTGACTCTGGGCAAGTCACTTAACTCTGTCTTAGTTCCTCATCTGTAAAATGAGCTAGAGAAGGAAATGGCAAACTACTCCAGTGTCTTTGCCAAGAAAACCCCAAATAAGGTCAGGAATTGGACATGACTGAAAATGACTGGATGGCAATCACCACCTGATCTATGCTTTTGAAGGAGAATAGTAGTTCTGAGACAGAGATGAGGAAGGAGAGTTGGGGTCAGCTTGAACTGAAGGACAGAATATCTTGTGTATGCAACAGTAAATAGACCAGTTTGAGAGTTCCTGAAGGGATTATCATGGAATCTGGAAGATAGGTTGTAGTTGGGTTATGAAGGGCTTTAAATTCTAGACAGAGAAACTTATAATTTATTCTAGAAGCAGTAGGGAGTGCCCAAAGCTTCTTCAACAGGAACAGGAAACAAGACCCGTACTTTAGGGATATAATTTGGGGAGTTGTAGTGGGAAAAGATTACTTTTAGACGGAAGTTAAGAGGTACTAGATATGTATGGTAAGCACCAAATGCTATTACAAATGATGAAATGACTTGTTGATATGCAAATTGTGGATCAGCTATTTGTATACAAAGATAAAAGTTAATATTCAAAGAATAGAAATTAGATCTGATGTGTAATTGATGCAATTATCTTAAGCTATTTTAAAAATCTTGACAACAAAAAATATAAACAGGCATCAATGTAGACTTGTTATTTCCTAAGGAAGCATAATGTAAATTCATTTGCCACCTTGAGAAGACCAAAAGCCAAAAACTGTTTGAATCAAGAACAGGATCTTCTTGCCAAATAGATGTAGTAGCAAAAGACAATTGTGGGTTCAGAACACATCCTTGTTTTTAAAAACCTTAAAGATGAGAATGATGAAATAGTATAAAAATATAAAATGTCAAAAACAAATTTGCAAAATGTTTCAAAGGAGCCCTGTGTAAGCCAAATCATCCCAAAAGCATAAAGGTAATCCTGGAAGGAAGACAAACTGGTGAAAAGTCTATAGCTTTCTTTTCTAATATCTTTGACTGTGAAACCACCATATTGCAATGTACTTCATGAAAAAATAAGAATGGCACCAAAAAGATGTTACTAGATGGAGAAGAAACTTTTGGCAAAATACAGTATATTGAAAACAGTAGAAAGCAAAAGCATAAATGGATCTTTTATAAAAGTAGTAAGCAGTGTCTCTTGAAAACCAAGCACTAGCTTCTCTGTAATGGAGAAACAATGGAGGCAGTTTGAGTGAGGTAGAAGGGAAAAGGATGCTCAATTTTACCGTTAGTTACAGTGATAGAACAAGAAAAAGATTGAGGGGTTAAGCATAGACAAAGAAGGAAAAAACTAGCTGCTTTGCAGATGATAGGATATTTTAAAGAACCTATTGTTTCAACAACAAATTAATTGAAATGAAATCATTAGATTATGCTTCCTTAGTAAAGTGGCAGGATATATAAATATCCCTTCCCCTAGATATCTGTATATTATCTCTTCCCACCCCCCACCCCCTAACACCCACATACTGCTGTTGTTTAGTCATGTCTGACTCTGTGACCTTGTGTGGGGTTTTCTTGGCAAATATATTGAGATGGTTTTCCATTTCCTTCTCCAGTGGGCTAAAGCACACAAAGGTTAACTTTCCAAGTGAGTGTTTGGGACCAGATTTGAATTCTGGTCTTCTTGACTCCAGACCCTGTGCTTTATCAACTGAGCTATCTAGCTATCTTATATATTACTGTTACTGTATTTTTATGTATTACTATCAAAAGTCAGTAGGAAGAGAGAAGAAACATTCAAAATAAGTACAGAATGTGGGGGAGTCTCTCAGCACACTCAAGGCTTAAATACAAGCATATCACATTTCACTGTAATAGAGACAAATAATTGAAGAGATTAATTACTCATGGTTGGCTAATGATAATATAATAAAAAAAGGTAAAAACTACTAAATTAACTTACAGATTTAATATCATACCCATTAAACTACTGAGGAGTTATTTTTACAGTTCTAGGCAAAATAATAAAATTCATCTGTAGGAGCAAAGGGTTTAAAAATAATAACAAAAACAATGCAAGGGGGCTTTTCAGATCTAAAGATATAAATCAGTAATGAAAATAAGTGTTGGCTAAAAAATGGAAAGCTGGTCAGTGGAACAGATTAGGTAAATCAGGTCCAGAAGCAATGGAACATTATAGTGTAGTGTTCAATAATTCCCAAAAGCACTCTTGAAGGGCATGGACTTCCTATTTGATAAGAATTGCTAGAAACTGAAAAGCAATTTGATGGAAACTAGGTTTAGACCAACTGCTTATGCAGTATACCACAATAAACTCCAAATGTATATATGACTTACACATAAAAAGACATGGTTGAAAAAAAAAGATACCTTTCATAACTACATCCAGGGAAAAATAGAATTCTTAACTGCATAAGAAGTGGAGATGATCATAAAAGACAATGAATAATTTTAATTAAAATTGAAAAGTTTAGCAAACAAAATAAATTCAGTTAGGCTCAGAAGGAAAACTATTTGGAAAAAGTCTTCACTGCAGATTTTTCTGATAAAGGCCTAATATTTAGAATATGTAAAGAACTGATACAAATATATGAGAATAAGAGCTATTCCCCAGTGATTAAAAAATAGGAACAGGCAGTTCTCAAATGGAATGTAAGTTATCCACCACCATATGAGAAAAAAAATGCTCCAGTTTTCTAATATGTACAAATTAAAATAACTGAAACTTTACCTCATTCATCAGGTTGACAAAGATGACAAAAGGGGAAAATAGTCATTGTTGAAGGGATTGGAAAACAGGGAAACTAGTCAGTGTTGGTAAAGGTCTGAATTAGTTCAGCCATTCTGGAAAACAATTTGGAGCTATACTCCAAAAGTTAGAAAGCTGTACATAGTACTTGTCCCAGTGGTACTATCATTAAGAACGTACCCCTAAGGAAATCAAGGTCAGAAGGAAAGGACCTATATAGTTAAGAATATTTATAGTAGCACTTCTTGTTATAGTCAAGAACCAGGAACAAAATACATGTCTATTAAGTTGAGAAACGACTGGCCAAGTGGTGGCATGTGAATGTAATGGGATTTTATCACATTGTAAGAAATATGCTATATAATGGATTCAGAGCAATATGGAGAGATACGTAGGAACTGATGCAGCATGGAGTGACCAGAATGAGGAGAAAAATTTACAAGAAACCACAATAGCAGTATGAGGAGAAACAACTGAAAAACATCAGAAGTCTGACCAAAGAGTTGACCAATCATCACTTCAAGATACTGGTAATGAAACATATCTCCCTTCCCTTGGCAGAGGTGATGAACCAGAGGTACAAAGCCTGACTTGCATTCTCAGACATGACCAAGAGGTAGTTTTGCTTGACCACACACACATGCACACACACATACATTTTATATGTTATAAGGAAGAACAGGGGAAAGGGAGTTAGAGATAGAAACAAAAAGCATTTCAAAAGGTATACAGAGGGAAGGGAGGGAAAGTGTTGAAGGAAACAATAATTTGTCACCATCTTGTTAAGCTTATATTATTTCTTAATAATAAACAGGTGTTTATAAGTATTTCTTTTAAAAAATGAAACGCTGTACATGGAAGAAAGTCCTAGTTTCTTGTAAAGTCTTGTGTGTTTTAAAATGTGTGTGGTTGTTGAATTCATAATTAAAAAAAAAAAGATGAGAAGAACCAGATGGCCTAGACCAAGTCTAAGTATACACAGGAGGGCTGTCCTGAAAGTAACACAATTTTGAGAGTGTGGAGACATCTATTCTCAAGATATCTCAAAGGGAATGGTAGTGTAAAACGAAGGTCGGGAGTCTTGAGAGTGTTTGTAGGTATCAGGGAAGGGACTAGTAGAAAGAGAGACTGTAAAACAGAAAAGAAATATCACTGGGGCAAACTCCTGCAAAGGGGAAAAGATCCAGGGCACAAGTAGAGGGGTTGGCCTTGGGAAGGAGAAGGGCCTCCTTTTCATAGAGTGGAGCTAAGGAGGAAAGGAATATAAAGGGGTTTTGAGGTTTGTGGTAGGGACAATGAGGGACCTTCCCCCTCTCCCAAAGGTCTATTTTTGCAGTAATCTAGAAGGTGATGTTCTATACTGAGAGGGAATAGGATAAGGAGCTTGAGAGAAGAGAAAGTTTGGAATGGCCACTTTGAGTATTATTGCCAATCAGAGAAGATTAAAGAATTTTCATCCTGTAACGAAGGCGCAGTTGAGATAAGATAAATGGAAAGCCCTGACTGAAATCAGAGCACCTGGACCTGTGGGAAATCAGACAAGTCACTTAATCTCCATGGCATGTAGCTTCCTCGTGTAAAATCAAAGATTGGCCTCAGCGGTTGTTTCCAGTTCTGATCTAGAGTTCCATATTCCTAATATGATTTGTAATGGACCTATTCAGAAGAGGTGCATGGAATTCCTCTAACAGCTTGGAAGCTGATGCATCTTGGACAAAGGTGTGTACAATTCTGACCGGAAAAAAGAGTGTGGTGAATAGAGGAAAATGAAACTGAAACAGAGGGATGTAATTATAATAGTTGACCCTTCAAAG
Source organism: Petaurus breviceps papuanus (assembly GCF_028583685.1). NCBI lineage: Eukaryota > Metazoa > Chordata > Mammalia > Diprotodontia > Petauridae > Petaurus > Petaurus breviceps. The sequence goes on along the minus strand of NW_027187378.1, from coordinate 28,794,434 downwards.
TTTACGAAGTGCTGCACTCATTTGATCCTCACAATAACCCCGTAGTGTAAAAGTTATAATCTTTTTTTTTCACTTTCCAGATGAGGAAACTGAAGCAGACTGGTAGTGTCAGAGCAGGAACTGAACTCCTCTTTCTGACTCTACTAGCAGCCCTCTATGCCACCTAGCTTCCTAAAGGCCCTGGCAAGGACAAAGAATAGACTTAAAAGGGTTTGAGGGTGTGACTAAAGGACAAAGGACTATTTTCAGTGGGGGAAGTGCAGAGCTTGAAATCATGGAGGTGTCACTATTACGGAAAGTGGTGAGATCTAAGGGACAACATTGTCCTCATCTTTCACCTCTTCAACACTTGTCCAGTCCCCCACGTGGAATCAAGATATAGGGCATAGAAGGTGGGCTTGTTGAACTGGAAAGGTTTTATTTTTTCATTTGTGGAATTCCCAAACGTTTGAGGGCACATCAACATGCATGTTGAAATCCCCAAGGGCAAGGGTGAAGTCCATTATCAAGTAAGAAAAGTAATCCAGAGGTCAGTAGATGATAGCAACAAAGAACAAAGTGGTGTAATGGAGTTGGGTGGAGTGAAATGGAAAGGAGAAGGAGTTGGGGTGAAGGAAAATACTTTTTCTTCCTTCTAGCCTTGTTGAGGTCCAGGTGTCAGTGATGCCTGAAGACAAAGACAGTAGGAGATGAAGAGATTGAGGATGAAAAGGAGTTCAGCAACACAGCCAGGATTCTAGAGCCTCTAGAATCTAGAAATAGAGCCAGGATTCTAGGGCCTAGCCTCTAGAACTTAGACATAAAACCAGAATTCTAGAGCCAAAGTTCATTTTTTCCATACTCTTAGCCTATCCTGGTTTTTGTGGCTTCTTTATGTCATTTGATTAAAGTAATATGTGTTTCTTCACATCTGTGAAGTATTTGGACCACATAGTCATGGTCTTTATTTCTTCTGTGGATATAATGAGAGGAAAATGGGAGTATTTGGAAGGCATTTTCAGGTAAACTATGAGAACTTTGTGGTGGGCTAGCAACAAAGGAGTAGAAATTCCATCTTGGATATCTTTAAGATTAGGTCAGTCATTAGTTTTAGAGAAAGATGCCAGAGAAGATGTTCATCAAGACAGAATTCTTTGGAATGTAACAGTTGCTGCACAAAGCTTCTCATGCTACCAGCACTGCATATATATCATCTGTACTTTGTGGCCACCACAGCTATAAACAGATTCTGAGCTTTACTATTACCCCTCCCCCCCATTGTTAATAATTACATTTATATAGCACCTACTACATGCCAGGAACTGTGCTTAGCACTGTAATTATTATTTCGTTTGATCTTCACAAGAATCCTGGGAGGTAGATGCTAGTGTTATTCCCATTTTGTAGATGAGGAAATTGAGGTGCACAGAGGTCAAAGAATTTTTCCAGGGTCACAAGCTAAGTGAGGCTTGATTTGAATTTAAGTCTTCCCATTTTGGGCCCATTACTCTGTTCACTGTGTGGTACCATCTGCTTTCCTGCTTCTTTACTGGACTGAATCCTCTTCATTTGCTATACTTATTTCTCTCATATGTAAATAAAGTTTACCTATAGGAAGAAATTCAGTACATATCATGGAAAGAATACTGGATTTGGACTCAATGTCACTCTATCATTTACTGCCTGTGGGACCTCAGTTTCCTCACTTTGTAAAATAAGTTAGTTGAGCTGAATGGCCTTCTGAGATATCTTTCAATTCTAATTCTGTGGTCTTGTGAAACTGAGAAAGGTGTTTTGGTTTTTTGTTTGTTTTTTAGAGAATCCTGCCAAAGAGTGCCTTATTATTATTTATGTTAGGACAGCTTGGAAACACAATAGATAGAGCATGAGGCCTCAAGTCAGGAAGACCCAAGTTCAAATTTAGCCTCATGCACTTATTAGTTGCGTGACCCTGGGCAAGTCATCTAACTTCTTTTTGCCTCAGTTTCATCGTCTGTAAAAATGGGCATAATAATAGCATCTTATTTGGTCCTCACAACAGCCATTTGTCAGGACCAAATGAAGTGCTAGTATTATCTCCATTGCATCCCAAATACAATTATGAGGACCAAATGAGATAATAATTATATAGTACTTCGCACCATGTCTGATACTTCTCTGCTTTCTTCTTCTCTTCTTCCTTGTTCTTTTCCTTCTCCTCCTCTTTTTTCTCCTCTTCCTCCTCCTTCCTTTTCTTCTCTCCAAAAACTGAATCACTTCTATGTTTTGTTATGTTCTTATATAGGAAAGCTTAGTAATTACTGATGCATAATGTATTATAATGGAAAGAGCCCTGATTTTAGCACTGTCTTCAAGTTCTCCCTCTGATTCTTCTAGCTGTATGCCTTAATGCAAACAGAAGTGTGCTGAATTTGGAGTCAGAGTAGCTGGCTTCTAATCCAGGCCCGCTATTTACTTACTGCTTTTGAGACCTTAGACAATCTCCTTAATCTCTCTGACGTTAGTTTATCTATGCATAAGATGAGGGACTGTATAGATGAACTCTTAGGTCTTTTCCAATAACAAAGCTATGATATTCAGTCAATTAACTTCTCAGAGCCTTGGATTCCTCATTTCTAAAATGTTGATTACTGTTTCACTATTTACCTCCTAAGGTTGTATTATAGCAAAATCAATGTCTAAAGATGCTCCACCTCTCTCCTTGTCTTCCCACTACCCCTCAATTGTCTGACAAATCAGAAGAATAAACTACATTTGATATTCTGCATATTCAGTGTGGCTTTTAAAATGACTGCCACCTTTCTTTTGAAATAAAATAAGGAAAATTGAAGTTAATTGTTTCATCCCTTCTACCTCCTTTCCTTTGGGAGCTTCAGAAGAGGGGAAAGATGGCCATTCTTAGAATTTTTGGAAATTTAGAGCATGGACAGAGTGTTTAGCTATTGATAATTAAATTTTCTCCCTTCCTCTTTTGTCCTCCCTTTAACTCCTTTATAATCAAATGTTGATTGTATGTTAAATGAATGGAAGTAGATAGTCTCTAATATCTCATTTCCAACATTCTATGATTTACTTTATAATATATAAGAAGTTATTTGAAAGGACAAATTTAGGTGGCCCAGTTCTTTAAATTATTTTCTTAAATATCACAGATTCGTTTTTGTCCTTGTTTTCATATTTGAGATATAGGATTCAAGATTTACTTAGTGTTTAAAAATTGATCTTTGAATACTTTTCAAAAGTACTTTCACACCATTATCTCAGATCGTTACAACTCTCTAAGAGGTAGATTCAGTGGTGTGCTGGTGTTTAACAAGTAGCCCCACTTTGTCTCACCCCCTCACCCCCAAGCCCTGCCAAATATACACAGTTCAGCACACATTTTAAAACATTTTCTCTCTTACTTCCCTAGCCATGGACAATCAACAGAACAGCAAAACAAAGCCTCATTTGTAGTCTTTTCACACTAAAAATTTAACAAATCAGCTCTACTGAGTTAGAGCTAGCTCCATATAACATACCCCTGGTGGTATAATCATTATCCCAATTTGAGGAAACCAAAGTTTAGGGAAAATAATTGAATTGCCCAAACCATGGTTTCATATGACCACATATTTTTATATGTATTTAGTATTTTTCCCATCTCACCACCCTGAGTAAAATTGTAGCAGATTTTAAAAATACTTATTTTAAAGGGTAAAGATATAAGAAACCCTTGGAATATATAATTGCTATCTATTATGTGAAAATAGGCAAAAAGTTATAGCTAAATTAAAGAAATAACTGGGCGGCTAGGTAGTGCAGTGAATAGAGTACTGGAGTCAGGAGGACCTCAGTTCAAATGCGGCCTCAGACATTTAACACTTACTAGCTGTGTGACCTTGGGCAAGTCACTTAACCCCAATTGCCCTGCCTTCCCCCTGCAAAAAGCCCCCCCAAAAAAAGAAATAACCTTTCATTTATCAAGCAGTTGATTTGATTCTTAATCTCACTATTTTAAGTGATCAGGTCTAAGAGTCAAATTTGCGCTTTTAAAAATAAACAATTAGGTCGATAAATAGATAAGTTTCTTTTTTTAAATGGTTATTTAGTATCACATAGACACATCACTCTTGACTATTGTGTTAGTATAATCATATTTTAGTTTTATTTAATTTACTTATTTTAGGAGCTTAAGTCATTTTAGTAGAGTAAGGATATTTTAATCAAACCCACATTCCAGCTACAGTTATGTATAATGTCTTGTCACAGTTACATTCCTGCCAAGTTGCTGGAGATAACTGTTTTCTTTCTATACTACCACAAATATTTTAAAAGTCATTATAATTTTTCTAGTCTTACTACAAGAATGTCTGATTAAACCATGATGTGGTAAATGTGTGTGTATGTGTGTGTGTACTATTTAAAATATGTATATTTTTGAAGGTATTTCTGGCTATATAATAGTTCATATGGTGCTTATTATCTATTTATAATTGGGACGCAAGAGTTGCCTTGTTAAACGGAAGGTCCCAAATGATTTCCAGATAGTCTGTTAGATTATATACTCCTTCTGGTGAAAAATGTGATGGCAAATGATATGATTTACTTTGATTACCAGCTGATTGCTGGGTGGAGCTGGAACTTTAAAGCACTCTAGTACTGTTTTATGGGACATTGTTTATAACTATCAGGGCAAAGATGTGAAATTTTTATATGAATTGACATTTATATAAATTGACAAATTACCAAGTAGGAACCAAATGTCTTAATTCTAGCTGACTGGATCTTAATGGAGCCTTTGGATAACTTGTAGTGAATCCTCAGTTATACCCATCCTTTGTAATGAGAAATAGCCAAGTACAAATGAACATGTAAACAATATCTCTAAGCATAATCATGTTCTGTTGAAACTTGCTACTTATTGTACCTTTAAGTAAATAAGTGCCCTTGGGCATGGAGGTTGTAGGATTTGGTTTCTTGGAGGATCAGAGAGTACCTGTGGCATCATATAGTAGGATGAGTACTAGTCTGTAAGTTGAGTGACTTAGGAAAACTGTATAATAGTCTGAGAAAATAAGATAACCACAAGAAACTACTGGACAGCAGTACCCAGCAGAATATATTAAATAGTAGTAGGGGCAGATAGAATGCCAGGCCTGAAATCAGGAAGACTTATCTTTGGGAGTTTAGATCCAACTTGAGACATTTATAGCCATGTGACCCTGGGAAAGTCACTTAATGCTGTTTGCCTTGGTTTCCTCATTGGTAAAATGAGTTGGAAAAGGAAATGGTAAACCATTCTAACATCTTTGCCAAGAAAACTACAAATGTGATCACTGAGAGTTGGACACGACTAAAAAACAAAACAACAAAAATATTGTAGTACAGTTCATAAGTACTATAGCAGTTAGAGATGATTTTTTTCCCTCATCACCATGAAAAAAAATACATCAAATTTATTGTGGATGCCTTGCAGAGAACCCCCATTGTGACAAACATCCGACAAGCAGAATATCAAAATATAATTATTAAAGGTGCAAAGATTCAAATTTCAGGTTGCTAATGAGCAGAAACTTACTGAGTACCTACTGTGTGTGAAACCTTTCACTGGATGCCATGTGAGAATCAAAGAAGATTTAGACTCAATCTTATCCCTTGGGGCGATTCCCGCCTAGCAGGAGAAATAAAAAGGGTACACATGAAAATATAACACCACAAGATAGTGCAAAGCTTGGTATACAGAATGTTCTTTTAACCAAAAACATATTTTTAAATGCAGGACTAGTATTATTTGGTTATGTCTCACAACTGTGAAGAGTACAAAGAAATCTAGAAAGACCATTATGAAATAATGCAAAATGAAAAAAGTCAAAATAAAAATGAATGGATGAAAAATTCTGATTCATGGAGCCTTAGTGGGAATGACTGAAAAACTCTATTTTCTGCATTGTAATTAATGTAATTGCAAATAATTACTTAGTAAATTTAATTAGTTGCATTGTTTAATATTGTTTTTTAACAACTCATCTAATTAAAAAAATGTAAAATCCTTTAAAAAAAACAGAAACATGTTTGATAATCATATAAGATTAGTTTTGAGGAGTCCATTTCTTTAACGGGATCTAAGTCAGGATTATCCTCTAAGCAGATACATGGATGAAGACTTTAAAAAAAAAATCTTCTTTGGTCTCAATTTTAAAAGGCATGACTCAAACTTCAAAAAATAAAATAGTATGGATTTCCTCCATACTTTATTTTTTAAAACAAATGATTATGAATTCTGGAAGTTACTGCCCCCAGACCCCCTTGCCCTCCTATGCTTAATTTAATGTTCACTGAATACATGTTTATACCTCTAGATAGAAAACAGTTTCAACACTGATATTGACTCTGTTCCTACCCAGATTCCCAGCTCTTCCTTTCCCTTCTTTGTTATGGAAAATAGGTGACTTAGACTCAGTTGTAAAGAGTCAAAGATCTCCCCTAATTGATCCTCCTTATTAATGCGACTTTCCAATCTGCAACATCTCTTCTAAGAGAGGTGGCGATCATCCAACCTCTGCTTGAAAGACACCATTGAGGAGGATCTATCTTTCCATTCTCAATTAAATGGAAGTTCTGTGAGGGCAGGTTTTTTTTTTTAATTTTGTGCTTATATTCCTAATACCAAATATGGTGCCTTGCACAGAGTAGGCTCTTCATAAATGCTTACCAAGTGAATGAGTGAGCCTATTGTGAAGTCAGCCCATATTTGTATCCCAAAACATTTGTCAATGTATTTCTAATCATGGACATCATATCGAGGTATTGATTGCCTCTGATAATCTATCTCAATCCAACAAAAAAACTTGGGTCAGTGACAACTCTTCTTGGATGATAATTATTTAGAATGTTGGCCCAACAAATATCACACAGCCAAAGATTTCTAAGAAAAAGCAATTGTGCCTTTTAAATCATCATCAAAGACTATGATTTTTCACCAGGGACTCATTGGCAACAAAGTGTTTTTATTTAAGTGTAAAGTCATGATGTGGTGAATCATTTTGACATTTGTCAAATGAACTGCCTACAAGTATAGGAAACCCAAGTAAGATTTAGCCTATATTTGCTAACATTTCTTTAGGTACCTTTGTTTCTTTGTTTTAGGGAATTTAAAATTTTAAAGATGCTTTTTGTGTACCAGGTTGATACAGGGCAGTATGGTATACTGGCAAGACCCTCTAATCTCTAGAGTCAGGGTACCTGGGTTCTGTGCTCATCTTTGATACTTACTACATGTGTGACCTTGGTCAAGTTGTTTAGCCTGACTGGACCTTGTCTTTTCTCATCCATAAGATCAGGGCAGTGGACCAAATGACCTCTGAGATCTATGATCTTGAATTGGATTGACTGATTTTACTATAGAGAGCTATCTCATAGTGCTTATTCTCAATTGTATAAGTGATAATTGCTACCATAAAGTGAAAAGGACACAGTCACTATCCTTTTTGTGAGAAGTTACTTTTTATTTCACCAGAGTTTGGAGGTTACTGGGGGAAGGGAAAAGAGGGAAGAAGGAAGAGGTTTTCATAGTAAAGCTCCAAAGCCAGTTGTGCTTTTTTCTCCTCCCTGAGAATACTAAGCCTTAGGGAAGGGGCAGGTGATAGGACAATAGCACCCAACTTAGAAGCCTGTCAGGTAACTCTCAGGCTACTGCTTGGGGACCTGAGGCATAGGAGTTACACTCTAATTTTGAATGGATGGACAAGATTCTTTTTTTTTTTTTTCAGAATATTGGGGGAAGTGGAGATGAGACGCCAATATGCCTTTTAAAGAACCTGTTTCATGTAAATTGCAGAAAAAAACTCTTTAGGTTTTAATATTTACACATCTCACAGTGTTTTCACAAGAAAACTAATTAGATTCTGGCACTTTTAATATAGCAGATCACCTTTTTTAATTGATGTATGAGGAAAGAACTAATTTCTATGTTGAGTATTGGTTTGTTTGTTTTGCTTTTTGGAGAGGGGAGTGTGGGGCAATTGGGGCTAAGTGACTTGCCCAAGGTCACATGGCTAGTTTTGTGTTAAGTGTCTGAGGTCAAATTTGAACTCAAGTCCTCCTGACTCTAGGGCTCTATTCACTGGGCCACCTAGCTGCCCTGAGTATTGTATGTACATTAGGAGGATTTTTTATGTTAAAGAAAATTCCTTCTGACAGAACACAGTGCTATAATTCAGGAGATGAGGGTTTTAGTCCCAGTGTGCCACTGATAAACTTGTTCTTAGCAAGTTACCTAATGTTTCAGGTCCTCAGTTTTCTTCATCTATAAAATGAACATCAGGTCTTTAAGACTCCTCCCAAACAGCAGTTCTGCTGATGCAATTAAGTGTGTTCTTTGGTACCAGCATACCAAAGGAAGGGGCCTTTGGCTATTGCAATTAGGCATTCCTTTTTCCCACCTAATTTGGGGAGTTGAAGCTTTTTGCCCAGCATTCTGTGCTTTGGTGCTGGCCTCTGGTATAAAGGTTATTCCTAGTGTCTGTTCAGCAATAGAAAGCAACCATTAACTCCCTGGTACTGCTACAGGACCATGGACAACACCAAATCAAAAAAATTTAAAGCTGGAAAGTACATTAGCAGTCATCTAAGCCAAACTTCTTATTTTACAGCTAAGGAAACTGAGGTCCAGAGTGGTTCCAACTTGCCCAAGGTTACACTGCTCATGAGTGTTAGAGACACAGCCAGAAGTCGGGTTTGTTGAGCCCTGGTCTAGAGATCTTTTCATTAGTCAGTCCATTCTCTCTTAATTTGCTGTACTACAAGCCCATGAGGACACCTATCTCATTGTCACACTCAGCATGCCCTTTCATCCTGACATCTCATCTTTTTTTGGAGAAGGAAACTTTAGACAATGAAGCTCTTGATGACAACAAAAATGAATACTAGGGAATGGATTGTGGTGGGTAGATTCCCATATGTTATGGGACCCCTTTGACAGTTTGGTGAAGAAGCCTACAGACCCCTTTTCAGAATAAAGCTTTTATTCTGCCATCTTAGCTCTACCACCAGAATAAAGTTTTTAAATACATAAAATAAAATAGTGAGAATTTTTATAGGAAACATATGACATACAGTTTTCAAACTTTTTTTTAAGTTCATGTACTCCAGGTCAAGAATTTCTGTGTTGGAGCAATGTGGGCATGTAGGCACTCAGGCGATAAGTTTGCTTCCCTTCCCCATGAATTTTTATTGTAGAGAACACCTTTTTCAAACCTCTAATCATCAACAAAATATTTAACACAACAAGTACTGTGACTATTGCTATAGAACCTCCAAATTTTTTTATACCTAGGTAATACCTTAGGTAATTGTGTTCCTTTCCATATTACAGTTAACTTGTAGCTTTGAGCTTCTTCTAAAATAAATGTGAATTGATATTACAAACTAAGTTTCTACATGTTCAGTTTTTGGCCATCGAAAACATATGTTCCATGTTGTGTCCCTCATGGGTGGTATGACCTTGGTGACCAACATTGCCTACCTGTAGTTTATTATCTGACCTGGATCATTGAGTAGTTTAGAGATGTAGAAAACATATAATAGATCCTGTCACATACCACGTTCCTTTTCTGAGAGCTGAAGTATCATCTTTGCCTGGAATGTGTACTTAGCCTATGTCTTAGTGAATAGAACTCGTTTTGTAATTCATATATTCAAGTGCTTATACGTTATCTAAATGACATTAGACTTATGATATTAGATATTACCCTGCCAGTCTTCTTCCTCAAACTGAAGGTCAGATTGCCCACTGCTGGGTGACGCCCCGCAGCATCCTTAGATATTATATTCTTCTCTGAGTCACATGTTGCCAGTCCTGGTAGTTGCACCATTCCCAACTTATCATTATTACATTTCTGCAAGGAGGTCACCTAAGGGTAGTGAGCAATTTTTTTTAAAGCCTGTTGGGGATTTATACTATTATATCCTTCTGATCACAGGAGCTTTGTCTCTAGACGTTCCCTTGGGACTTCTGGCTTTCAGTTTTTCCATGTTCTCTATATTAGCTTCCAAGAATGAAGAGTCTTCAGGTTAAATGTTCACCTTCCAAGTTTTCTGGGACAAATCAGCCTACACAAAGATCATCTTTGAAGTATATAGCATGGCAGGTTTCTTTAGTGTGAAGAAAAGGCACCTTTACTCTTCTTTGAATTCAACATGTTCTTTTATATGGATTATAGATGAAGAAAGACAGTCTGCCTAGCAGAGGTCCAAAGCATTTGGGCAGATGAATTTTACAGGCAAGAAGCAGTCCTTTAAAAGTAGAGACCAATCAAATCATGGCCACTGAATGGACAGGCTTTATTCCTTCCAGAGGGAAATTTCTTTGCTTTGGTAGAAACCCCAAACTATCCTGCTTCTGGTGTCTTGTTAGAGGATTGGGGTTTTACAAAAGACTACTTGATCTCAAGAGCTACACATTTTCTTCTATTTCTGATCCAAGGGCTTCCCAGAAGTCTCAAGAATTAGCCCTCATCCTGTTTAGACCTTTGTGAAGAAGAGCAGTGCTCCACATTCCTGGCTAACTTGGTGGCTTTTTCTTATCTCTTCTAAGGACAGCGTAACACTAGTCATGCTTCTAGTCTTATTTCTTTGGGTTTTGAAATGTAAAAGTAATTTCAAGAAATAGAATCCTAAGTGATGCTCCTAAGATCTACTTGTAACCAGCTCCTACCAGAAAAATAACAACTCATCTATGTGTGACATTTTAGAAAATGTTTTACTTAAGATGTAAATACCACAAACATTACCTTCCCCATTTTACATTAAACTCAAAAAAGAAGTGGTGATAACTTGCCACAAGTCACATAGTCAGTCATGCAATAAAATTTTTCTAAATGCCTGTTACAGCTAGGCAGTGTGCTAAGGACTGGGGCTAAGTATTAGAGTTGAGATTTGAGCTCATACATCTCTTGATTCCAAGTCTAACTTTTTTTTTTTTTGCCCAGTTATACCTGATATTTTACTGGAAAGAAAACAGATTTATTCATCCAGGTCAATTGATTTGACCACATTTGATATAAGATATGTATCTTATTTCCCTACCTCCTTTTAAAAACTGAGAGGTAGGGGCAGCGAGGTGGCACAGGGAGTAGAGCGCCGGCCCTGGAGCCAGGAGGACCTGAGTTCAGATCCGGCCTCAGACACTTAACATACACACACACAAACTAGCCATGTGACCTTGGGCAAGTTACTTAACCCCAATTGCCCTCCAAAAAAAAAAGCAAGAAAAAAAAAACCCGAAAAGTAATAATATGGGTAAATCATATGGTAATTATTATGCATCTTATTTACATATAACACCAGTTCCTTGAATTGATTACATTTCTGAGACTGATGTGCTTCAATATCCATTTTACCTAACTGCTTCGTTTCATGATCAGACAAGATTATAAGATTTTTTTTAACCGACAAATGAGTATATTCTGCATTCCATCATTTCCTAGGGGGCAACATCTTATTGTCACCATTAAATAAGCGACTAGCTAGCTTTTTTTTTCTTCCTTCCTTGATAGTTCCTGATGGTATACCATGTTAAGTAGTAGGAGATAGAAAAATGCCTGATTCCTTTTTTGTATTGGACACACACACATACCTATCCCATTAGACATTTCCAAGTCTAACTTTTATCCCATCTTTCCACTGTACTTTCCCTGGAAAGACCTCTCCATGAAAGTGAAAAACCTTTGGTATAGAAAAGACTTTTAACTGACCTACTGATGATATTCTATTCTAAACCAATTCAACTTTCCTTGTCAAAACACACCTGGTCACTTCCCTGTAACAATGAGAGGAAACTAAAATAAGCTCTGGTCCATTAGTCTTTGGCTTTATGAGACCATTGCTCATCCTTGGGGAACAAGAGGGTAGTTATTACCCCAGTCCTTTAATCCTTTTAGATTAGCGGGTGGCACAGTAGATAGAGCCCCAGGCTTGGAGTCAGGAAGACCTTAGTTCAAATGTGGCCTCAAGCACTTACTAGCCAGCCACTTAGCTTCTGTCTGCCTCTGTTTCCTTGTCTATAAAATGGGGATAACAGCACCCGTCTCCCAGAGTTGTTGTGAGGATAAAAAAAGTAATAATTTTAAAGTACTTAGAAAAGTGCTCGGTATGCAGTAGGTGTTATATAAATGTTTAGCAATCATGATGATGATGAAGATGATGATAATGAAGATCCTTTACTCTGCACTGAGATCTATCCCTCCTATTTACAGTAGGATATTAATGTAGACTTAGGCCAATATTCATTCAAATACTTATTAAGTATTTTTGTGTGCATAGAATTTGTATAGAGTATTAGGCACTTGTATGGATACCAAAAAACCCAATCACCACAAAACAAAAAACAACCACTTAAGACATGATCCCTGGCCTATCAAGAGCTTTGGTATAGTAAGAGAGCTAAGACATGCGTTTGAAGAGCTACAATAGGAAGCACTACAAGATAAGAGCTATATAATTAGTAAAAATGAACAGGGGTTCAGTGGGAGGAGAGTTTTTTTGGGGGGCATCAGAAGTTGGCTTATCCCACTTTCTTTTCCATAAGAGCTTGACCTAAAATCATTGTTCTGGAGGATGGAGACTCATATCCTTATCCTAGTACATTTAGGTCCTGGTTTGAATTTTCTTTTTCATTTCCATTTTCAGTGGTCAAATGATTGGGAAACCCAAACCAAATTACTAGCCCCAAATTATCTAGCTAGCAAGCATTTATTCAGGGTGTCCTAAAAGTCCTACTGCAGTTTTAAGCTATAGTCTGAGATAAAAGTTTGAAGCTTCAAATTGCACTGAGACTTTTGGGATACTGTATAGCATTTTAAAGTTTACAAAGTGCTTTACAGGCTATTGTGATCCTCATTTTATTGATGGGGAAACTGGGCTGAGAGAAGTTAAACTTGCTGGGATTCACACAGACACTAAGTGTCCAGAGGCCCTATTGGAATTTATAGGAGATTGTTAATCCCTCAGGTCTTTCTGACTCCAAGGCCGACAGCTCTACGCATTGTGGCACGATGCTGCCACACGATGGGTAGAGTAATAAGGCATTTTTCTATACCTGAAAGAACACAACATTTAGAGTCAGACCCCAGTTTGACTTGCAGCTCCGTTATTTCCTGCAGTTCACTAAAGTGGGAATTAGGAGACCTGGCTTCTAGGCATGGTTCTGTCTTTAATTAGCTATAATTACTTGTTCACTCATCTAGGTCTCAATTTTCCCACATGTAAAATAATGTTAATTTAAATGATACCTAAGGCAACTAGGTGGTGCAGTGGATAGAGTACCAGGCCTAGAGTCAGGAAGGCCTGAGTTCAAATTCATCTTCAGATGCTTACTAGCTGTGTGACCTTGGGTAAGTCACTTAACCCTGTTTGCCTCAGTTTCCTTATCTGTAAAAAAAAGCTGGAGAAGAAAATGGCAAATGACTCTGGTATCTTTGCCAAGAAAACTCCCAATGGGGGTCACGACTGAAATGACTGAACAACAACAACAATATGACCTCTAAGACCCCTTCTAGGCCCAAAGTTCGTATTCTGTGAATGCTAAAGGGAATGCCAAGCCTTTCTTCCCTGGGTATTATATTTAATGACGAAAACTCTCCTGTTTGATCCTGATTACGGTGCTTTGAGGTGAGAAGGAAAGGGATAGTGTTCCTATTTCACAAAAAAGGAAGGATTTTTGGAATGATCCTTTCTTAGGACTACTCCTTGTAAATTGAGCCAGGAATTTGAGTATTCTGACTGTTGTCCAGTATTGTGCAATTTACTATAGTAGGCTGCCTCTCACTTCAGGCAACTGCTTCTATGGGCCAATCTAGCCTTGTTAAAAAAGGAGTGAATTGTGGAAACTGCCTCCCTGGAGAGCTCTAATAAGAGCAGGGCTGATGCCCATCTGGCAGGGGATGAACTCGGTAACCTTTGAGATGCATGGAATTACTCACTTACCATTTGAGGTATCTTTGGTGTTCAGTCTATTCTGGGGAGCCATTCATTTATTTTGTTTCCTCCATCAAAGACAGATTGGACCCATGTATTTGTATTTGAAGTTTCACCTTTCACTGTTGAGTCAGTAAGGTCTAGAAAAGAGCAGATATCAGACTAGGCCACAGGAGACCTCCATTGTAGTCTTCACTTTGCCAGTGATTCACTCTGTAGCCTGGGGTTAGTCACTTAACCCTTTTACACTGAAGTTTCTTAGTCCTCACATTTTTAGATTTGTCATTCTATTATTGCATAAAGCAGCCTTACCAGAACTGAATTTCTTCATTCCCATTAGGATTCTTTTTGATGATTATATCTTGATGTGATTATGAAATGATTCTAGTGATCTCTCACCATTGCTCTCATTCCCCAACATATTTAAAGCCCATTGTTGTTGAAAGCTTTCATTTGATGCCTAGAAATTAGGACACTTACTAGCTGTGTGACCCTGGGCAAGTCACTTAATCCTGTTTGCCTTAGTTCTCTCATCTGTAAAATGAGTTGGAGAAGGAAATGGCAAATCAAAAAAATGATACAATATCTTTGTCAAGAAAACCCCAAATGGGGTCATGAAGAGTCAGACCCGACTGAAATGACTGAACAACTACAATGATTAGGCAGTAGGAATTCCATTTGGACTACATTGCTTTGTAGTCCCTATGCTATTCTGGAAAAGCATTTTTCACTTGTCTCCATCACCTAAGTTTAGACCCTTCTCATTTTACCAGAATATTGAAATAACCACCTAATTGGTCCCTGTGATTTCAGGCTTTCTGTTCTCCATTCTATGCTCTACAATCAAGTCATTTCAGCATTTATTAAGTGCTTGCTGTGTGTCAACCATCGTGCTAAGCATCCTTTATACAAAATACCAGGGGAAAGACACCCATTGCCCTCAAGGACTTTACATTCTAACAGGGAAAGACAACACATAAAAGAAAGCTGAAAGGGGTAAGGATAATGTTGTGGGGAAAGTCTAGAGGGTCAGGAGGGCAGCTGTCCAAATAATCTTCCTAAGGTACAAATCTGACCAGGTCACTCTCTTGCTCAGAAACTTTAAGTGACTCCTTATTTCTTCTAAAAATACAAACTCTTAAACTTTGCATTTAAGGTTCTCCATAATCTGACTACAGTCTATATTACTAGTCATATATCACAGCACTCTAGCCAAACTGGACTGTACAAACTCAACTTATCATCCTCTACCACAATGCGTTGGAACCATGTCCCTTATGACTGAAGAACATTCTTCTTCCTCACCTCCCACTTTCATAATCCTCATCTTCCTTCAAGGTTTGTCTAAGGAGCCGTGACTTCCATAATGCCTTCCCCAATATCCCTACTCTCATTTAATGAACTCTCCAGCTTCAAATTACTCTCTCTATATTTTATTTTGTGGGTTTTGTAAATCTGCCCCAGGTCCCCAATAGATTGTAAGTTCCCTGAGAGGAGGGGCTATCTCATCATTCTGTTTAATACCTCCTAACAAGGGGCCTCAGAGTTCTTGGTGTTTGCTGAAGTAAAGTGAAATGATAAAGGCTTAATTGTCTGCTTAAAAAACTAACAACAACCTATCCTGTTTCAAAATAACTCCTTCAAAAGAGAAATCATGCTTAAAAATGAGTGCCTCTGAGCCATAAATCCTGGTTGTTCCTGTTCTTTGCATAACTGACTAGAGAAACTCTTTCTCCAGCTGATCTATTTGAAATATTATTTTGGGTTCTCAACTAAGATCCACCATCATTGAAACTTGTAATAATAGACTGATCTAATCTAATTAACATTTATTAAGTGCCTACTATGTACCAGACAATATGCTAAGCATTGTGGTACAATTAATAAAAAGAATGATAATCTTTGTCCTTAGGGAGCATTCAGTCTAATGGGAGGAAGGTGATGGTGAGGGGGACACCAAGGATCATGTTTTGTGGAGTTGAAACAAGGCAGAGCATTAGATGCAAAAGTTTGTGTTTTGAGAGTCCAGTTTCTGGACTATAAAGGAAGGCATTGGGTGGAGTTAGGTAGGTACTGTACCTTTTCAGCCCTCCAATCAGAAGGAAGAGGAGACTGAGGGAGATAGTGTCAAATGAAGGCTTGAGTTAGCAACATGCAGGTGAGTTTAAAAGTGATGAGCTTATCTTGGGAGAGTCATCTTGTTCCATGTAGTTTAAACCAGACTGAGAATCAAGTACAAAGAGGAGGGAGACCCTTGAGATAGGCTCCTGTGGAATTGATATATATAATTCTAATGACAGCCCTATGAGGTATGTCCTAGTGATATTATCCCCATTTTTATAGATGAGGAAGCTGAGGCTCAGAGAGGATGTGGTTTAACCAGTATGTTGGAGGTGGCTTTCAACCCAGGTGTCTCCTGACTCCAAGGCTAGCACCCTTTCCATTCTACTACATTGCCTCCAAATGTGGTCATTTTATCCCACCACTAGATGAAATGATATACTTTTGATTTATATGGCACCTTTCACATGGTGCTCAAAGTTCTTCTCATACATATAGACCTATTGGAATTGGTGTCATCCTTTTAAAGTAGGGAGTAAATAGTTCTGATTATCCCCATTACAGTTGAGATCTCTGACATGTTTTATCTTTATCTTCTTTCTGATTTGGGCTCGTTTTATCATATCCTGTTGTCTCATAAAGGAGAATAAGTCTCACTTAGCATGGGTGTCAGGGTATGTATCAGCTAGTTCTGCTACACACACTACACTTGGTTTGCCCGATAGTGTGAATCCACATATTTCCTTGCTATGGGTTATAAGGCATATATAAAATTAAGAGCCTCTTGCAAAAAACTTTCCTGCATCAGGGATTTTGGTTGGGTGTTCAGCCATTGATCCATAGGCCCAGTCCCATGATTGTGAAGGCCTTATCACTGAGGGGCTAATAGAGCACCTTTAGAAAGAAACAATTAAGAGTGTTTCTGCAGAGCAGCATAAGAATGCAAATTGATGTGGTGCAGAGGGAACACCAAAACAGTAGAGGAAGAACGGGACAAAGGGGGCGTCACTGAGCAAAGTGCAAGATGTGACTTGAGTGAAACTTGGAGGAAATTTTTAATAGTATTTTACTTTTTCAAAGTACTTGTAAATTTCTAATATTCATTTAAAATTTTTTGAGCTCCAAATTTTCACCTTCCCTCCTCCTCCCTCCTTAAAACGGTAAGCAGTTTGATATAGGTTACATATGGGTGATCATGTAAACATATTTCCATATTGGTCATGTTGTGAGAGAAGAAATAGACCAAAAGGAAAAAAAAACCACAGGCACAAAAAAGTGAAAATAGTATGCTTTGATATGCATTTAGACTATGTCAGTTCTTTCCCTGGATATGGATAGCATTTTCCATTATGAGACTTTGGAAGAAGAAAATTTTTGAAGAAAATGAGGGATAGTATGGTGCCAGAGAAGAAGACAATATGGTGCTTTGTCACTTCCCTGTACCAGAATCTAGTCCTAAAGGTTAGGTCTGAGTCTGATAGGAATCTGCCTTGGAAATTGGACCTTCCGTAGGGATGGATCTTTCTTGTCCTAATGTACTTCAAACAGAATTCCCTAAGGGATCTTAAATTGACCCCAAACCGTTGCTATCCCTCTGATGCTAAAGGAAGTCGTCTTGAGCATTCAGATAGTGTCTGATCTGTGATGCCTAGAAGGAGGTGGTCCCCCTGGCAGTGTCACATCACTCACTCTTTGGACATGTCAGAGATCTCAACTATAATGAGAATAATCAGAACTATTTACTCTCTACTATAAAAGGATGACACAAATTCCAATAGGTCTATATGTATGAGAAGAACTTTGAGCACCATGTGAAAGGTGCCATATAAATCAAAAGTATATCATTTCATCTAGCAGCTTCCCTTGCATTCTTCATGTTAACATTTTCCACCACATTCTCTCTCTCTCTCTCTCTCTCTCTCTCTCTCTCTCTCTCTCTCTCTTTCTCTCTGTCTATTTCTCTCCCCCCCCCAACTAACTCTAAAATGGAACTCAACTCTGATTGCTTTTTTTAATAAGATTATTTCCATCCTAGGATTAGGGTTTATGATTCTCTCTCCCCTATATCAGGCAAGCAGAAATGTCTATGTATAAAACACCAAGAATACTGTAATTTCTTTTAAGGATAACATTTTACATTCCCCCTAATGCTGGCAACTATATGAGTAAGGTACATAGAGAAGAAAGGGTAATCATTTCTGAGTCTTAGGGAGAGTGAACGCATATTTTGTAAGAGGTAAAGAAAATTCAGCATGTATAACAGGTACAAGTAAAGTCACTTTTCTCTCAAACAAATCTGGATGGCAAATAGGTAATAGACAAGGCTCATATTTCCAGTTCTATTCATGGCTTAATTATTTGTAAACAATATTTTATTTATTTCATTAAATATTTACCAATTACATGTAAAACATTATTAACATTCATTTAAAAAATTTTTAATTCAAATTCTCTCTCCTTTCTTCCTGCCCCTCTCCCACCCATTAAGAAAGCAAACAATATGATATTGATTATACATAGGAAGTCATGTAAAATGTCTTTCTGTATTAGCTATGTTGCAAAAGAAGATACACACACAAACAAGAAAAATAAGGAAAGTTTAAAAAAGTATGCTCAGAGTTAATCATATTCTCTCTGGAGGTAGATAACATTTTTCACCATGGATCCTTTGGAATTGTTTTGTATTACTATATGATTTAATTATTGAATAGGGTTTTTTTTTTTATCAGTTTGAAATAGGGAGAACATCATGCATCCTGAGTAAGGATTTTATTTGGAAAATTGGAAGTGCTCTGTTCTAAATACCAATTGTGTAAAGCACAGGATTGAATTATATTCCTAGATAGCTTTTAAAATTTTTTTGAAAAAATAATATTTCATTTTCCTAATTATATGTAAAGACAATTTTCAACATTTTCATTTTTAAAAATTTTAAATTCAAAATTTTCGTCTTCCTTCTCTCATCCCCCCCAAGACAGTAGGTCAATATATATGCAAAAATGTAAAACACATTTCCATATTAGTCACATTGTAAAAGAAGCAGACCAAAAGGGGAAAGAAAACATTAAAAAAAGAAAGTGAAAAAGCCAGTATGTTTCAGTCTGCATTCAGACTCCATCAGTTCTTTCTCTGGATGTGGATAGCATTTTTTATCATGAGTCTTTTGCAGTTGTCTTGGACCATTGTTCTAAATAACTAAATAGATGGGATCTAACTTTGGGTAGAACTTAAATGATCCAGTAATGAAACAAGTATATTCTTTCACTTTATATTTGTGTGTAAGAATGGCAAACATTAAGTTAATCATCACTGTGAAATATATTTATGGGATATATACGTATACATATATCTATGTATTTACCTCTATATATCTCTATATACTGTGCCTTCTTCAGAAAAGCTTAATACACACAGATAGAGTTATCTAGGTGGCAACAGTGGATAGAGTGCTGGGCCTGGAGTCAGGAAGACCTGAGTTCAAAGGTGACCTTATGGCCTTGGGCAAATCACGTAACCCCATTTGCCTCAGTTTCCTCATCTGTACAATGAGCTAGAAAAGGAAATGGCAAACTACCCCAGTATCGTTGTTAAGAAAACCCCAAATGAGATCTCAAAGACACAGACACAACTCAACAACAGCCATATATATATATATATATATATATATATGTGTGTGTGTGTGTGTGTGTGTGTGTGTGTATAGATTATATAGTGTCTATATACATATATACGAAGATGTATATATAATTTCTATCATGTACATATATGTATATTGTGTGCACATATACATGTATATCACATACACTATAACATACATGTATACCCTTCAAGAATGAAGGACAAACAGCTGCATATGTGTGTATATCAATATTTGTATCTCTCTATCCCTCCATTGATCTTTTTATCTATCTATGCCTTAAGCTTCTCCGAGGAAGGCGCAGCAGCAGGGGAAAATGAGTAGGTTTTTGACTGTTTTTTCCTCAATCCCTTTGACATGGAAGATATCAGTGGATGAGATCTCAGTGCTTTAGAACAGTGTTTCCTACCAGTAGTAAAACAATCATTAAATCAGACTATCAGAGATAAAAGCAGCCTTAGAATTATTTTGCCCAAACTTTTCCTCTTAGAGAGGAGGAGCTGGAGACCGAGAATTTGCACCATGTCCAGAATCACCTGGTTAGTGATTTGCAAAGCCAAGACTAAAAAGCAAGCTTCTTGACTCCTTAGTCTGGTGCTCTTTCCAGCCTATTCTTAAATATTATCTTCTCATCAGATAAAGAGCATGTTAGTTAACTGAGGCTTGTTCTTTGAACTCGTCTATGGACAAAGAGTGCCCTACTCTAGGAATATGACACAATTTAAAGAACAGAACAAATTTTTAAAAGATTAATCTATCATCCTTTCCCCTTGCCCCGCCCAAGTTCCACAGGAAGAGTCTGCAGCTCATCAGAGTCTCCGGCCGTCATTGGCAAAAAATGTGAAATGCTGCTTGTCTAGGTGTTGAGCTGCCTGCTGGCTTGTTCTGCTTCCTGAAAGCATTAGAGGCAAGGATAAGGAAGCTGCTTAACTGACAGATTAAACAAGGATGAATGGGAGGTGTTTGACGAGCATCTCTCTAACTCCTCACCCCTGCAACTCACTCAAATGGAGTCACCAAGATAGAAGTGCTACACTTAAGAGATTCTGTTCAGGCATGTGTGCTGAGGATAATAGCATGAGCGAGTCAAGTACAATGGGCTCTTTGAGGGAGCTGGGCTCCTGCAGGTAACTGAGACTCGGAAAAAGAACCGTTTGGATAGACTGCAGCTGGAGCAGTGATCCCAGAGCTGTCTGAGTACTGAAAAAGCAGCAGGCTGCAAGGCCCTGAGTCGTTCCCAGTGAAGTCTGTAGATCATAGAACCGCAACATTTCCGAGCTGGAGGGAACCTTGGTAATCACCTAGTCCAGCCCTTTCGTTTTACAGATGGGTAAAATTGAGTCCCAGAGAAACTGTGCTAAAGCAGTTCATTAGTAAGTGGAAGATCTAAGACAAAAATCTAGGTCACTCTGACTCTCAATCCAATGTACTTTTTATATTATAACAGATGCCATAAGGAGAAGGAGAGGGCAGCTAAGTGGCACCATAGTGCATAGAGTGCTGGATTTGGGGTCAGGAAGTTCTGGTCTTAGACACCTACTTACCTGTGTGACCCTGGGCAAGTCACTTAACCCCTGTTTGCCACAGTTTCCTCATCTGTAAAATCCGGAGAAGAAAATGACAAATCATTCCAATATCTTCACTAAGAAAACCCCAAATGGGTTCCTGAAGAAGCTGACATGACTGAAATGACTAGGGAAGGATATATGAATCTCCTAGAATTGAAACTCCTTCTAGAAGGTAAAAGGACAACTTGTTTGTACCTTATAATCTTAGAGGGTGCTTGAGAGCACCAAGAGGTTAAGTGACTTGACCATGGTCACTCAACTAGTATGTGTCAGAGGTAAGACCTGAACTCAAGTCTTCTTGAAACCAAGGCTGACCTTCCATCTTCTACACCATAGTACCTCCCATAGAAGGAAAAAGTATATTTATGACCACTCTGAAGAAGATGAAAACCCTAAGCACTTTCTCTGACAACTTTTTCTTTGCTGTCCTCAAAACCTTTAGTCCCCTCAAAGATTTGATGTTACTAATCATCAAAATCTTTGATGCAAGGTTGGACCAAAGGATAGCCCAAATTACAGAACCACTTCTTTAATGCGTAAAATATTGGCAGAGGTCCAAAAGCTGATTGAAGGTGATAGCCTAAGGTATTCTTCCCAGTCAAACAGAATACAGTAAAAGTAGATTTCCAAGGGTAGTGGATGGTGTTGTTCATAGAATAATAGCTATGCTTCGCACAAGAATAGTGCTTTTTATCTTAGTATATTACTGATGGGAGCTTCAACCCCTGAAGGTCTTAGCTCAGAATAAGAAATATCAAAAAGACCTTTTCCTTTAAGTCTCAATGAAAGCCCCACCTTCTACATGAATCCTTCCCCAACCTCTCTTAATTCTAATGCCTCCCCTCTGTTGCTTATTTCCTGTTTATTAGGTATATAGCTTGCTTTCTATGTATTTGTATGCATGGACTCTCTCCCATTAGATTGCGAGCTCCTTGAGGACCAGGACTGTCTTTTGCTTCTTTTTGTATGCCTAGTACTTAGCGTAGTGCCTGGCACATATTAGCACTTAATAAATGTTTATTGTTTGATTGACTTTTTGGCAAGACATTCTCCCCCTTTCATCCAACCTAACCTGCAAAACAGTCAATGTCTAGAAAGTTTTTATATTTAAAGTTTGCAATTTTCAACATGATTCTCATCACTAAAACTAATTTTCCACTGTGTCATCTACTAGCTAACAGTTAGATAATAGTTCTATATAAATTCAAACTTTCCTTAAAGGATTTAAAATCTAGTAGGGGCAATATGGCATAATGGAAATAGCCCCAATTTAAAGTCAAAGTGACCTTAGATAAATCTTTAACTTCTTTGGGCATAATTTTCGTTTTCTGTAAAATGAGGGAATTGTATCACATGATCTCTAAAGTCCATTCCAGCTCTGTATACAGATCCTATGCATGGAGAAGATGAACAAACATCATGTATGATCTGTAAATATGTACTGTTTTGTCCAATGCCTCAAGTCATTCGGATCAAAAGACTGAAGTCATGCTTAACAGGGTTGCTCAATTACAAAGCTGAGAGAGAAAGAAACTGCCACGTACAATAGATTCAAGATTCAAGAAAATGTCAACAAGTTGGAATGATAGATCAAAGCTAAGAGAATGACATTTAATCAGGATAAATGTAAAATCTCGAACCCAAGGTCAAAAGTCAGCTAAACAAATCTAAAATTGGGAAAATATGACTTAGCTAATTGTGAAAGTGATCTGGGGGTCTTAGTTGGTTATAAGCTAGAAGTGTGTTGTAGTCACTTTTTGAAAAAGGTAATTTGATCTTAGTTTGAATTAACAGAAACATATTCAGAATGAGGAAGTAGTATTGCCACTGGACTTTCTGAAGTTGAGGTCATATTTGGAGCACTGCATTCAGCTCTCAGTACCACTTTTTTTTCTTTTTTTGAACTGAGCTTTTCATTCAACTTGTTACAAAGAAATATTTAGTTCAAAAGATAAAAGCCCATCTTGCCATCTTAATTGCCCAATCTTTCTTTCTTTGCCTCCTCTTTCTTCTTGTTGGGGCCAGCTGTGGTAGCTGGTGCAGCATATCTCACGGGATAGAGCCAAGTCCACTGACCCCTACATCACAAATGGGACTTCCACTGTTTTCACTGGACAGAGCATTTGCAAATCAGCTACTCCAGAAGGCTCAGCATTGACACCAGCTGCTGCTTTAATGAGATATTTTTGTTTTTTGCTTTTTGGAGGGCAACTGGGGTTAAGTGACTTGCCCAAGGTCACGCTAGTTTTGTGTGTGTGTGTGTGTGTGTGTGTGTGTGCGTGTGTTAAATGTCTGAGGCCGGATCCGAAGCCAGGTCCTCCTGACTCTGGGGCCGGCACTCTATTCACTGCGCCACCTAGCCACCCTTTTAATGAGATATTTTTAAAGCCCTTAGCACAGTGCCTGGCACACAGTAGGTGCTTAATACATGCGTGTTCCCGTCTCTTCCTTTTCACAGAGTGCTTTAGTTTTATCCTTCATGACTGTGATGAAGCAGTTAGATGGCACAGTGGGTGGAGTGCAGGGCCTAGAGTCAGGAATGCTCATCTTTGTGAGTTCAAATGTGGCCTCAGACACTTACTAGATGTGTAACCTTGGTCAAGTCACTTAACCCTGTTTGTCTCAGTTTCCTCATCTATAAAATCAATTGAAGAAGGAAATGGCAAATCATTCCAGTATATTTGCCAAGAAAACCCCAAATGGGGTCACAAAGAGTTGAGTATGACTGAAATGACCAAACGACAGCAGCAAAGTAGACACAGGCAAGTTCAAAGAGAGCCATTTTAGTAGCTAGGCAAGGAGAGAATATTACTTTCAGTAAAGCTAGTAGCTGGCTGAAATCAAAGTTCACCCCAATGGGAGAACCTTACAGGTAACTGAAGAGAAAACATCAGCACCATATTTTAAGAGTATGGTAACAAACTAAAGCACAATTTAGGGTAATCAGGGTAGTGAGGGGGATGGAAATCACTTACACAAGGAATAGTTGAAGGAAGTTAGAATATTTTGTTAGACTAAAGACTGGATTGGGAGAAGTGGCGAGAGCAGTTTTAGAACAGAGAAATGCTAGAGATCTACTTTTATCTATATTTTACTGAAGCACTTGACCAATTTTCTCTTGTTATCCCTCATGGAAAATATGGAGAGATATGGCTTAAACATTAGTATTATTACACGGATTCACAACTGGTTGAATACCCAGACCCAAATAATAGGCAGTGATTGTTAAATGTCAGCTTGGAAGGAGATGTCTACTGGTATGGCCCAATGATTAGCATTTTAAATCTAGGATTTAGATGAGAGTACGGGTGGCATACTTATTAAATCTGTATAGTACCCAAAGCTGGGAGGGATAACAACATTGTTTACAGAATCAGGATCCAAAAAGGTCTAAACAGACTAGAACATTGGGATAAATTTATACAGAAGAAATTCAGGAGGGATAAATGGGAAGTCCTAGAGTTAGACTCAAAAAACAAATTTCATAAATATAAGATAGGAGAGATATGGCTAGACAGAAATTGATCAGAAAAAAATATTGGGCACTGGTTTAGTGTATTTCAAACTCAATGTGAGTCATCAGTGTGATTAGTCAACCTCCCAAATCTAATGTGAACACAGGCTGCATTAAAGGACACTTAGTATCCTGGACTTGAAGAGTGTTAGTCCCAATATATTTTGTCTTGCTCAGACTAGAGCTGAAAGGGTCCTTAGTGACCATCTGGTTTCCTCTCCTCCCAACCTCATTTTACAAATGAGGAAATTGAGACCCAGAGAACTCAAGTGACTTGCCCAAGGTGACGCAGCTGTAAGAGTTACAGAGGCAGAATCTGAACCTATGTCCTCTGCCTTCAAATCCATTACTCTTTCCACTTTACCATGTTGCCTTCCCTGACTAAATCCCTTCAGGCTTCTTCTGGAGTATCGTGATCCATTCTGGACACAATATTAAAAAAAATTCTTGACTTTAGTTTATATTACCTCCATTTAAAAATATATCCCTCTCTCTTCCTCTGCACAGGAAGCCATGCCATGTGAAAAAAGAGAAAAAAAATGGCTGAGCAAAATTAACCCACACAAGAAATAGGGACTGATATAGTACATGCGGTTTTCTTGTGTTAGTAGCTTCCTGCTTTTGGAAAGACAGACGGGACTCAGAGCATCATATTTGAGGAAGTACTTTAGAAAGGCCTTCAGAAAAGGGGGTCCAGGATGGCAAGGCTGGAGGAAGTATAACACAAGAATGAATTGAAGGAAGCTTTAAACTTTAACATGTAGAAGAGAAGAATTTGAGGGCATATATGATGACTGTCTTTTGTCTTGGTGCAAAAAAAGGAACTAAAGGGTAAAAGTTAAAAATATGTAGATTTTGCCTTGATGTAAGGGAAAAAAATCCCAACAATCAGAGATGTTCAATATTGTAATGATTTACTTTTGGAGATCTTCCTCCATTCCAGATGTCTTCATACAAAGGTGTATAACTACTTGTTGGTGACGTTCAACTGTAGGTTGGACCAAGTGGCTTTGGAGGTACCTCAATCTCTGTTATGCTAATGATCCTATGGGGAACTTGGTCTCAGAATAAGAAAGAACTGTCTAGCAGCTAGACCTACCCAACAATTGAATGGAGTCCCTCTTGAGGAATTAAATTCCCATTGCTGGACATGTTCAAGACGAAAATGGATGATCTTCTGTCAGAAATGTTGCAGTGGGGTTTCTTGGATTAAGTGGAATGTTGGACTGTAGGATTTTTCAGGGTATGTATAGTGATTAAACCAAATCTATAAATACCATATTCCTCCTAACTTTGGTTTGCTGACCTCTCTTACTCCTATTATTCAAACAACTCCTAAAATCTCACTTTCTCCTTACTATAAATTTCTTCTAATTGAAACAGTGGAGGCAGTTTCCCTGACATTCATCTTCCACAATTCCTTCCTTTGTACCCCTACCAAATGCATTCATCCTGATTATCTATGCATACGATACTTATTTAGTGGTTTCATGAATAATCTTCATGCCTATCTGACACTGATTTGCTATTTGACTTTGGGATAGTAATTTCTTTTTTTCCTTCTTTTTGGAGGGGGGAAGGCAGGGCAATTGGAGTTAAGTGACTTGCCCAAGGTCACACCACTAGTAAGTGTTAAGTGTGTAAGGTCGGATTTGAACTCAAATCCTCCTGACTCCAGTTCTGGTGCCCTATTCACTGTGCCACCTAGCTGCCCCATGGAATAATCATTTCTAATCTCAGACTTCAGTCCCTTTAAAATGAGGGATTTTGATTGTATGGTCTCTAAGGTCAGGGGACTGTAAGGTTTCACCTGTAAGATAAGAGGGTTGAACGAGATGGTTTTTAAAGGTCCCTTCTGTGCCTAAGATTCTATGATCTTACAATCCATATGTGATCCCTCCCTCCCTTTGCGTTCTTAATCCTTTTATGTTTGACAATTCCTATGGCTTGTATTACATATTGCTTTGTATTAGAGAGTTCATATAGGTGAGTAGCTATGGGTTTTGGATTTTATCCTGTAAAGACAGGAACCATTGAAGGATTTGGGGTGAGTAAGTTGAAAAAGTAAGCTCTTGAGAAGAATATGGAGGATATATGATTTGATAAAAGTTAATGTAAAAAGATCTGTGGGTTTCAGTGAACCACAAGTTCATTATGAGTCAACAATGTGAGATTACAGTCAAAAAAAGCACCTTTAAAAATATTTAGTTAGGATTTTATTTTTCCCCAGTGTAATATAATATCAAGTAAATGTAACTTCCCAGGTTCAAAATACCAGCATAGGTGCTCTCTATTTTATTCAGTGACAAACCAAGAACATGACATCATTCCAAATACAGCATTTACTAAGTGTGATTAAATAATCTCCAAGTACTACCCCAGCCCAGGACCTTCCAATCATTCAATCAATTACAAAGTCTCTGTTCTAAATACTTCTCCACCCCTAGGCTATACCTTAATTAAGTCCACCACAAAGCCCCTCTTCTCAAATGGAGATTAGTTTCCAAACATAAGTAAAATACATTCATTTGCTCAACCATAGAACACAAAAAGGTCAAAAGTTCCCCACCCCTGGATCACAATTGAATCTACCCCAGAGTTACATCAAGTTTAAACACAGCACTTAATACCCAAATGGAGGTCTTTTCTTCATCTTGACACGAGGCAAGTTCTCAGCAATCTTAGTTCCTGGAGAGACAAGGCTTAGCAAGGCCATAAGATACATTGCCAGTCCCTTCATGAATTTATCCTCTGTCTGTAGAACAGTCCTAGAACCCCTGAACACATTAGCAAAGCCCTCTCCCAGGATTTCTGTAAACATACAACAAGAAAATCCTTCTTCAGGGCTTCTGAACCAACAGAAAGGCTCCCAGACCCCTGCAACAACAGCACTGTCCTTCACCAGTGGACAGTATTCATTCTGTCTGCCGGACAGTCTCCAGACCCCTGCAACAACAGTACTGTCCCTCACCAGTGGACAGTATTCACTCTCTGTCTGCAGGACAGTCTCAGGCCTTCTTAACCAAATGCCAGGTTCCAGGACTTCTTCAACAGGACAGTCTTTCACCAGTGGACAAATCTGGCAAAATAACATCAAAACAGACAGACAAAGTACCAGCAAAACAGCCATGTCTCCTCAGTCCTTGGCAGCTCAGGGGGCAGGTCTCAAAAGTCCAGGGCAATTCAAAGCGGCCACCAGCAATCTCTTAGTCTCTCTCTCTCAACGAGGTGCTGCTTCCAAAAAGAACTTCCGCCTCTCTCTTGTCTCTCCAAATCTACATCACCAGCTCCTCCCACTTCAGGACTTTCTTTTCACATCAACAAGCCCATCCCACAGGTGGGATTAACAAACTCTGGGTTTTAATACAATCAATTTGAAAACCAAGCCAATACAGGGGAATCTTTAATTGCCATTACTATCACACCCAGTTACATGTAAAAATAATTTCTAACATTTGTTTTATAAAACTTTGAGTTCCAAATTTCCTCCCTACCCCCCATTGAGAAGGCAAGCAATTTGATATAGGTTACACATATGTAGTCATGCAAAACGTATCCATAAGAGTCATGTTGTGAAAGAAAACATTGACCAAAAAAAAACCTCAAGAAAAATAAAGTTTTAAAAAAGTATGCTTTGTATTCAGACACCATCAGTTCTTTCTCTGGGGATGGATAAAAAACACATTTTCAGTTCAGGAACTTTCATAGTAAGGGCGGTGATGGGTCCATGCTACTCTACCCTTGGGTTTAGTTCTGAGATCACTATTTTAGGAAGCATGCTGATTAATTGCAGAGTATTCCAAGATGCTGAGAAAACTGGACACCATGGCATACAGAGATTAGCCATACAGGGATTACTTGGAGGAACGAGAAGAGTTTATCTTGGAGAAAAGAAATCAGGAAGGGATATAATGGATGTCCTTAAGTATTGAAAATGCCGTTATATAGAAGAGAGCTTAGCACATTCTGCCTGCCTTAGAAGACAAAGCTAGGAGAAACAGGCAGAAGTTTCAGAGGTGCACATTTTGACCTAGTATAAGGAAAAATTGTCCTTGCAGTGAGAATCATCTCCCACAATAAAATGGGCTGCCTTGGAAGGTAGTGAGTTGTTGTCAAGGTGAGAATCACCTTGTTCACCTCCAATTTCAACTAGATAACCATCAAGGTCTCTTCTAACTCTTGAGACTGATTCTGTGTGATATGATGAAAGAAGTGTTTTCCTTTTTCTTCCCAATCCTCTAGCACTTATTATGTGTCTCACATATTTTTTTACATTTGTGTTCCATGCTTTATTGTTCTCTACTTAATTCTTTTGTATGAGTCTTGTTTCCCCAAAGTGATTGCAAATTCCTTGAGACCAGAAAATGTCATTTCTATCTCCTATGATGCTTAGCATTCTTTCAGAGTATTAGTATTAGTATTAGCATCAATAATAAATGCCTGTTGAGATGAATTATTTTATTGTTTGTTAACTTTCATGCCATGAAACCCAGTTTTTCTTATTACAATAAGTGAAGGAAAATTGGGCTCCAGGAGTGGTACTGGTGAGAAATTTGAAAAGCTTTGACTTTTACCAATTGACTCTAATTATTATGGCCTCTGAAGATCTCACATCCTTTTCTGATGTTTGTGTGAACATTTTATTATAAGATCTAGCAAAAATCTGTGTCGTCTGGCATTTCATCCATCGGAGAGTTCTAGGAACTGTCCTCTACCCTTTTCCCAAACAAACGTTTCATCTAGTAATGTCTTAATATCTTTTTTATTTTTTAATTTTCCACTTAATAGCATTTTTGCTTTTTTTTGGGGGGGGAGGGGGGAAGGCAGGGCAATTAGGGTTAAGTGACTTGCCCAAGGTCACATGACTAGTAAGTGTTAAGTGTCTGAGGTCATTTTTGAACTCATGTCCTCCTGACTCCAGGGTCAGTGCTCTATTCACTGTGCCACCTAGCCACCCCAATAGCATTTTTTTCTAATTACATGTAAAGATAATTTATAACATTCATTTTTGCAAAAT
The DNA here is from genome assembly GCF_028583685.1 of Petaurus breviceps papuanus. Lineage (NCBI taxonomy): Eukaryota > Metazoa > Chordata > Mammalia > Diprotodontia > Petauridae > Petaurus > Petaurus breviceps. The sequence goes on along the minus strand of NW_027187378.1, from coordinate 28,764,702 downwards.
TTTGAGTTCCAAATTTTTCACCCTCTCTCCCTTCCCTGCCCCCTCCCCAAGATGACAAGCAATCTGATATAGGTTATACATGTTCAATCATGTTAAACATATTTCCAATTAGTCGTGTTGTAGCACATTTTAAAAATCCATATGTTTGCTTTAGAAAAGCACTTGACAGGCAAGTCTAGGTACAAGCAATAGTCTCTTTATATTCAGAATAATGATCATGTTATCAAGTGTCTTATGTGTAAATCACTCCTGATTTCCATACAGCTGTTTTGTCCCAGTGGTAAAGAGGTTTGCCTTATAAGGTTTGCTCTTATAAGAGCAGGACCACCTGTGATCTGATGAACAGGGACTTGGAGGACCTCTGCCTCTATCCGGAACACCTCTTCCTTCCTCTTTCTTCTTCTTTCTCCTCCCCTCCATAGAAGTCTTCTTCTGGTGTTTTATTGTAATATGGAGGTATCCTCAGGTTCTCAAATATTGCACTGGAGAAGCACATGCTTTGGCAGCTTCTACCAGCTGGAAGGGCATTGAATCTGGAGTCACTGACATACTGTCCCTTCTGTCCAAGGACAAGCAAAGCCAAGTATAAAGAGTCAGAGGGTTAGCCACCTAGTAATAATAACAATTATGATAATAATAATACTTAGCATTTATATAATGCTTTAAGATTGTAAATGCTTTACAAATACTATTTCTTTATCCTCACAGCAATGCTGGGAGAGAGGTACTCTTATGCCCATTTCATAGAGGAGGAAACTGAGGCCTCAGCCTCAGGTTAAGTGAATTGCTCAGGGTCACATTGCTGTTAAGGATCTAAGGGTAAATTTGAACTCAGGTCTGCCTGACACCATGTTCAACACTCTGTTTATTGTGATTACTTTGATGAATCTTGGGACTATGACTTCTCATGAAATGGTCAAAAATGTAAAATCTCCTTCATTCCCATGTGGTCTTATATTTCCACTATGATGGTGGTCAAAAGGTGGAAACTGGGACAGAATCACAGTTTCTAGACCACCTGGAAAAAAATTTTAGTTTTTTTCTTCTTCAAAATTTTATTTTTGACTCAAATGCCAAAACACAAATACAGAATAGAGAAAAAAAACACATCATAAACTTAAATATTGGAACTTAAATACAAAGTCAGAAGGTATATTTAAAAAATGTACAATCTTTTCCCAGTGATCAGGGACTTGTCATATCATTAGACCAAGAAACTTGATTCATAGAGAAGAAGGATGGTGTAGGGGATAGAGTATTGGACTTGGGATCAGGAACACCAGAGTTCTAATCATGTCTCAGATACTTAGAGCTCTGTGACCCTATTAAACTCACTTAGCCTCTCTCATCCTCAGCTTTCTTATCTATAAAATGAGGATAATAATAATACTTATGTCATGGGATTGTTGTGAGAACCAAATGAAACAATACCTGTAATGCACTTTGCAGACTTTGAAGAGCAATGTAAATATGAGCTATTGTTATTATCCATGTGGGCATAAATCAAACTGTCAGATGTGTCATTCCATTTGAGTAAGACAATGACCCATGAGTTCTCAGGCAAATAAAGAGACTTTGGTGGTTTGTTTTCAGCAGGACCCAAAGACAAGGAAAAATATAATTTTTTGGGATACCTGGTCAACCTGTACTGAAGTGCTCACAGATCACTATGAAGATAATTGCAGTTTATGCATGAAATCTCTCTCAGATATTAAAAAGTTAGAGAAAGCCTATGAAGAATTGACAAGATTTTACAAACCAAAGCACCATATACCTTGATGCTTAGTGACCTCACTGTGATATTGCGCATAGGGGAGGGTGATGGTGAATATGGTATTTGAAAATATGGTTTGTGATCAATAAATTAGAGAGTCATAAAGCTTGTCAACTGCTCTCATATACATACACCATGGATACTTTCTTCAAGAAGAGAATTGGAAGGAATTGGATGTGACAAAGATCTAGTATTAAAAAAAACTGAAATTAACAGAAAGGAAACAGCATACAGAAGAATTATATACATTCAGACATATATACATACAGAGCTGTCTATATGTAGACCTATCATAGAGCAAAAATCAACATAATTGCCCGAGTGAAAGAAGAATGAGTATGAAATGACATTGCTCGTGAATATAACAATTTCCACCTGAGCTGTTCAAGCAATGCTATTGACACTAAAAAAGGGGAAAGGGACTTAGATCAAGACATTGACTTTGTCCCTGTTTCTTAGAAAAGTTTAACCCAAATTGAGGCTCCAAAATCACCTCAACCAGTAGACACTTTATTCTCTTGCCATTTGTAGAAACCAGGGACATTGCTGGTATTGAAACATTATGAATGAGGATGTCCAGGTGTTACATTGGTACACTTGATATGGTAAAAGATCCAGAAGGCTTCCCACATGCCATCTTGTACAGAGAATTTATAAAAGAAGAATTGCAGGGGTGGGTAGGTGGCTCAGTGAATAGGGCACTGGTTCTGGAATCCGGAGGACCTGAGTTCAAATCCAGCCTCAGACATTTAACACTTACTAGCTGTGTGACCTTGGGCAAGTCACTTAACCCCAATTGCCTTGCCTTCCCCCTACCCCCAAAAAAACAAAAACAAAGAAAAGAAAAAAGAAATAGTCTAATCTTACAAAAAGAAAGAGGAATTACAAAGGACAAAGGAGAATTTGCACAGGACCTCATGGGGAGGGATTGTATTATATATACACCAGTGGAGGGATGCCCCCACTGACAAAATCACAGATCTCTCATATTTCAGTTGTATTTGACTCTTTGTGACCCCATTTGGGGTTTTCTCGGCAAAGACAGTGAGGTGGTGTGTTTGCCCAAGAGTCACACAGGTTTTTTTTTTTAAACCTTTGCCCATTAACCTTTTTAAACATTTTTTTTAACCTTTGCCCAAGGCTAACCACAGGTTTAAGGTTTTGCCCAGAGTCACACAGCTACTAAGTGTCTGAGGCTGGATTTGAACTTAGATCTTCCTGATTCCAAGTCCAGGATCTATCTACTGCACCTCTTAGCTGCCCATATAGCTAAATAATAATGGTGCATTTATATAGTATTTTAAAGTTTGTGAAGTGCTGTCCTCACAACAGTCCTTTCAAGTAAATAGTGAAAGTTTTATTGCCCTCAATTAATAGATAAAAAAGTAAGTGACTCACAAATGTCATAGTTAGTTTAAATTGAATCTAGGCTTGAACCCCAATCTCCAGACTTGCAGCCAATGATTCTTTCCATTATATTACCTTACTTCTCTTAGGAGGGTAAGAAAGAGACTGCTTGAGACAATTCCATTTTGAATCACTTAGATTGAAGTTCTGACTCATTGGTCCCTGATTCTGCTACCATGAAAGCAGATGAATCTTGGAGTGGGGCTATGATCAAACCTGGCAGATGAGTCAGGAGGGTAAATGACACTTGGAGAAACAGTGGCACTAACATTGAGTGTTAATGGACTAGTGTAGAATAAGACCCTGCTAATTAATACACATTAAAGTTGTGATGCCTTCTCATTAAGCTGACAGGGATTATTCTTGTTTACATCTTCTTTGATTATAAGTTTCCCTTGGAGCTGATGGAGAGGGAGGAATGAAGGACTGAGAGAACACTGTTCTCTGGAGATGGCTTTTCTGGATCTGACTTTTAAAGGGAATTTCGAGAAAAAGAATATCCTTGGGGGAGGAAATTTTGCTGATGCACTTAATTTCTTGATTAAAATGAGTTAAATATGCAACTTTAAAAAAATATGATCAAATAACATTTAAAATACACTGAGCAGAATGATCAGCTCTGAAGATGAAGGAAGCCACATCAATAAAATTCTCATATATAGTCAGATCTTAATTCAAGGGACAATCTATTTGACAGTGGATTAGAGATAACTGTGTAATTCTACCCCTGTTGGAATGGACTTTATTTCATATAAGTGATTGTGATGAATTCAGAAGCTGAGGTCACACTAATGTTATAAGGCCCTATCCAGTGGGTTTCCCTTTCATGTTGCTGTTTTTTGGTCAAAGACCTAACCTTGAAAAGATGCTCTAAAACAGAGGTATCAAACACTCAGCCCTTGTAGCCCCCAATGCTCCTGACTGCTCTGGAAACCAGATTAAAATATAATTGGGAAATATTTAAGAAAATAAATAAAAATACAGTAAAACATTGATAATATTTTAACCCTAAGTCAATGTGTGACTTACAGGGCTCATAGGAATGTATGGATTAATGGCCTCCATTTCTATTTGTGTTTAACACCATTGTTTTAAAATATCCCCACAATACCTTTATTCTTCTTAGAATTTTCACTCGTTTTTGTTCTGAACAGATCATTTTGGCCTCCTTATCCCTGAAAAGAGCATCTTCTTATTGAGATTCCTTGAAGTTAATGAGACCTTGACTTACTTATTTGACTAATGTAAACAGGGGAGGAGGTCTCCTCATTCAGTTATCCATGAATCTCAGCTTTTTGTCTTGCCTTGGTTGGATCGGTTGGTTGCCATTGGGACACTACACTGTGTACCTTCTTCCTTCAGGTCATAAAACAAAGAGGACAGATCTTGGTGAAATGGTTCCATAGGTCAGATATTTTGTCTCTGCCACCCCTAACCAATCTAGTACATTAGACAAGGGACTTAGGTAGTATCTTTCTTTTCCAATGGAAGTAACAAAGGCCGTAGACAAGGTGACATTACTTGTGCAAGATCACACATGGCTAATAAGCTGCAGAGCTAAGACTTCAAGCCTAATTTCAGTCTATTGCCTAAGACAACTTCTTGCCTATGGAACCTAAATCTGTGGTTGGAACTTTACCTGAATTTATTTAATTCCTGTGGGCCCCTTGGGTTTCTTACCAAATTATTTTGTTATGGTTTCTACTGCCTGGTTTAATACTTTTTGGTATACTTGTTATGTTCACTAATTGTTTGGGGTCTGTATTTCATATCTTTCCAACCAGATTTTAAGTTGCTAGTGGGTAGACACTTAATATCCTTAAGCCTCAGTTTTCTCATGGGGATGATAATCATAGTATTTCAGAGCTGGAGGGGAATTCAGAGATCATTTAATCCCATCTATACCTGATTCAGGAATTCCATCTATAGTGCCTCTGGCAAGTGGTTACTCAAACTCCTTTTGAGGTCTTTCAGTGAGAGGAAAGTTATTACCTCTTAGGGCATTTCTAATTTCCAAGAAAAGTCTAAATTCACTCATAGTCATTACAATGATAGTATGATGTACAGTCTATTTAAGACTGATTTTATTTAAAATTGTATTGTTCTGGGGCAGCTAGGTGGCACAGTGAGCAAAGCCCTGGCCTCGGAGTCAGGAGGACCCAAGTTCGGTTCCTGCCTCAGACACTTAGCACACACACACACACACACACACACACACACACACACACACACACAC
>NW_027187378.1:28734219-28759275 GCF_028583685.1 Petaurus breviceps papuanus | reverse complement strand
ACACACACACACACACACACACACACACACACACACACACACACACAAACACTAGCCATGTAACCTTGGGCAAGTTACTTAACCCCAATTGCCCTCCAAAAGGCAGATAGATAGATAGATAGATGATAGATAGATAGATAGATAGATAGATAGATAGATAGATAGATAATAAAATTATATTGTTCTAAGTGGGACCTGCCATAAATGGTTCAGGCAATAATGTTAATTGTAGAAGATGACAAATTTTGAGAGCTCTCACACAATACCTTACCCCAACTTCATGAGATAGTTATTTCCAGGATTATGGTCCCATTTGATAGATGAGGAAACTAGGGATTAGAAAGAAGTAATTTGCCTGTAGTTACATTGTTCGTAAGGGACGGAGCTGGAACTCAAATCCAGATCTATTACACTGACAATGTTTTTGTGTTTACACCTTGCTACACATTCCAAACACAATGCCAGGCAGCCCTTGCTAGTGCACTGGGAACTGTAGTTGCCCACCACTCCCCCCCTTTACCTGCCAGCAGACTCTGGGTTGTTGGCAGAGGGCTCTGGCATGTGGGCACAGTTCTATCAAAAAGCTTAAAACTAGCATGATTTTCAGGAGAACAAGACAGAAAAGGCCATCTGTCCCAATGCAGTTTTTCTCACAAGTGGACCGAGATGAGAACCCTAATTGTGGCCCTGGTATGCCTCGTCTCATTGAGATTTCTTGAGGTTAATGAGACTTTGATTTCCTCATTTGACTAATGTAAACAGGGATCTCAGCCTCTTGTCTCACCTTGATGGGATCTGTTAGTCCCCTCTGGGATGCTACAGTGTGCACTTTCTTCCTTCAGGTCATAAAACAATGAGGGCAGATCTTGGGGAAATGATTCCAAAGATGGCCAGATACTTTACCCCTGTCAGCCCCAACAAATCTAGCTAGGTCAGAGTGTGACTGGATCAGAGTGATAGGACTTCAGAGCTAGGAGGAACTTTAGAACATCAAGCTAACATCTTCATTTTACAGAAGAGGAAACTGAGGCCCAGAGAGACTAAGCATAGATTAGTGGAAAAGCACTGGATTTACAGTTAGAAAGCCTAGCTTTAAATCTTTATCTGTGTGACTTTGGGTATATATATGATCTCTTTAGGTTCCCTTTTAGACTTAAAATCAATCAACAAAAATTTATTGTAACTGCCTACTGTTTGCCAAATATTGGGGATACAAATAAAAAGAGAAACATAGTCCTTGCTTTCAAGGGGCTTATGCTCTAGGAAGGGGAGACAACCTGATCATCTACCTTTCTATCTCTATAGCTATATATGTAGACATATATAACTTCTGTGAAATAGATCATTTTTTTGGGGGGGGATACTATCAGTTGGGGAAATTAGGAAATAGTACAATGGGTGGCTCTTAAACTAGACCTTGCAAGAAACTGAGGATTCTAAGAGCAGAGATGGGGAGAGAAGGCATTCCAGGTGTGAGGGACAACCAGTGCAAAGACAGGGTGATGAGAAATGATGTGCTACCTGTGAGGAACAGTAAGAAGCTCTATTTGTCTAGACTGCAGTTTGAATGAAGGGGGGCATACATAATATTTATATAGACAGCTACATGGTACAATTGGTCGATTGTAGGATTTGGAGTCATGATGACCTGAATTTGAATTCCACTTCAGACATTTAACCAGCTGTGGGACAACTCACTTAACCTCTCTTAGTCTCAGTTTCCTCATCTATAGAATGGGAATGGCAATAATAACATCTTCCTTATAGGGATATTGTAAGGCTTAAGTGAGATAACACATGCATGCAAAGCACTTTGTAAACCTTAAAGTGCTATATAAATGCTATCATTACTAGTAAGACTCTAAGGATAGTGTAGTGGCTCATTGTGAAGGGCTTTAAATGCCAAACAGAGCAGTTTGTATTTTATCTTAGAGGCAAGAGGGACCCACAGTAATCTGTAGAAGACATGGTCAGATCTGCACTTGAGGAAACTCACTTTGGCAACTTGTGTGGAAGATGGGTTGGAATAGGGAGATTTTTGAGTCCTTATTCTAAGCCAGAGGTAATGTGAATGTCGACTTGGGCTGGGGGTGGGAGTAGTTCGCATGGTGGCCATGCGAACTAAGAGAAAGGGATAGGTGTGAGACATGTTGTGGAGGTGGAAGCACTGAGTAAATATTGTGAGGTGAGAGTGAGGAGCTGAGGACAACTCTGAAGTTGTTCATCTGGGTGGCTTGTAAGAATAATGGTGCCTTCATCAAGAAATATGTAAATTTGGAAGAGGGGCTCCTTTTTTTTTTTTTGAAAGATAAGTTCTGATTTCAGTATGGTGAATTTGAGATGCCTGTTGGGCATCCAGTTTGAAATGTCCATTGGGCAGTTTGTAGTGTATAACTGGAGCTCAGGAGAGAAGATTTGTGTAGATTGAACAGCATAATAGAGACAGTAATTAAACTCATACAAACTTATGAGCATTCTCATAGAAAAGGACCAATGAGGGTGATGTCTTGACTTGTGTGTGAGGTGGAGCAGCACCAAGTTATTAGCCCTACTCCTCTAGAGTCATCGAAGCCCAGCGGCAAGACAAAAGTCAAGACAACTGGCGATGGCCCGGGATGCCTTTGCCTTTCTAAATTAAAGTCTTTAAGCATAGCTAGAGAAGAGAAGAGAGGAGTGGGAGAGAAGCTTGGAGTAAACCTGCAGTTAGGGACAAGATATGGAGTATGAAAATAAAGGATGCTGCGTCAAATCAACAAACTTTTTAAAGCGCTTACCATGTGTCAAGTACCCCCAAGGAGCTTGCATTCTATTGGGGAAAGATAATACATAAAAAAGGGAATGGGTGGGAAGGGGAACAAGAAAATATCCAGATGGGGATATATTATCCAACCCTAATAGAGTCAGGAAAGGTGGGGATGGGGAGGAATTGAAGGATGACTGTCCTGGGCACTTCCTCCAAATGGAAGTCCAGAAGGAATTCATTCATGGGAAGAGGGGCTGTGATCTTCTAGGAAGTAAAAGCAGCTGAGGAATGATGGTGAAGTCTGGACAGGCAGGAGTTGAGCTGGTTATACCCCAGTATCCTCAGGCAATTCTCCAAGACTGTCAGTTACAGACTATTCCCCCATCTCTATACCAGTAGAGAATAATGCCATCAAACCCAGAAAGTAAAGAACATCCAGGAAGATATGTTAATTGCTCAATAAATTACTTGCTCAAGGTCAAATAGCTTTTTTTTTTTCTGGATTATTACATATTGCCACTATGCCCTGTGCCTGAGGCCATGGGATAGTCTCACTGAAAAAAAATATGTGGTCAGAACCTATTTCCAGGGCAGCTTCCCCATTTTATTAAATCATCTCAACTGGAAAGTAACCTTCTGGCATTCCCTATTCTCTACCCACCCCACTTTGAGTTTATTGTTTCACCCTCAGTCTGAAGAATTCAGGTCAATTGGAAATGGTTACTCCCTAGAAATAGTTTTAGGACCCCTGTTTTAGATTTTTAGGTTATACACAAAATTAGGATTATCTTCCTGGCAGTAACTTTTTTTTTTGGAGGGCAGTTGGGGTTAAGTGATTTGCTCAAAGTAACATGGCTAGTAAGTGTGTCAGGTGTCTGAGGCCGGATTTGAACTCAGTTCTTCCTGACTCCAGCCGTCCCCTGGCAGTAACTCTTGCCACAAAACCAGAATGAATTACTAGGAGACAGAGTAGAACATAATGATGCTGTCTTGGACATCAATTCAATGTGGTCCCATGTGTCCAGTTACCACCTGAAAACCCATCCCTTATTCAGCCTCTCACCATAAAATCCCCAGTGTCCCTAAATGTGATGAATCAAAAACAGCAAGCAGTGCATGGGTTTCCCTCCTTTAATTTTAGCAACAACAAACTACATTATTGCTGACACAAATTAGTAACTGTTGCCATGGGAACAGAGTGAGCCAGCTCCCATGTAATATATGTTCACAGTTACATTTCTTGAGTTAGTTAGGTCAGGATGAAGCTCTTCCCTCAGGGGACAAAGAGTTTCTATTTTTTAAAGAAAATTTGAGGACAAGTGAAGGAAACTGGAGTCGACAACTCCTGTCCTGTCTACTCAGCTACCTTAACAAATTAATGCTAATATAATGCAATCATAACATAACACAATACAATATGATATAATAATATGACAATGGATAGCATTTCTATAGCACTTTAAGGTTTTCAAAGTACTTTACAAATATAATCTCATTTGATTCTCACAGTAGCACTAAGCACAGTACCTGGAATGTAGTAGGTACTTAATATTGATTAGTGAATTAGTGTTTAGTGAATTGAACAGCCCTGGGAAATAGGTGTGCCTGATTTTACAGATGAATAAACTGAATCAGATAGAAATTAAGTGACTTGCTCAGGGTCACACAGTTTTTTTTTAATTTTTATTTTATTATTATTATTTTTTTAAGCAATCGGGGTTAAGTAACTTGCTCAAGGTTACACGGCCAGTTATTTCTGGGTGTGGTGCTGAGTGTCTGAGCCCGGGATTTGATCTCCAGGTCAATCCTGACACTGGAGCCAGTGCTCTTACTCACTGAGCCACTTGGCCACCCCAGTCACACAGTTAGTAAATGTCTGAGACCGGATTTGAACTCAAGTCTTCCTGACTCCTGGTCCATTATTCTATCCACTATACCACCAGCCACCCCAAGTTTCTTTCTGTGGTATGGTCTTAGGGGTAGATGGCTCACTGAACAAGGAGGATTAATATTCACTAGACCCTTTTAATGAGCTGGATCTTTCTTAGAGACAGGAACTAGGATTGGGAATAAGGATCCTTCTAGGTCCATGATATTCTAGAAATCTTTGGCCACTATCACAGCTTCTCAAAATTTTCTACAAAGTATAGTTATTTTACCTATAAATACTACAAATTAGATATAGTAGTTACAGTATTTTTACCATGTACTGACCATATAGTAGTTATGGTATTTTTACCATATACTTACCACTTAGAGACTTTATGAGAATGAAAATAAAGTGCTAAGAATTTCAAAGAAAGAGGGATGGCTAGGTGGCACAGTGAATAGAGCAACGGCCCTGGAGTCAGGAGGACCTGAGTTCAAATTTGAGCTCAGACACTTAACACTTACTAGCCATGTGACCTTGGGCAAGTCAATTAACCCAAATTGCCCTGCCCTCCAAAAAGCAAAAAAAAATTTTTTTCAAAGAAAGAAATCCAATAATTTCATATTAGAAATTGTCTTCTATTTAACCTGAAGTGAGTGAACATGTGTGTCAGTTCTTTTTATGGTTATGCTTGTCTCAGGAAGCACAAGATTTTCCACTTCCCATATTGATGTTGTTACCCACTGTTATCCTTTCCCCCCTCTTACATTGTTTTCTTTTTAAAACTTTTGAGTGCCGTATGGATCCATAATGCTGCAACCCTGGGAAGACACTGTGGAAGAAAGCTGCCTCCTAGATGACCGTCTATTTAATAAACTTTGAGTAATTTCACCTGCCAACCAGAGAGTGCACTTTATTCTGTAACACACCTCCAAATACATCTTACACTTAACTCCCAAGTAAGTGTTCCCAGAACACTGCTGTACATATTTCTCCATCATCAAAAACCTTCAATGACTCCCCAGTTATTTACAGCATAGATTCTTACAGCAGTATCTTGGAATTTGTTTTATTTTGTCTTTCAATATGTTGATAACTATATTTCAGTATAACTAGTTTCCTTTGTAATCCTTGCATTTTATTTTATATATTTAGAAACATTCATTCTGAGATGGCCACTATAGACTTTACCAGACTGCCAGAGGGATCCATGATACAAAAAAGATTAAGAACCCCTTGGTCTACTGAATAAAGTCCAAACTCCTAAGCCACATTCTTTCAAGCTCTTCCATAATATAACCCTTATCAGTAACAACAACAGCAACAATCACACACTGTAAGATAGGTGATACCTGTCTTTTCAGTCTTATCTCCCCTTAAACAAAACTGTTCTATTGATTATTCTCCAGATATGCCTCTGTTCCTATACTCTTGCCCTTCCGATTCCTGAAATGCTCTCCCTGCTCTTCTCTGCTTGTCTGAATCATCTTTTTTTCAAGGTCCAACTCAGGTTCCACTTCCCCTATGAAAGCCTTCCCAACTGTCAAAGCCCTGAGTAAAATTTCTAGCCTTTGAACTTCTTACCTACCATTTACTCCATTTGCTTAGCAGCTAAGGCTACCTTGTATTTTTTAAAAATAATTTTATGTGTATGTCTGTCTCTGAAGTTTGCCCAGGAGGTATTTTGCATCCCCAGGTCCTTGCATGTAATAGGTGCTGAGTGCGACTTTTTGATGAGGCTGATGATGATAGTGATATGACTGGGCACTTTCTCAGCATACCTCTGCAGGTCCTGCTCCTCCCCTTTGGAGAGTTTCCTAAGTAATTTTTTGTCTGTTTTAAAGAAGGCTGATTGGCTCCTGGTTGATTCTCTGCTTAGATAGGAGCCTAGTTTGAATACAGAATTTGCAAAAGAAGAGAGGAGTTTTCTTCCCTGGTTGGTTCGACAAAGAGTATCTTATACAGTGTCCAGACCTGAAAGGGAAGGAGAATTAATTTTACTTTGTGTTTATTGATTACCTCACCGTAAAGAATTCCAAGTCAGATGTAATTTATCTTTGCAATGTAAAGAAGGGAGGGATAGTTACTTCATCCATCATGATAATAGTTCAGAATTAGATCCTTCCTTTCACATATACTAGCCATGTGCCCTTGTACAAATCATTTAACTTCTAAGCGCTCAAGGCCAGTGGTGTCAAATTCCGATGGAAATGGGGCCTCTAGTCTGTACATAAAGATCCCTGGGGGCTCATAGGAAGTATTTTTAAAATGTGATATTATCTAGGTCTTATAGTATTTTTATTTATTTTGTTAAACATTCCCCAATTATATTTTAATCTAGCTGGGCACACTTGAGTATGTTGGTAGGCCACATGCCATCAGCAGACTACATGTTTGACACCTCTCCTCTAGGCAACTCTCTACAACTCTTTGAGCTGCAGAGAAAAGTGTCAGCCTATATTGATAGAGTGGATTTCCTCAGTTGGAATTTCCTAAACCAGTGCTATTACTGCTCCAGACCCATTCCTCTCTTAGGAATCTGCCACCCCAAATACCTATCAATGTTCCAACTGGCTAAAAGTTGAAACTCCCCCTTTAGACCCTTATTTTTTTAGCTTGAGTAGGAGGATAAGTGTCATAATTCCCAGGTTAAGGGTGAGGATACTGAAGGTGAGAGGTTCATGTAGTTAATAGGTGGCAGAGCTGGATTAGACTTCAAATGACCAGATTTCCATTACATCTAAGTGAAGTGACCTCTCATCTAAAAGTACAGCTCCCAAGGACAACCAGTCTTTACTCGTGATATCTGTGATACCTGGGTAAAGCCTTCACTTATCAAAGTGGCTTTAGTAGTGTGTGTGTGTGTGTGTGTGTGTGTGTGTGTGTGTGTGTTGAAATTCTTCTAGCAGGGGTCTCCAAAGATTTTGCACTTCAGGGACTATAACAGTCCACTGGGGAAGTAGATATACCCCAAGGGGCACTTGCAAACATTTTTTGTTGTTGTTTGGTAGTTTTCCAGTTGTGTTTGACTCTTCTCTTTTTGACCCCATTTTGGGGTTTTCTTGGCAAAGATACTACTGTAATTTTCCATTTCCTTCTCCAGCTCGTTTTACAGATGAGGAAACTGAGGCAAACAGGGTTAAGTGACTTGCTCAGGGTCACATAGCTAGTAAGTGTCTGAGGGCAGGCATCTTCCTGACTCCAGACCTGGTTCTCTATACACTTTACCACCTTGATGCCCATTTGCAAACATATGGGAAGTTAATTTCTAATTCTGATAGTGGCTGGGTCAACCACCTCTTCTACCAAAACTCTGTGAATTCAGGGCATATTGGGAAGACATGGTAGCCAGTGGGTAAGGTCCGTGCTCCAAAACCGTTTGAAGGCCACTCATCAACAACACTATTCTAATAAGCTACAGCCAGAGAGGCAGTCTAAGGGAAGTTTTTCCAAAAGTATTCAACTCCACCATATAATTTAGTACAGGGCACACCTATATGTCAGGGCAGGGGGAGTAGGGTGGGACAATCATTCTGTAGCTGCAAAAGGACAAACCCTTGAGAAAGCAAATTACATTAGACAGTTATTTAACTCCTATTTCTGGTTGCCTGACTTCTGATTGATTTTGTCTCTCCCTCCTTCTTCTTTTCCTACTCCCCCTTGCTCAGGCTTGAAATCACCCCTTTGAATCCTAGCTTCCTGTTTCCTCCCAGATTTTGTTGTCTTGAGAAACCTTGGTTCTGAAACCAGCCTCTGGTTTACACCTGGGAAGGTGGGTAAGGAATCATTTCAGTTTGGTAAGAGGTAATAGGTGGAGGAGAGAGGTCCAGTGGTAGGGAGTAGTAGGAAGCAGTCTTTGCAGTAGGTGGGGGAGGGTGCGGCACAGTGTCAGGAGAAGCCATCTAGTCTAGGTACCTAGAAGCACCTGGTCAACATCCGTGAGGTTTGGCAGCACACAGGTATCAGAACCCACCCTCCTTTTTGGAGTTCAAACACAACCACTTCTGCTTTACAGCTATCATTTCCCTCACCGGACTGTGAGCTCTTGGAGGGCAGGGCTGATATCTTCTTTCTCTAGCACTAAGTGACACAGTCTCAGACAGAGGCTGCCAAAACTTTCTGTTACTCAGTAAACATCTATTAAGTGCCTACTGTATGCTCACCTCTCTGCATGCATAGGCACTTAATGCATATCTGTTGAATTATCTTATGTTCTAGAGACTTGTGCTTTACCTTTCTCTTTTCAAAACCTTACTTGCTATTTGCCACAAAAAAAGGAACAAGTCTCTAGCCTGCATTGAAACCTCATGCTCTGTGGTTCTCTTGTTTCTTTTACCTGTGCAGATCCCTCCTGGCTGCTTGCTTTGGCTTGGCCATTTTCTCTTTGATGCTACCTCAGTTGTCTATGTTTACATGTAACAAATTTCCTCAGTTTTGGGTACTATTCCTCAATTTTCAGTCCTAATTTACTGTGGTTCTTTATTTTTCTCTAACATCCTCCTCCTCTCCCCAACCATCTGGTAGCCTGTTGGTTTTTCCATGAGTTTATATTTATAGGATTATAGAATTTAGGACTGAAAGATGTGTGTGATCCCTCATTTTACAGATAAGGAAACTGAGTCCTAGAGAGGCTAAATCACTTGTTCAAGGCCACATAGTTGTATGTAGCAGAGCCAGGATCAGAGCTGGCTACAGAGATTTTGACTGCTCTACAAAGCTCACAGGTCCAACTTCATACCTGTTCTATAATCCCTCCACCCTGCAGAAATAAAAAAATGATAATGTATTTATCAAAGCTGAACAACCTGCTTGCATTCACTCTATTTTGTAGTGGGTAGCAGGGATAGCTAAAGCAAGGTATATTCAAGAAACATTTAGCCATTTGTGGCTAAGATGAAGGAAAATCATACCTTGGGAGAAGGGAAAACTCAATTATTTATCATTTGATTTCTTTCACGTACTAAAGCCCTGGCATAAATTTTAGCAGTGAATCCCAAATCAGTTGACCATAACTAGTGTAACATCAAATCAGTGTTTTAGTCTATCTTTTAGATGGAAAAACAAATGAATCTTCCAAGATTGGATGGAAATGACTTGATTGAGAATGTACATGGATAAAGCAGGACCTTATATTTAGAGCTGGAAGGAGACTCATGGACTATCTAGTAGTGAGGGGTGGGGAACCTGTGGCCTTGAGGCCATATGTGACCTTTTAGGTCCTCAAGTGTGGCCCTAAAGAGACTTGTGCATTACGTTTCTCTTTTAAAAAACTTAGCAGATATTTGCCACAGAAAAAAGGAACAAGTGCCGAAAGGGCTGCACTTGAGGACCTAGAGGACCACAGGTGGCCTCGAGGCCAGAGGTTCTACCCCTGGCAACCCCCTTGTTTTAAAGATGAGGAGACTGTGGGGTGAGAGCCATTCATGTTAGGTGATTTCCCTGAGGCCACATAGGCAGTATGTATCACAGGTGGGATATGAATCTAGGAGAATGTTGTTTAAATCTTGATTAATAAATAGTGGAGTATTTCTGTGAAAGGCAGGAGATAATATAGGAGAAAGAGTCCCAAGATGAGTACTCATTATCTGACAATTCAGCCATCTCTAATCCTCAGGTTTCTCATCTATAAAATAGGGTTAGTAACACTTTCCTCACAGGCCCTGTGTCAGGATCAAATGAGATAATGCATGTGATAACTCCGGATTTGATATGTATCAGTAAATATAAGGTACTGTGATTATTATCATTTGTGTTTCTTGATGATTATACTGCTGAATTTCGTGATAATTTTAAATGACTCTGCTCATCTGATCTCATAGTATTCTCTGTTTATCTAACAGGGGGACTGGCTAATGAAGATAGTCATAGAAGCATGTGTAGAGGGCTTTGCCAGTTGTTAGCCCATGCATTGGGTTTTCTGAGTTGGCTTTTGGAAATTTGTGATGTTATGTAATAGAAAGGTCCTGACCCATGAACAGACCAAATCTAGCTCTCTTTCCTGGTGGTGATCAAAGGAAGATATAGTGTAAGCCCCTGGGTGAAGAGACCTCAGATCCTCACCTCCCCAACCCACTGTGTGCCCTTTTGTATGCATACTCAGTTACAGCAGTTGAAAGATTTTTCTTCACTGCACAGTAAGCACAGGAAACAGTCACAGAATACAGCAGGGCCACATCATCATCACACATTTCCAGAAGCAAGCTCCCCCAGCCTGTGCCCATTTGGGTTGGCAGCAGGCAGATCTAACCCCCTTTGCATGTCTCTAGGGCTGGACCTTTATTGGCCAGACCAGGGATAGGGAACCTGTGGCCTCAGGGCTACATGTGGCCTTCTAGGTCCTTGGATGCAGCCTTTTGACTGAATTCAGATTTTACAGAACAAATCCTTTCATTAAGGAGATTTGTTCTGTGAAGTTTGGGTTCAAAGGGACACACTCAAGGATCTAGAGGGCCACAGGCTCCCTACCCCTAGGCCAGACCTGTTGTGTGCTCATTCTAATCCATATCCATCTGTGTGCATGCCTTATCTCCTCTACAAGACTTAAGTTCCATGAAGGCAAGGATTTTTAAAATTCACTTTTGTATCTTCCCTAGGGTTTAGTACAGTGTCTAGCTCACAGTAGTTAACTTAATAAATGTTTGTTTATTTAATGAATAAATTTGATGATTGAATAAAAGAATGACTAGTTTGATCAGCTGTAATTTTCCTTGCTCTTAATAATTTCAAATATCTTGTGATTTGCTGTTATCAGTAAGACCGAATCTCCCCTGCCCCCTTTAGTCCCCTGGTCTTTTTTCTTCAAATTCTGTAGTCATTACTATCAGACGGTTTCAGTGCTCCCAGGTTCAGAGAACCTGGACAAGCTTCTTAACACTGGAACAGAGTGACTGAGCCTATATTTTGGAATTGGCCAATTTGAGCTATAATGTGAGGCCTTCACTGGGGAGTGATCTTCAGCCTCCTTGCCCCTGTCCTTATGGACTCTTTCTGCTCCTGCTGGAGCTGAAGCCTGTTGCTATACCCTGAGGTAGCCTACATCTAGAACCTTTTAGTGTTAGCCATTAGAAATAGTTCTCCTTTCACAGCCTCAGAAGAAACTTACCTCCTCTTTTCTGAATCTTCCTCTAAGCAGCAGAAAAAGGTGCAGGATCAATTGGCCCAGTCTTTTCAACTCTCTATACACTACAGTCCTCATGTTATAGTTGTGAGGACCCAGACTTACCTGCTCACTGACTGTCCAACCTTGGGCAAATGAATGAACTTTGGACCTCTGATGTGTCCTTTGTAAAATGATGATGTTGTAGTAGGAGATGTCCTCAATCTCCTCCAGCTCTACCAATTTGTGATCTGGGTTACTTGTGTTCAATGCTCTGCCATCCTTCCATGATACTGGTTAAGTATAAGGAAGTCCAGAGATTTTTTTGCCTTGGATCTAACATTGACTCTGGAACCACAGAATGTTACAGTTAATTGAGACCTCACAGTCAGTCCACAAGTATTTGTTAAAGCACTCACTATGTGCCAGGCACTGTGCTAGGGGCCAGGTATACAAAGATAGTTCCTACCCTCAAGGAGCATACATTCTGTTAGGGGAGAGAGGGTAGTAGAGTGGAAACAGAGCTGGACCCGGAGTCAGGGGAGACTTGGGTTTGAATCTTGACTTTGACACTTACTAGTTGTATGACCATGGCCACACTTCATCTTTCTGAGTCTCAGTGTCCTCATCTGTGAAGTGGGAATAATAATACTTGCATTCCCAACCTTGCTTTTTAAACCTTAAAGTGAGGCAGAAATATGAGCTCTTACTTTTAACTAGTCATAAAGGTGTTGTTGAAGATATTACCTATTTCTGTGGGTGTGTGTATAGCTGAAAGACTGATGCCTGACTCATCCCTTGCACGTGGGGTACATGTGAAGGGTGTCAGTGAGTCTGTTGGCTCAGCTCTCCCTCTAATTTGTTATTTTCTGCTGCTTTGTCTTTCACCCATGTTCTTCCTAGCATACCACAGAGTTTGAAGTTGGGCAGGGTTGTCTTTCTCGTGTTGCTTGCACCCATGTAGTTTTTGGCTGTTCCTTTTTGGTCAGTGGCTTAGATATCATGCTGTCTGTCACCAGCTACCACTATCACTGGTGGCAATATACCTACCCATTGGCGGTGTTTTGAAGCGGCCATCATTTCCAAGGGCAGGTGGTACTTAGTAAAAGTTCTCTGTAGGGCACATAGCTGGCACAGTGAATAGAGCACTGACCCTGGAGTCAGGAGGACCTGAGTTCAAATCCGGTCTCAGACACTTAACACTTACTAGCTGTGTGACCTTGGACAAGTCACTTAACCCCAATTGCCCTGCCTTCCTCCCTTCAGAAAGACCAGACAAAAAAGTTTTCTGTGTATCTGGATGACAGACTAGATTCTCGAACCTTGGCTGGCATTCTAGAATTCTCTTACTGTTATTTTCTTCTTTTTCTTTTTTTCTTTCAGGTAGGATGCCTAAGTAATGATAACATTCATCAAGCAGCCTAGTATATTCCATTCCATTCTGGAAACACTAAGGATCTAATGTGTGAAAGTGCTGGGCATAGTAGGGTGATTGGGAGATAACAAGGTTTAGATGAAACATTGGTCCCTATTGTCATGGACCCTGTAGCCTAATAGGGAGATATGGCATGTACACCATTAGCTAGAATGCAAAATCATTATGTATATGGTAAATGCATTTTAAAGGGGTACAAAGAAAAGTGCTAGGTGAGTCTGAGAAGGGGAAGATTAACAAACTTTCTCCTGGGGAGTGGGACCAATTTGGAGGGAAGAGAGAAGGGGACATTCGAGTGGCATTTGACATTGAATAAGTACTTTAAAGCAATTCATCAGTGGGACAGGAAGAGGGGGGACATTTCAGGCATGGGGCTTAAGGAAAGAGGTAGAGACAGGGAAACAGGCTATGTTTGGAAGAAAGAGAGTAGAGTCCTATTTGACTAGACCCTAGTGTATGTGAAGGGCAGTTATGTGGCACAGTGCATTAAATCCCAGGCCTGAAGTCAGGAAGACTAAGCTAACTGAGTTCAAATCTGGCCTCAGATACTTAGTAGCTGTTACTTAAGTGGGCAAGTCACTTAACCCTGTTTGTCTCAGTTTCCTCATCTGTCAAATGAGCTGGAAAAGGAAATGGTGAACCACTCTAGTATCTTTGCCAAGAAAACACCAAATGGGGTCACGAAGAGTTGGACATGAGTGGGCAACAGTGCATATGAAGGAGATTAGTATTAAAATAATAGTGGAAAGGCAGGGAGAGGTGATTACTGTGGAAAGCCTTGAAGTTCCTGCCAGAGTTTGAACTTTATTAAAATAGTGGCACTAGGGAGCCACTGAAGATGTTTGAGCATAATAGTGACATGACTAGATACATATGGATACTTAGAAATAAAAAGTTGTACCTGGAAGGTCTCACAGCCCTTGAAGAAGGTTGTATAATTTAGTCTAAGAACTTTAGTTTCTCTTAAAGTTTGCTGTCCCATGTTCTCTGCCCAGTTACCAAAGGACTGATGTCTTTTGTTACACTTCCAATCCTCTGTCATTGACGAAAATCTTTTTTCAAGTTAAAAATTCTGAGAATCAGAAAGAGATTTATTTTAAATTTCCTACTTTAGAGTAGACATATGTATCAGCTATTAGTAATTATCATATCAACCAATGTAGCTAATGATTCAGCTTGTGTTATAGTGGATAAACTGGGAACCCATGGGAGTGAAACCTCTCATCACTTGTATGTAGGTTGTTACAGTAGACTTGTCAATTATTAAAATGCATTTAAAGGTGGCTTCCTCAGTTACACTCATGAATTATTGCCCATCAGTAAAGGCACCAGGGCTTTAATTTCATGAGGACTTGTCAGTTGTGAGGTGAACATAGTTCTTTAGAGAAGCTATTGCATAAGATGCATAGATATTGCATATCTATTGCATAAGTCAGTAAGTGATTATCAGTTACAGAGAGGTCCAGCCAGAACCAACTTTGGGCAGACACACATACAGACAGTCATGACTTAAAGACATTTCACATGCAGATCATGGGTGCTCTACTATGAATGGGCACTGGCCACCAGAGCTTGCCTTTCCTTTTGTTACCAAGTCCACGCTCTCACTACCTACCTTGTTTTTCAAGGCTGAATGTTGCTATTTATACTATATTTAAGGCTCCTTCTCGGTTAAACAGACATTTTATGAGACAAACTGGGGACTTCCTTCCATTTACAATATTAATTTATAGGAAAATGTGTTCCGAGTTCAAAATAATTAACTTCCAAATGCATTTGAATGCTAGGCAGAAAAGTTTATATTTTACTCAATGGGGAGCCACCAAAGACTTTTAAGCAGAGGAGTGTTGTAAATTGATGTGATATATCTCTATATATCTATCTATATGTACACACATATACATATATGTATACATGTATGTGTGTATATAAGAGGAGTGTTGTAAATTGATGTGATATATCTATATGGACATGTACACATACATTCATATATGTATGTGTGTATGTATATGTGTATATATATATGAATCATAGGATCAGAAGATTTAATTCTAACATCTAGCTTAAGTCCAACTACCTACACCAAGGCTTAGAGAAATTAAATGAATTGTCTATGTTCTAGAATACTTTCTATTGTAGAGTCATAATCAATGGCAGGTATAATTTGACCTATATATATACATACATATATACACACACACAAACATATACCTGTGTGTATCAATGTGTATGTTACATACATGTACATATAAGTACATGTTTCACAATGGAGAGAGCCCTGGGCCTAGAGTTAAGAAATCCTGGGTTTAAATCTAGCATCAAGCACTTGTTAGCTGTGTGACTCTGTATAAGTCACTTAACCTCTCTCTGTCTCAGTTACTTCCCTTTTAAAATGGGAATAATAATTGCACCTACCTCGCAGAGTTTTTGTGAAGATTAAATGAGAAAACATGTTAAACACTTTACAAAATTTTGAGTGCTCTATAAATGCTAGCTGTTATTGTTAAATACATCTGTTGATGTGTGTATATAGGAGGCAGCTAGGTGGCTCAGTAGATAGAGCCCTGGGTCTAGAGTCAGGAAGATCTGAGTTCAAATTTGACCTCAGACACTAGCTATGTGACCCTGGGCAAGTCACTTAACCTCTGTTTGTCTTAATTACCAGAGAAGGAAATAGAAAACCACTCCAGTATCTTTGCCAAGAAAACCCTATAGACAATATGGTCCATGGGATCTCAAAGAGTTGGGCCCAATTGAATGGACTGCACAAACAACAAAATATATACATACATACAAACATACATACATAGTATGATCTTGTGCTGGCAACACTCCCCCCTTTTCTGGAGTTGGTGTTCTAGAAGTTTGAATACAGTTTTAAGCTATTAAATCTTATTGATCTATGGCTACATATATGTATATGTTATATATGTATACATATATAGGCACACACATCACATATACATGTATATATGTTATGTACGTGTTGTATATGTGAATATATTACATATACATATATACTTCATAGGATTATTGATTTAGAGCTGAAATGAACTATAGGGGTCATCTAGTTCAGCCCTCTTATTTTACAGGTAAGGAAATTGAGGCCCAAAGACATTAAGTGAAATTCCCCAAGGCTGCAGAAATAATAAAAAACAGAATCTGTATTTGAACCCAGGTGTCTGGCCCTAAATTTAATGCTCATTCTGCTGCACCATGACTGCTCTTGTACCTTGTCTTCCGCCCATTCTTCCAATTCACCAGCTCCTTAATGGAAGAAAACATTTCCCCAGTTCAGCACATCCCTATAATTCCTAGCAGGGTGCCATCAGCTAATATGACAGTTATAATGAATAATGGTGACATGCAGCTCTGCTTAGATTGTGGTATTAATAGAGACATCTTAAATGAATGGATGTGTCCTTTATTGCCCAGAAAGTGGTAAGGGGGACAGGTGATTATTTCAGTACTTCAGTTAATTTCACTGATGTGTGACAACTCCTTCTACTGACCATTAGTTCCTGCAGTCAAGACCATTCATGACTCCTAAGCCAAGATTCTGGTGATGAATCTCTCTTTCCCTATGTACACTGCTCCTCAGGTCACACCCATCCACACACCCACCCACTCTCTCTCTGTCTCTGTCTCTCTCTCTGTCTCTGTCTCTGTCTGTCTGTCTCTCCCCTTTCTATCTCACTCACCCCCTAGGATTGTGCTCGAAGCTTTTCCTTTCTTGGTGTTAACTGTCTGGGTTTGTGTATCTCATAACCCTTGGACAAGTCAGGGTCATTTCCACTCCATGATGAAGTATTAGAACAGGAATTTTGTAGGAGAAATAATAGATGCTCCCAGTTTATTTGTCTTCCTGGACTCTGTGCCTTTTGAGATGGTGGTAGTCATGGTCACTGTTACCATCCCTGTCTGATCTCCATCTCCAACCATCTCTGTCATCCCTCAGATGTGGACTTTGTGCCGGGTGTAACATAGTTGGAGGTAACACCCAAATGACACAGACCTTTCTTTCTCTTTGTAAGTTTTCATACATATCACTGAGTTGTCTGGCAAATACTCAGCTTGGGATAGGAGGCAGTTGTTTCCAGTTTGTAACATAAACCTGTGCAGGTGGATGCTGCCAGAAAAAAGATGGAAATAATGCCTTGTATTTGGAAGTAGTGTGGTCCCAAGGACTCTGCATTCTCATTCCCGTTGTGTGACTAATCAGCTCTCTTACCTTGGGTTACCCTCTCTCGGTTCCTCTTTCCTCTTCCAGAAATTTATTTTACCATTGTGGAGTGTTTTTGATAATTGACTGTTGGAAATATGAAGTTACAAGTGAGAAATACTCACTTGTTGTCAATGGGAAAACACTTTGATTTAAAGAAAGATGCTATGAGATGGTTCTTAGGACCCTGGAGTCAGGAGAATTGGATATTCCAGTTCTGCCACTAACTCACCTTGGACAAACGGCTCCTTTCCTGGGCCTCAGTCTCCTTTTCAAAAGCAGCCAGTTGGACCAGATGATCTTTAAAGTACCTTCTAGCTTTTAGGTTTCTGAGCTCATTTGTAGTCCAAGCATTAACCCATTCATTTAAACCCGTTCTCTGGGAACATAGCCGGCAAACTTTGTTCTCATCCCTAACCTAGAGATGGGTATGGTTTTAGACAATTCATAGAGTGTCTGCTGAATGCTGTTTTGCTGGACACATTGTCTCCACTGAACAGGACTTTGCTGGTTACATATTCTCTACCAGATGCTCCTGCAATGGACGGATAGTCTCTGCTGCCAGGCATGATTTCATCTGACACATGGTTGTAAAGTGTCTCTCTGTTTCCAATTTCTGGATTTTGCTGGAGTCTTTCCTTTATTGATGTGCTATCTATCTCTTCCTTGAAAGGAGAGTTGGCTCTTTCATACTCTTTTAGTTTAAACCTCATAGGTTTTCCCCAACTCTTTTAGAGTAGCAACCTTCAGCTGGAGACCAGCAAAAGTTGTCCTCAGGTAAAATAAACAAAACAAAACAAAATCCTGTTTTTTCCTTTAAGGAGTAGCTTTTCTTCCTTTCAGAGTCTTGAATAGGCCTTTCATTTCCATCTTAAGATACTTTGCTTTAGGCTCCAAGGTCTTTCAGATAGAGTGGAGATACTTGTAGTTATTTAGCTAGTGCCCTCAGGATCAAATCTATCTTTTGAACCAAACTTTCTGATTCAGGGCTTTCTGGTACATCTCTTGGGTCCAAGACCTCACTCTGTCTTAGAATAGGCATTTCATATTGCCTTCCTCTTTTTATATCTATGGGTTTAAATTCACCTAATCATCATCTATGCAGATGCTACTCTCCTGACAAGCTTCCAAGGGCATTGGGATCTGGAATTTCTCAATTCCAAAATCCTTTCTGTTTTCCCTTATGAATGGAAGAAGTAAGGGCAGCTAGGTGGCACAGTGGATAGAGTGCTGGGCCTGGAGTCAGGAAGACTCATCTTTCTGAGTCCAAATCTGGGCTCAGACACTTACTAGTGAACAAGTCACTTAGCCCTTTTTGCCTTATTTTCCTCATCTGTAAAATGAGCTAGAGAGAGAAATGGAAAACCACTCGAGGATCTCTGCTAAGAAAACCCCAAATGGGGTCATGAAAAGTCAAACATCTGAACAACAAAAAGCCTAAGGGGCAAGATTGTGACCTTTTTCCTGTCTGCCTAGCCATATTCCCAGACTTTTATTGGTATCTGCAATCAGCCCATAGACTTGCATGGTCTATGGGGTTGGGTTTGGCAAGAGAGGGTTTCGGGCGGGGTTGGGGTTTGGGGGGCGGGGAGGGATTTCCATTGACCAATGGAAACGCTGCCCTTGGGTTTGCTGGCACACCTGGTCCATACTCTATGCATACTTAGGAAGCCAGCCAAAGACTTTTCCTGGCTTTCAGTTCCCTTTCCTAACTATTGCTTAAGGGACAATGAGATAATGGAAACTTATTACTTAAAAAAAAAAAAAAATCTGTGACCTCAGCAGTTTGCATTCTCCTTCTAGTGATATAGATTGTATTCCCCTCCAAGTCTTAGTAGACAGCCCTAGTCAGCTGCTGTGATCAAAACTTATCACCTAGTTGTCCAGGTTCTAGTGATGTTTCCCTCCACAAGGTTGAGAGGAACGTTCTTTGTATACTTTGCAATGCTATTTAAGTGTGATTTATTATTGTTGTTGTTATTGTTATTAGCTAAGCTGCTCCTTGTACACACAGTCTATCATCAGACCTTCTTAGCTTGGCAGAATCCTCCAGAGCTCATGCTCTGCTAACCTTTGAAATCCCATAGCAACCTAAAAAGACTGCCTGTCTCCTCAGGAATAAAAGTAGATATGAGCTGCGTTGGTGGAGGAAGCGCCCATGCTGATGAGGTCGAAGGTGTTTTGCAGGATTTAAGTAATAAGCTTCCTATATCTCACTGCTGCACGACCAGTGCCTGGAAGCTGAGATAGGATGAGTTCAGGGACCTAGAGGTGTCCTGGGAAGACCTCTATATCATTCGGAGCAGATCTTCAGGGTTTGCTTTGGGGAGGACTGAATAAGAATACTCTGTAAATGTGGATATAGTGTGTTTGCTCTAGCCCCATTCTCTCAGGGCTGAGCCTACTATATTGCCTTCTGAGGATTAGCTTGTCTTTTCTGCCATTGGCTTGAGCCCCCAAGCACCCCAGTTCTGTTTTACTACTTAGCACTGGGAAGCTTTTATAGAAAGATATTCATTGTAAAGTTAGAGTAAGCACAAAGATACAAGAATTTCTTCAGTACCTCTGGGGCTATTCTCCCCTATACCATCTCATTCTCTACTCAAAACTTAGCTCCTTTCCTATTAAGCATTAGTCCAACCAAGTTCATGTCCAAAGGCATCTTAGCTTCCAGATGAGTCTTCATGTCATCTTATGTTGGCATAGGTACAGAAGGCCATTTCCAAAGATTACTTCTCACTCCTTGGGTAATTATTCATGCTGAGCTGATTACAACCCCTGGCCTTGAACCCAAGACTCTAGAATTCCAGGATGCCAATGTACTCATATGTAAACCTTTTGAGCCTTCTAAGATAATGACACTCCACTCTGTTTACCTAGAAAGGAAAAAATAACAAAAAAGCTAAGCACCCAGGCTTGTTTCTTGGGGCTACACAGCCTGAAGTGGGAGAAGACCCTATAGATTTTTCTCTTACCAGATATGATCTAGTATGATCTCTCACCACATACTCTAAGTGAAGAGTCATAGAATGAAGTGGAAAGAGGCTAAAGGGAAGTAGCCAAAACCTAGAGGCCTTTCTGAATATCCCCAAAGCCAAACAGAAAGCTTTCCCTTCATCCCATAGTTAACTGAATGTCTAGGCATGTACTATGGTCTCCCCCTTATATAACATCCTGACTTTCTCAGAAGCAGACTCTTAAATAGGCTCTCCACATGGAAGGGGGCATGAGCTGAGGTGGTCTGTGTGGTCTAGACCCCAATCACACATAGAATTATAAAATCATATAAAATCTTAGATCAAGAGCTGGAAGGGACCTCAGGGGTCATTAAGGCCAAACTCCACATTTTATAGATGAATGGAGGTGGGATTTGGACTGAGGAGATTGTTCTCTGATTCTAATCTGCAATTCCTTTGACTATATAACACATCACTTCTCCTAATAGCAGTGGAGTGAGGATCTTTAACCTGGGGATAATGAATTTTTTGTGTGTAGATATTTTGATAATTGTGTTTCCATATGGTTATTTCTTTTGTAATCCTAGGTGGCCCAGTAAATAGATCAATAGGCCCAGAGTCAGGAAGACCTGAGTTCAAATTTGGCCTCATAGTGAGCCTGGGCAAATGATTTGCCCACTGCCTTCCTCAATTTCTCATCAGTAAAATGAGCATAATAATGGCACCTACCTCCCAGGGATGTTGTAAGGACAACATGAAATAATATTTGTGAAGTGCTTTGCCAACCTTAAAGTGATATGTGTGTATGTGTTATCTATTATCATTATCAATTAATATTATTATCTTAAAAATATTATAAAATATTATTCTGAGAAGGGGTACAGAGGCTTCTCCAAACTGCCACAGGTGTCTGTGATACAGAAAAAGCTTACAGCTCTGGAAGCAAGAGTCATAGAGTAGAAATGATGTCATTAACCTTACTCCCATCATAGAGAGAGACCTAGAGAATAGACTTTGATGGGGGTTGGGAGCAAATGGGAAGTGATGCTATGGGTTTTTAGTCTGTCTTCTAGTGATGTGAATTCTCAGCATTTTAGGGATTTTGCCAAACCATTCACCTTTTCAGGAATCTTTTCCATATGCTCAGCTATAAGGCCTAAAACCTTCAAAGGCCATAACAAAGGTTAAATAGTTGCTGATGCTGGTTTATCAAGGAAGACTGTGAGAGCTTCTTTAGCTGTTCGAGACACATTAGGGGAAGAAGGTGAGATGGACAGTTGAGTCAGGGGGGAGAAGAGGTTTCAGAGTTCCTGGGAGTAGCTGCTCGTTCCCATCCCAGAAGAGGAGAGCCCCAGTGACAAAACATTGAGTTGTCACAGACCATTGGGATGTTGTAGATGTACAGGAGACTGTTGATTGGACATGGTGTAAGCAGTTTGTGAAACCAAATCCAGAATGGTGAACTCCTTGCACCAAGCCCAGGTAATGGTGCAAAGGTGGTCAATGGTCTATCATAGTGGCTAGCTAATCTAATAATACTAACATTTACATGGTGCTTTGAGGTCTGCAGAGTATTTTTCATATGTGATATCATTAGGTCCTCACAAATAGAAAGGTATTATAGATGAAATAGATGCTATTATTATCCCCATTTGACAGATGAGAAAACTGAGACAGGGGCTAAGTGACTTGCCCAGAGTCACATCATCAGTAAGTGCCTGGTCTTCCTGGCCCCATATTCAATACTCTATCCACTGTGCGTGTGCGCACACATACACACACACACACACACATCCCTGCTTCTATAGCTGAGGCCACAGAGGTTAGAGACCTACACTATTTTCTGTCCTTGACAAGCTACCGAAGCTTGTCCTAGATATGGGTAAGGGAGCATAGGCATGAAAATTCAATTGTGATGGAGAGAGGAGGAGAGATAGGCATGTATGTGTCCATGTCTTTTATTTAGTGGGAAAAGTGAATCCTAATGATGATAGAGATGCCTGCAGTCAGTCAGTCAGTCAGTCAACAAGCATTTATTAAGACAAACACTCAAAGTGGCTCTTATCTCCTTGGACTACAGTCAAGAAAGTGCTAAGGGCATAGGAACCAACATCATAATATCACATGGTCGGAGAATCTTGAAGATCCCTTCAGAAGGCTGTTGAACCACTTAGCCCAATACTTTCACTAAGCCCTCAAAAGTGAAATGTCATCTAAGATTGTTCAAGCTGGGAAGAAGTGAAACTGTCCCAATCAGTAAACTCAGTAAACATGTATTAAGTGCCTACTGTTAATCAGTCAACATTTATTAAGTGCCTGCTGTATTCCAGACACTGTGCTAAGCGCTGGGGATACAAATAAGAAGGAAAAAAAGATACTCCCTGCCCTCAAAGAGTTTACAATCTAATGGGAGAAGAAGACAAATAAACAATTAATCAATCAATCCATTGGCAGTGGTTAAGACACTGAGTCAGGAAGACCTGGGTTCAAATCTGGGTTCAGATACTTGTTGTGTGGCTGTGAGCAAGTCACTTGACCCAGTTTGCCTCAGTTTCTTTATAAAATGAACTGGAGAAGGAAATGGCAAACCATTCCAGTATCTTGCCAAAAAAATTCCAAATGGGGTCACAAAAAGTTGGAAATGACTAAACAACAAATCTTTAAAGTGCTGGTTATGGAGTCAAAGGACCTGGGCTTTAATCTTGGTCCCAACACTTAGTACCTGTATGACTTTGAGCAAGTCACTTTGTACAGTAGAATGGTGGGTTTTTTTTTTTTTGTCAAAAGACTTGAGTTCAAATCTTGGCTCTTCCACTTACACTTGTGTGACCTTGGGAAAATCACTTAATTATTCTTTCTAGTCCTCGGTTTTATAACCTGAAAAATGAGGGGGATGGACTGGAGCAGGGCTGTCAAACTCAAAAAGAAATGGATCCAAGACAACCATATATTAACATTACCTATGCTCTATTATGTTTTTATTTATTTTGTTAAATATCTCCCAATTATATTTCAGTCTGGTTCAGGCTACAGCTATTGCAACAGTAGCTGCCAGTCTACATGTTTGACACTTCTAGAATCAAAAGTCCCTTCTGGGTCTGAATCTTTGATCCTCGATCTGTGATTGAGTCTCTTCTTTCATACAAGTCATCGTTGGCAATATGCTCCTTCCTACTTAAATCAAACAAGCCCTTCTTTGCCCTTTGGGCTATCCATAGTTTTGATTCGTCAGGGTTTGCAGTATCATATGATTTGTATAGCATGCAGTTGGATGAGTAAGCCCTTGAATTAGTCTGTCAGTTCATATGTCTTGAGCAGACAGGAAGAAAATAAGCATTTATTAAATGCCTACTATGTACCAGACATTATGTTAAGCATTTTATAAATATTATCTCAGTTGATCCCACAACTCTTTGAGTCAATCCTGTGAATTAGGTACTAGTATTATCTCCATTTTATAGTTGAAGAAACTGAGGCAGACAGAGGTTAAGTCACTTGCCCAGGGCCACACTGCTAGTGTGTGAGGGTGGACTTGAATTCAGGTCTTCCTGACTCTGGGCACACTGTGCCACCTAGTTACCTCACTATAGACACTACAGGTGAGGAAGGAGCTAGGATTGGGAATGAATAAGGGAAGTAACTGGACTGGATTGCTTTTGGAAAACTCCAAAAATGTCCAGCACCTACTCCCTGCTGCTCTGACATGAAAACTCCATCTTTTTAAGACTAATATTCTTCTTGGAAAGCTACGTGAATTATGAACGAAATGTGCAAGAAAAGAAATCATGCCCTGTTTGGAAACAAAATTAAGAAACACAAATTAAAGATGCCCTAGGATTTTGTTCTCACTCTACTGTTAGAGTAGATAAATTCTGGATCAATTTTGGACCCTTGTTTTTTGGTTCTTCAAAAAGAAATATTAGCAGATGCTACAAAAGGAAAAAAAATGCATTCCAAACCATAAGCAATTTATGCAGAGCAGCATGGGAGAAGGTGGGGTGGGGTGGGGCCTTCCTCAGTGTGCCAGTTGACCCTGCATCACAGGGGAAAGGTCCTGCTGGAAAACCTCTTTAGAACCAGCAAAAGCTGACCAGTAGGTCAAGAGCCTTTACAAAGCAGGAAGGATGGGATCCTAAGAGCTGTCAGAGGGGATCAAAGACAACCTCACAAACAAGCAGCTATCACCAGTCTCAGTTTATCTCTGAGCAATGCTTCACACTTTGACCTCTTCCCTAGTGCTGGCTCTATGCTTGACTCTGACCTGCTTTCCAAATTTCTCCTCTTAAATCTGTCCCTGGGTTAAAGTATTAAGAGGAAAATTTGGGGACTACAATCCCCTCAGACTAGATCTCATTTCTTTAGGGGTTACTGGCTGTGGGGGCTGTACTAGAAGCAGGGTCAATGATCTGGGGAGCTCTGCCATTCTTGGACTTCTTAGACTTAACCACAGATTGATGTGGCAGTTGGTCAGCAATTGTTGTCGGTGGTATTAAGGATGCCAGTCCCCTAGTCCATAGGTTTTGCTTCCCTTAATGATGGATATAGCAACTTGGCTGGAAGCAAGACTGGAGGTATGGGGATCACTGCCATTCCCAGAGTTCAGGTCCCTGGACTATCTCCTTCGAGGTCTTTGGGGAACTGATAGTCAAGGTGATGACTGTGGTTGTTTGATTAGTCTAACGTTCCACCTTTTGCCTGTCAGGGTATAGGAGTGACTAATATTGTGATTGGGG
>NW_027187378.1:28653275-28734119 GCF_028583685.1 Petaurus breviceps papuanus | reverse complement strand
GAGCGGAGGAGGGGGGGGGGGGGAGGAGGGAGGGAGAGAGGAGAATAAGAGAGAGGGAGAGAGAGAGAGAGAAGGGGAAGAGAGAGAGAGAGAAGGGGAAGGGAGAGCATACCATTAACAAAGCTTTAGGAAACAGACCCACAGTAAAGTTTTGGGAGGAGGATGAGAAATCCTAAAGAAAGATGGCGGTATTGCTAGAGAGGCAGAGTGGGGACCAGGACAGTATAGTCTCTGAAGTTGAGGAAGAAGAAGCTTTCTAATAAAAGGGAATAACCAACAGTATCAAAAAGGTGAAGGAAGTTAAGGACTAAAAAAAATGCCCACTGGATTTAGCGATTTGTATTTCTTTGGTGATTTGCTATCAGTTTCAGTAGATGAAGGTCATTTGTAAGGAATTTAAGGAGCGGTAAGAAAGTGAAGACACTGGTTATAGACAACTTTTCCAAGAAGTTTAGCAAGAAGAAGTGAGAGATTGGACAGTAGCTAGAAGACCTTTCCACTTTTATTTATTTATTTTTGAGGAACAGGGAGACCTAAGTACATTAATAGGGATATTGGAAGGACCTCATGAAAAGGGATAGATGGAAGATGCCTAATAGAGAAGGGATGTTGTTGGAATAAGACCCTGAAGGGCATGGGAGAGAATGGGATCAAAAGAGCAGTTAGGATTATCCTTTGTGAATAGCAGAAATAGTTCTGTTCTTGTGACTAACTTCCTGAGAAATTTTGAGGAGTGGAGGAGAGAAACAGAAAGATTTCACATTGGATGGCCTTGATCTTTTCAGTGAAAAGCTTTGTTAGTTAATTTAACCTGCATACCTCAGCCCTACACTCTGCACACATTTCTAATGCCTTCAGGCTTTAGATAATTGATGTCATTGTTTTTGTAATGCCTAATAATGATAATAATAGCTAGCCTTTATGTAGCGTTTGGAGTTTGGCAAAGTGTTTTATATGTTATACCCTTTGACCTACACAACAACCCGGTGAGATTGATGCTATATTATTCCCATTTTGCAGATGAGGAAATAGAGGCAAACAGAAATTAAGTGACTTGCCCAGGGTCACACAGCTAGAAAATTTCTGAGGTGGGATTTGAGCTTGGGTCTTCTTGACTCTTAAATACAACTCTCCATTGAACACACCACCTAGCTGCATATTTCATGGAGAGACATAAGAGATAAAGTGCTGGACTCATTTTAAGAAAGACTAATATCCCACTTGTGATACTAGCTCTGTAACCACAGACAAATCACTCTGAGCCTCAGGCAACCCTCTAAGACCTATCTACTTACTTAGAGATGGGTTGATCTGGAATTGGTAAATCATAAGTCATATGTCATGACCAATGGCATAAGGTTGTTGTGAGAGACAAGGAAGATTGCATTAAGTGAAAGCGTGGGGTGACCCTAAATGAGATGCAATAATAATTCATTTTCCGTAATGCTTTGAGTTCTAATGGGAGAGCTGAGATAAGAATGAAGGTCTTCTGTCTCTAAATCTTTGAGCAGAAGGTGGGGGAGGAAGTAAATGGAGCATTTTGTCCATTTCTGCCCTTTGGCATGATCTCTCACAGTGCTGTATGTGTGTATGTGTGTGTGCATATGTGTATATATGTGTGTGCATGTGTATGGGTGTATTTGTGTATTGTACACATGGGTAGTTATTTCTCCTACCATGTCATACTACAAGATTATATCTAATTTGCTGTCTGCTGTCAAGTTTGGTTTCATTCAGCATTGTGGTTTCCCCAGCCTGTCTGTCTCATGAAATTTCTGCTTTTCAGATCATTTTTCTCTGGGTATATGAGCTTCCTGCTGTCCTGATTTTACCTTGTTACCTTTCCTACCTGGACTTCAGAGGCAATTATTATGGATGGTTGGGGAGATGAGAATGGCAGGCCCTTACCTGGTCTGACTCTCTGCAGGTCTTATGACTCTGGCCAGGGAAGACCCTTGGTGACCTGCCCTACCTCTTCTTTGGCCTTTTCTTATAATTTGCCCTTCATGGCTGTAGAATCACCAGAAATAGGTGGGGTCAGCTAGCCTCTCAAACATCCTGAAAGAAAAGAAACTGTTACAGAAGGATGGGCCCCTTTCTAGACAGCCCCCCTTAGCAGGGGTTTAAGTAGGGAAGAGAAAGCAAGGTGGGCTTCTTCCTCTTTCTCTGCCCTATGTACTAACTTTCTAACTGAATGGTTACAGTGGTCACTCAGCACCCATTGGAAGAAACTGTTAGGAAAGGAGCTGGATCCTAGAATCTGCCTACAGGTGTCTTTGAAAGCTAATTAACCTGAGAATCGACAGAATAGTGTTAATTACTCACACATAAGCTTCTAGATCTAGAACTAGATTGAATCTCAAAGGATAGCTAGCTTAACTCTCTCAATTTTTACAGAATGAGCAAACTCATCTATAAAGTGAGGTTATGAGACTGGCCCAAGGTCACACAGGTAGTAAGCAATATAGGTGGGATTTGAAGTCAGCTCCTCTAACACTAGAGTCAGTAATTTTTCTACTGCATCTTGCTGTTTCTACATATTCTCTCTTCCTTATAACAACCCAGAGAATAGGTGGCACAACTATTATTATCCCCATTTTATGAATGAGGAAACTGAGTCTCAGAGAAGTTAAGTGACTGGCCAAAAGTTTCACAATTAGTATCAGAGCCAGAAATTGAACCCTGGTCTTTTCTGATTTCATGCCCCAGGCAGTTCCATCACTGCTGTTCTAGCCTCTGAATGTAATTAATTAGCACCTTAGCAGATCAGTCCCATGGAGTGCCCACAGTACTCTGTGTTAGCACTATAATGTTATAAGGAGATAGGAGTCTTAACTCTATGTATCTTACAATCAATTATATTAAATTGGCTGTTCTCCATTTAAAGAGATTACCTTACTGACTTAGTATATTGGGAATTCATTTATTCATTCATCAACGATTCATTCAGTGTTTATTCTGTATGCTAAGCACTGTGCTTGGTGCTGAGGGAGATGTGAAGATAATTAAGAAATGGTCCCCTGGCCTCCTGGAGTTTATAATCTAGCAGCAGGATAAAGTGGATTCATAAACATCCAGTAACTATGTGAGAAATATAGGCTAGAATAGGATGTGAATAGGAGAAGCACAGAGTGCTATGAAGGTGGAAGACTGAAGAGTCATTTTATCAGAGGAGGCTGCATAAAGGAGGTGGCATTGAATGGAGGCCTTGAAGGATAGTCAGAATTTCATCACATAGAGCTAGAGGAAGGGGAGGACAGTTTGTTTATAGAGAATTGTGTAGGAGAATGCCATTGATATGTGTAAGGCATGATGAGAAGTTCATTTTGCCTAGGGCATAACGGTATGAGATTATATAGTACCAGATCATAGAAGTCATTGAACGAGAGGGTTAGTAGCTTTAATTTATTTGCTAGGCAGTGGAAAGCTACTGAACAGAAGAGTGACATCAGAACTGTGTGTGAGGAAGATTAATCTGGCAGTGATGGATAGATTCAATTCAATAAACGTTTATTAAGCACCCACTGTGTGCCAAACACTGTGCTAAGTGCTGGGGATACAAAAAGAGGCAAAAGATAGGCAAAAAGTCCCTGCCCTCAAGGAGCTTACAATCTAGATTGAAGAAGGGTCAAATTAGAGGTGGGAGAACATGTGTTTTTCCACTAGTGGCCATAAATTGCTCTCTTGCCCAGTTTTCTTTAGGGACCGGTGGTATACTGTGGTTAGATCGAACCTCTCTGGAGTTCCAGGAGGAAAGGAATTGCAAAAATGATGTAAAGCTGTCAAAAATCAGCTGCCACAGGGAAGGAATACCAGTCTCAACTTGTCCCTTCCTAAGCTACAGCTCAGAACTTTGTTCTCACTCTGTACTCAAACTAGACCTGCTTCCTTTACTCTTTCTTCCCCAGCCTTTTTTATCAGCTTAATGAATTTTGGATGCTTCTGTCTCTTCTCAAGAGATGACTTTCCTAGTTCTGCAGAAGCAACTCAGTTCATTAACATGATGGGATCTCTACTCTTTGGGGAGTAGAGATCTCTCCCTATGTAGGGAAAAAGGGTAGTAAAACAGATTGGCCAAAACCCTTCTAAATTACACCTGATCTCTAGCTGATAGGCACATTCATCATTTCTGCCCCCTGTTCTTGTCCCTAAAGCACAGAATGCCTTTGTGAATTTGGGGGTCTCCAATAGAGAAGACTCAAGAGGGACCTGATGGTTACCTTGAGGTCTAGGCAGAGGTCCACCACTAACTTACCATATGATTTTGGGCAAGCCCCTTCTTTTCTCTGGCCTTGAGTTTCCTCCTCTGTAATTTGATGACTTTAGATTAGATGATCTCAAAAGTTCTTTCCAGTTCTAACATTCTGCTTTTATTCATCCTAGATGTGGTTTGCAAGTATAGTAGATAGAGTGCCAGACTTAGATTAAGGAAGACCTGAATTTGAGTCCTCACTTAGTCACTTGCTGTGTGACTCTGGGCAAGTCACTTAACCTCTCTCAGACTCAGTTTTCTCAGCTGTAAAAAAAAAAACTATAAGAGCATCCCACATTACAGGGTTGCTGTGAAGATTAAATGAAATGATCTATGTAAAGTGCTTTCTTTGCAAGTTGTAAAGCACTATATAAATACAAGCTATTCTTACTATTATTGTCATCTTTGATTTGAAGGGCTATCTCACAAGAGGTTAGATTTATTGAGTGCAGCTACAGACAGTAGGATTAGAACCGATGACAGAGATTTCAGCTCAATATGAGGAAGAACTATCTAATCATTAGTGTGAACAATGGAATGGGATCCTTGGCAGTTGGCCAATCAACAAGCATTTATTCAGTGCCTACTATGTACCAGATCCTGTTCTAGATATTGGGGATACTGAGACCAAACTGAAACAGTCCCTGCCTGTAATGAATTTACATTTTATCAGGGGAGATGGCATGATCACATAAGCAGTTATCCAGAATATAGGTGTAACTCAGACTACCTGAAGGCCAAGTGTACTAGCTTTTATCCATCTAACCAGGGATCTCTAGTTCCCTTTAGGAGATTTTGGGAAGTCTATGCTCTCTGCCATTTTCTCTGTCCCCCATCAGTGGTTCCCTCAGGTATAGGGGCTGGTCCCCTGTAGCCCAGTACCAATAGCCACTAATAGATTAGCTTTTACACAGAAGTATTTACTCCAAAAGATTATCACAAATATGCAAACTTATTCCCCCAGCCCTTGGGAGTCATAATCCTACTACCCCTTTGTACCACTTCAGTCTCTGGGGAGGGGAATGGGATTAGGTTCATAGTTTAGCTCATTTCCCATTTAGTATAGTCCCAGTTCCAAGTCCAAAATGCCACTGGGGCTCAAGTCCTAGGTGTCCTGGCTTCTTAGGCCTTCCCTGCTGTGGCAGCTGGCTGTACCATTCCACCTGTAATCCTGACTCCAGGGTGGCCATGGCTTGAGTTCCTGGTGCCATAAGAATCACTTCTGGCACCTGAGACTGAGAAGGATAAACAACACAAAACAGAAACAAACTTCCCAGGGGCCGTGTCAGGAGCCTGTGTAAAAGAGGGGGAGCAGGGGAAGGAGCGTCCTTCTTCTTTTACCAGCTCAGCTAATGGCATCCCTGCTGTGGGTGAGCTGAGGCCTTTTACCCTCTGGGCACAGCAGAAAGATCAGAGCTTTTTTGCCAGTTTTAGAGATGCGGGCAGCCAGTCAAGCAGGCTACTCTGCCCACTTGATGGAGGATAAAGTGGGCTCCATGTTGAACAAACTGGGCATGCACCAAAGGGCTTATCTCTCACTAACTTGGCATGCCTACATCGCCCAGGGTCAAGGACTAGATCTAGAATTTCAGTGGTAGAAGGAACTGATAGCTGAGAAAACTCTATCTACCCACATTTATATAGTATCTACCTACATTTCTGTACTATCTTGAGATTTCCAAAATAATTTATATTCATCTCATTTGAACTTAACAACTGTGTGAGGTATTTATTCTCTTTATATTTTCAAAATATACATATATAGAGAGATAAGAATATATATGTGTATATGTGTGTGTATGAGAGAGACAGAGACAGAGGCAGAGAGAGAGAGAGAGAGAGAGAGAGAGAGAGAGAGAGAGAGAGAGAGAGAGAGAGAAAAGATTGTTTCATTCTTTATATTTGCATTCCTGGCACCTAAAACAGTGCCTAGGTCATAGTAGGTGCTTATTGATTAATTGAGGTAGGTATTACAGGTATGATTTCCCCCCATTTACTGATGAGGAAACTGAGACTCAGATCAAATGATTTGCCTAGGGTCACCTAACTAGTAAGAGTGAGAGGCAGAATTTGAACTCAGGTCTTACTGGCTTCAAGTCTTTCATTCTATCCACTACACTTCCATGCCTGTATTAGACTTATCTGGCAGCTAGCAGAGGTTCGCCTATGACCTTGATGATGGTCTCCTGTTCATCTCTCATGTTGTTAACTTTTCATTTCTTGGAGTCTCCTCTGCCCAGTTGAAATTAAGTTTTCCAGGGCATGGGCACACAGTAGATCCTCTATGATTCTAGTGCAGAGTATTTTCTGGACTAGAGTCAGAAGGCCTGGGTCCAGATCCTAACTCTGACTCCAAACTCGAAACTTTTTGTCTTATGTTTCTTTGCCTCTTGCCACTGACTTTATTTCCTCCCTGAGTCTATAACTGATGGTGTGGGGTTGGGGAAAAGGGAGATGGGTAAGGGGAGGTAGGATGAAGAAGCCAGTTCATCTCTCACATCCTAAATACTTTTTCCCACATACTGGGACTTGGCATCTCAAAGTCTTACATGCTTGAGGAAATCAGCACCCAGATCAGCCTGCTAGGCGTTAACTTGCAATGATTCCTGACACTGTTGGCTGAGATTCTCAGCAACTATTTCTAAGCAGGAGAAGCCAGCTTCCCCTGTTCCACGTGTTGGCATTCTGTTGCCTCTCATTTCAGGAAGAAGGATCTGTGTTTCCTCTCACACACAGAACCTGGTTTGTAAACAAACACTCGTGAGTGGGTGTCACTCCCCCTCCAGTAGCAGATGGTTTTTACAGCTGCCTTTCTCTGGCGGCTTCCCCTCCTCCACCATTAAGTCTCTGTAGCCATTTTTCTTTCTTATGTGGGTTGTACAAGTTTGTGTTCTCTTAGTGATGGGAACATTTCCTAAGACATTTGGTGTAGATCAAATATACAACACCGAAGCCTTTCAAACAAGTAAAGCAAACTGGCGAGCCAGCTGGTAACTAGAAGGAAAACCAGGCTCTCAGCTGACCATCCCAGCCCTGGGGACTCAAACATGGGAAGAAGGAAGACATTTAAGAGAGTGTCGGAGTTGGAAGGAACATCAGGGGCCATCTAGTCCACCTCGTACCTGAACAAGAATTTCCTCAACAATGTCGTGAAAAAATGCCCATCTAGCCTCTGCTTTAAGGCTCCCAGGGAGCTGGAACTCATTACCTCCTCAGGTGGTCCATTATACTTTGGGACAACTTTAATTTCTAGGAAGCTTTGCCTTATGCTCAGTCCAAATCTATATGCTTACACCTTCCATCTGTTTCTCTTAGTTCTAAAAAGAACAAGACTAATCCTCTTTGGGGCGGCTAGGTGGCGCAGTGAATAAGAGCGCGGCCCTCGAGTCGGGAGGACCCAGGATCAGTTCTGGCATCAGATACTTAACACCCACACACACCCACACACACACACCCACACACACACACACACACACACAAACCTGGCCATGTAACCTTGCGCAAGTTACTTAACCCCAATTGCTTTTAAAAAAAAAAAAAAGACTAATCCTCTTTCCACAAAACTGCTTTGCAAATATTTGGAGAAAGGTAAAATATCCTCCTTAAGTCTTCTCTTCCCTAGGCTTGAACCTTGAGTTCTTTTAACTAGTCTCAATATGTGGTGGTCTCCAGTCTTCTCCCCAGCCTGTCTTTCCTTTTCTGGACATGATTCAGTTTGGCTGTGTCCTTTTCAAAATGTGGTGCCTAGAACCAAATTAGGTATTCCAGATGGAATCTGACCAAGGCAAAATGCAAAGGGACCATTACTTCCCTTGTTCTGGACATTGTTCTTAATGTACTAAGCCTAAAATTGCTTAACTTCTTTTGGACATGATGTCACACTGTCGATGACAGCTTAGGCCAAGCTAGTTTCAGTGGCTCATTTTATTCCTTTTCCCTAAAGAATTCTGAGAACAGAGTATCCCTATAGACCAGGAGTGGGGAATCTGTGTCATCGAGGCCATATGTGGCCCTCTAGGTCCTCAAGTGCAACCCTTTGACTGAATCCAAACTTCACTGAACAAATCCCCTAAATAAAAGGATTTGTTCAGTAAAACTTGGATTCAGTTAAAAGGCGGCACCCAAGGACCTCAAGGCTGCAGGTTCCTCACCCCTGCATCTAAGACAAGTTGCTTCATTTGAGGTGCTAAATTGAATTGGTAATGCGAGTTATCCCAGAGAAAAGAAAAGAAAAATGCTGTGCAGTTTCAAAGCTACCATTATTACAAATCCTAGGGGATTTGTTCTATGAAGTTTAGATTCAGTTGAAGGACCACACTTGAGGTCCCAGAGGGCCACATGTGGCCCCAAGGTTACAGGTTCCCCACCCCTGCTGTAGACTATTTCCTAAAACTGCCCCATTCTTCTTAAAGGGTGAGGGGAAGCTTCATATCATTGAATTTATTCATTCTCTATTTATTAAGCAAATACTGAATATGGAACCCTGCTAGGCAGTAGGGAAAGAATGCTGCTTAGATGGAACTGGACCTCAACGAATTGAATAGGGAGCATAAAAGCAAGTAGAGTATTGTGTGATTAGTGTATTGGAGACATGCAAATGAGGTACTATAAGAAGTCTGACAGGTCAAGGCCATTCCTGATCAGGGAGATCTGGGAAAAGTCTCATAAAGGAATTGGCATTTGATTGGGCTTTGAAAGGTGGGTAGGAAGTCAGCAGGCAAAGAGGGGGAGTGAGGGAGGACATTCCAGGTACAGGAATATGAGCAAAGGCATACATGTGAGTGAGTATAGAGAATGTTTAGAGAAAAGAGAGTAGTGAAATACTCTTGGAGAAAAAAAAGCATATAGAGGAGAACACTACAAAATAAGATGACAAAAGTAAGATAGTGTCAGGTTGTGGAGGACCTTGAGTGCCAGTCAAAAAGGTGAATTTTATTTGGTAGGCAGTTGGGAGCCATTGGAGACTTTGGAGCAAAGGAGTCATGTGACTTCATGTATTTATGTAAAAGATTATTTTAATAGTGTTATTAAGGATGCATTGGAGGGGGAGAGGGTAGAAGTAGAAAGGAAGTACATGCGTAGAGAATCTATAGATTCTATTGGATTAGAACTATTGTTATTGGATTCTATTAAACACTGAAATAAATTACTAAAAGTTATTATCTGAGTCCCTGGAAACCTTTGTAAAGAGGATAGATGTCCATTTATTTTGATGATGTAGGTCTGCCTGGCTAAATGCAGCAAGGTAGAGATGATTTCTGAAGCTCAAGGGTAAGGAGAACATATAGATCCATGGGATAATAGTGTTGGAAACAACCTTCACGGCAGTGTAGTCCAACCTTTCACCCCATCCAGTAAACCCTTCAAGAGCATCCCTGAAAAAGGGATAACTGAACTCTGTCACTCATAGAACTCTAGCATGTGAACACTAAAAGTACATTAGAAATCATCTAGTCTAAACCCCTCTCTTTACAGAGGAGGAAACTGAGACTCAGAGAGAGGAAGGCTTTTGCCCAAGGTCCATCAGCAAGTTAGTGGCAAAGGCAGGATTAGAACTGAGGTTCACCAGACTCTAAGCCTGGGTCTATTCAGTTTCTCCCCAAACTTCATTTTGCCTAATAATTTACAAACACTTATACTTTTTACTAGAATCAGAGTAAATAGAAACTTAGATTTGAGCTTCATTCTTTTTGGTGAACATATTGAAGCCCTCATAGTGTGAGGAAGAAGGAGATATTTAAGCTCTGGTTACACCTCTAGTTGGATAATTAGTTGCTAGTACTTACCAGCATCCCTAGCATCAGCCTTCTTTTTGCCCACAAAGCCACAACCCTGGTTCACGTCCTTATTGCTTCTCATCTGTATGAACATAATAACTTCCTACTTGGTCTTCCTGTTCCCTCTCTCTTCCTCTCTCCAATTCATTCTCTATGTAGTTAACAAAATGATATTCCTATGTAAAAAATAGTATTTCATTTTCTCCAATTATATGTAAAGACAGATTTTAGCATTCATATTTTGTAAAATTTAGAGTTCCAAATTTTCTCCCTCCCTCTCTCTCCCCCTAAGACAGTAAGCAATTTGATGTAGGTTATATATGTGTAATCTTGTAAAACCTATTTCCATATTAGTAATGTTATGAAAGAAGAAACAATTTAAAAAAAATACAGTTTGTGAAAAGACAAAACCACAAAAAAAAAGTGAAAACAGTATGTATCAATCTACATTCAGACTCCATCAGTTCTTTCTCTGGATGTGGATAGCATTTTCCATTGATGAAAATATTCCTAAGGCACAGGTCTGACCATGTTACTCCTCTGAACAAAGATCCTTAGTAGTTTCCCATTGCCAAGAGCTGAGGTTTTTGGATTTCAGTGGATCTGTGAACATTGATGCATCTTTATTTTCACTAACTTCTAACTGAAACTTAGCATTTCCTTCAATTATTTAAAAACATTGTTCTGAGGAGGTACCATATGTTTTATCAGGTTGTCAAATGTGTCTGTGGGTATACAAAAAGGTTAAGAATCCCCAACCTAGAGGATAATGTACAGACACCTTAGCACTTAAGTTTCTACAGTCCAACTTTTCCAGTTTTATTTCATATATCTCTCCTTCCTGAACTCTGCATTCTGGGTAGACTAGCTCTACTAAGCCATTCCCTGAATTCAACATACGATTTCCTTCTTATTGTTGTTATTTAGTCCATTAGTTGTGTCTAAATCTTTGTGACCCTACTTGGGGTCTCGGCAGAGATACTGGAGTGGGTTGCCATTTCCTTCTCCAGCTCATTTTGCAGAAGAGGAAAATTAGGCAAACAGGTTAAATGACTTGCCCAAGGTCACACAGCTGGTAAGTGTCTGAGGCCAGATTTTAACTTAGGGTCTTCTGGGCCCCCTAGCTGCTATTTCCTACTCTTGCATTTGCACAGGCTCTCTTTTATGCTGGCCAATCACTTCCTTCTCCTCTAGGTGGTTCAGAATCCCTGTCTTTCATGGCTCAGCTCTGGTCACCCCTTTTCCATAAAGTCTTCTCTGATCTCTTTAACTATTGAAGAATCCCCTTTCCCCACCCCTCAGTTTTCTTTGTAGTGTACTTGTGTACATGTTGTATCTCATCAGTAGAGTACAGGCTCTTTGAAAGTGAGGGATTATTTAATTTGGGTCTGTAAGCCCAATTCCTAGTATAGTACTTTAATAATAAAATAACAACAATAATGGCATCTATATAGTGCTTAAAGGTTTGCAAAGCACTTAGTAAATATTATCTTAATCAATCCTGACAAAAGCCTCAAGAAACAGGCTATTATTATCCTTATTTGACAGATGAGGAAACTGAGGAAGACAGAGGTTAATTGACTTGTCCAAGGTCACACAGCTAGTGTCTGAGATGGTGTTTGAACCCAGGTTTCCTTGACTCCATCCACTGTACTACCCCCTAATGTCTTGTTTAGTAAATGTTGAATTGGATTCAATTGAATTATTCACATTTTTTTTTACTATAGTCATATTTTTTCCCTTTCCACAAAACCTTTTTATTCTAGGAGAACATGAGCAGAACAGGATGGCAGGGTGAAAGGAACCCTGCTCCTGGGGTCACACCTGGGTTCGAACACTATCTCTTT
Source organism: Petaurus breviceps papuanus (assembly GCF_028583685.1). Classification (NCBI taxonomy): domain Eukaryota; kingdom Metazoa; phylum Chordata; class Mammalia; order Diprotodontia; family Petauridae; genus Petaurus; species Petaurus breviceps. Next base: position 28,722,243 of record NW_027187378.1, on the reverse strand, counting down.
TACTTAAATAGCTATGTAATCATGGGTAAAGGTCACTTAGCTACCTTTTTAGTATCAGTTTCCTCATCCACAAAATGAAGATGACATTATTTTTATCTCTATGGTCCCTTCCAGATTTTAGAATTGAAAATTCCGTGATCATGAATGACATCAGTAAATGCCCTTTAAACTTTAAGGAACATAAGCAGAAGAGGTTCCTAAGGGGAAGAAGGGCTATAAAAGGTGGCATTCACAGAGTCACAGGATTTCAGCGTTGGAAGGGACTTCAGAGGCCATCTAAACCAGCCAATACCTATGGAAGAATTCCCTCTACATCGTCCACAGATCCTCACCCATCTCATTCTTTGAAGACTTCCAGGTGAGGTAGGGATAGAGAGTAGGAAAATCTATTACTTCCTGAAGTAACTTGTTCTGCTTTTGTATAGCCCCAGTTGTTAGGAAGTTTGTCCTTATGCCCAGCACAAATCTGCCTTTCTGTGAGTTCCGTACATTGATAACTGAAGTTCTACGCCGGGAGCCAAACAGGACACATCTTCCACATGACAACCTTCCAGAGACTTGAATGAAGATAGCTATCGTGGCACCCCGAATTCTCCTCACCTCCAATCTGAAAATCCTCAATCGCCTTAAATCTTATATGCTGTGATTTTGATGTTCTTCACCTTTGTGTTTATAATTAGGACCCAGGATTGAATTTTGAGAGATGTCAGGAGTTGAGTTGGAGAAGCTTCCACACTCACTCTCTCAAGGACCTTAACAGCTCATTCTATTATATATAAACATACAGACAACAGTAAAACAAGTACATGCTCATCTCATTCCTTTCTCCTGTATCCAAAAAGAGAGATCAAAAAAACATTGAAAGGTCAAAGAGAAGAATCAGGAAAGGCCACCATTTGGGAAGCTAAGAATGAAAAGAGTTTTGAGAAAGATGGAATGGCCATTTAGGTCAGTTAAAGCTCTAAGTCTTTGAACTCAGCCATCACTTAATCATGTGAAATTTATTGTTGCTGTTGAGGGTTTCAGTCATGTCTGACTCTCTGTGACCCCATTTGGGATTTTCTTGGCAAAGATACTGGAGTGGTTTGCTATTTCCTTCTCCAGCTCATTTTACAGATGAGGAAACTGAGGTAAACAGCATTAAGTGACTTACCTAGGGTCACACAGCTATTAAGTATCTGAGGCTGTATTTGAACTTAGGTCCTCCTGATTCTAGGCCTGGCACTTTAGTCACTGTGCCACCTAGATGCCCATGTGAAATTTACATGCCTCCTACTGATCCTATCTACTGCCAGGCCCAAAGGTTCTAATTCTTACATATTACCATCAGGTGAACAGTAATGTCTTAGGGGCTGATTTATCAACTAATGGATTGTTAGCTTCTACTCCAGGTTTGGAAAACTGAGAGGAAAACGTATAACAGACACTTCAGCACTCATATATGCTTTTCTGTCAAAAATATAACCAATAAAAAAAAAGATGGTTAATATACATTTGAAAAGGTGTGTAAATTTCCTTAATATGAAAGAAATATAAATCAAGGAAATTTTAAAATATCATCTTATGCCCAATGGCGAAAGATGGACATCTGTACTGATATGGCTTCAGTGATTATGGCATCCTGATACATGGTTCGTGGGACTATAGGTGCCTGCAGACATTGCAGAGAAGAGTTGGGCAACAGATGATGAGTCACAAAAGTGATCTTTGGCTTAGCAATTCATTTCCTAGGACATCATCCTAAAGTAATCCCAAAGATAAAAAAGGACCTTTCTGTATAAAAATATTAATAACTGCATTATTTATAATAATAGCAAAAGCAAACAAACCCAGAAACACTCTTTGTCTAACACTTAGAGAATGTTTAATAGGTGGGGAAAAAAATCACAAGTCAGTCCCTATCCTCCAATTATTAGTGGTTTATTAATTCTTTGGGTTGCATTATAGAATCAAAGAGAAAATTATATTATTGTCAAGACACATAAACAGAAACATGAAAAAAAAATCTCCTTTGGGTTAAATGCTAAGGATTTACATAAGCAGGTTTATTTGATTCTCTGTTGATGATTATTGTATCTATAATAAAAAAAATTAAAGCCATGAATAATAAGTGGATAAACAACCAAATAAATGGATGGATGGATGGGGCTGAACTTGTGATTTATTGGTATAAAGAACTCCCTATGAGAAAATCCCCTCTACTGATGCCAACTGGCACTTTTTTCACATACTTTAGGGAATTGCCTGGAGCCCTACAAGGTTAAGTGACTTGTCCAGGCTCACTCAGCCAGTATGAGTCAGAGGCAGAACCTTGATATACATATTCCTGACTCTAAAATTGACTGTCCATCCACTATCTCAATTAGACAGACAGATGGCTGGATAGATAGATAATAGATAACATTTATATAATGCTTTAAGGTTTGCAAAAAAAAAAAATGCTTTACAGATACCCTCACAACAACCAAGGGAAGTAGGTGCTATTATTATCACTATTTTACAGTTGAGGAAACTGAGGCAGTCAGAGGTTGTGTCTTGCTCAGGTTCACACAACTAGGAAGTGTCTGAGGAAGGATTTGAACTCAGGTGACCTTAATTGTTTTGTTAGCTAGCTCTTCAGAGCTCCACAATAGAAAAGAGCTCAATTTTAAGTCAGAGGACCTAGGTTTGAATGTTGACTCTGCCCCTTATTAACTGTTTTACCTTTAATGAGTCATTTGATTTCCCTCATTTGCACTTCATTTGTAAAATGAGAGGGTTGGACCAGATGATTTCCAAGGTCCCTTCCAGCTCTAAATCTGCCTCTACAGTCTTTCATGCAATTAAATTCTAAGACTGAGTCTCAATCTAAAATATTGCAGGAATAGAAAACAGGTTTTGAGAATGTGTCCCTTGATCACTGTCATGCTCCATTATAGAATCAAAGGGAAAAGTACATTATTGTCAAGACAGACAGAAAAACAGACAGAAACATAAAAAAAAAATCTCCTACAATTTTCTGATAAATGGTGGTAGGAGCTTTCAAAGAGCAGGATAGCATAAATTGAAAAACATCAATCAATTAGGGTACTGATTTTTTTATTTCAATGAATAATGCATATTGCAGGAACTGAATGAAATAATTCTTTTCCAGATCATTTGCAGGTCTATGCTTGTATGCTTCTAATCGGCTTTCCTTTTCTTAAGCAGCTAGAGGAAGCCATTGATGACCAATTATTGACATTGGGTTCTGGGTCCCTGTTTCTGGGGGCCACTTAAAGGGAATCTGGGTGTCCATAGCTGTGCCCCAAGCCAAAAACTATTTCATGGGGCTGATGTGAAGACAAGCAATGGAAACCATAAAGGGATAACAATGGAGTTACATTCTACCAATACTAGCTGTCATTATCTCTGTAACTTATAGTCTTAGAAAGCTACCTAGAGCCTTGACAAGTTCAGGGGTTTTTCCAGGGTCACTCAACTCATACATGTGTCAGAAGGGAGACTTGAACCCAAGTCTTTCTGGCTTTGAGGCTAGCTGTCTATTCATTATGTCACACTGCTTCTCTCTATAAATGAAGCATTGGGTAAATGTGGGCTATCAATTAATTAATTAATTAAAGTGCTGAGAGTTTACTAGTTTTTACTGAAGTAGTGTTTCAAGGGGTGGGAAAATGCAAATTATAATCATGTAAATAAAGTATTTCACTATAAATATATAAATAAAAGTGATGGACTATAGGCTCTTGGGAATTATATTTGGGTGTAACTTGGTATTGTATTTTATGGATTTGAAGACAGTTATAGGACACCCTTGGATAGTGTGTGTGTGTGTGTGTGTGTGTGTGAGTGTGTGTGTTTTCTGGGCCCAAACCCAGGCATAGGTACAACATAACCAGAACAAGCAAACAAACCCCAAAACAACAAGCATTATGCACCCATTGTACCTAGAACTCTGGGCTTGGTACTGAGGGGGAAGATAATTAGAGAGGAACAGATCTCATGTCTGGAATTTCACTGGTCCCTTCTTTCTCTCTGCACCAAACTTAAATTACAGGATGTCAGGGTAGTCAGGAAATCTGGGCTTTAGTCTCAGCTAGTCTGCTAAAAGATGGGCTGTTTCCTTAGGTGAGGTGGTCATCCATACTTCACTTTTGGTATAGTTGGAGCTAGAGAGAATCCCATACATCCAGAGTTGTAAGGGGCCTCAGAGGGGAGAATGGGCCCCAATGTTGGGTTATTTTGCTCTGTTTTGTAGAGGGTAGAGGCTCAAGCAGGGAGTATCTTTCAAAAAGAAATCAAAAAGAAAAGAAAAGTTTGGTTGTTGTTGGTGGTGGTAATACGTGTTTTTATGTCTTTCTACAAGGCTATGTAAATGAACCTAGGCCCTAGTGGGAGTTCTTAGGACCAGAAAGTTGGAAATGAGTCAATCAATGAAAGCTCTTTCCAGAGAGAACTGAAGAAGCCATTGATAAATTCCAGCCCAGCACTGGTCAATTTGCTCTCATCTGTTTCTAGGAGACAGGGGAAGGGGGTGGGGGGGTAGACCTGCCTGTGTGTGAGAAAAGTGACTCATTGCAGGCTCAGGCTCTCAGGATAGACTGTTGTATCCGCTTACACATGAATCATTTATTGTCTTCCTCTGTCTGGGAACCAGGAAGAGACTCGCCTTCCCTCCACCCCAGCCAACTTTCTTTCTAATTTCTAACTAGGAGCACAAGGGAAGGAGTGATTGATCTTCCTTTGGGTTTGCTGTGCTCACTGAAGTCCAGCAGGGGAAGCATTGTGACTCATTGAAGAGGGTCACCTTTTCAGGGTTAGAAGTCTCCAGGTTATTTAAACTAGAGAAAGATAAGAAATGACTTAATAACCTCCTTCAAATCTATGGAGGGCTGTTATGTAGAAGGTGGCAACCAGCTGTTCCCTGTCTTTGCTGAGGAAAGAACTTGAGGAAAAGCTGTAAATGCCAGTGGGATCTACAGCCAGCAGGACATGTTTTTTAGACTTCAGGGTTGAGAGACAATGGGTGCCATGATGAAATGGCCCCATGGGCAGGAAAGAGACCAGCTGCTGTGGCCACATCCAGCTTCTGTCCTGAATGGGATCCTTATCTCCATGAGGGAGAGGTTAGAAATGGGAAGAGAGAGAAGATCTAGTCAGTGGCAGCTAGGTCTTCCTGAATTAGTAGCTTCTTTTAGAGTCACTGGGGTAATATTTAATGAGTCATGGCTTAGGTGCAATAAATGATATCTTAGTGGCCTGGGAGAATGAATGGGCTTTTCAAAGAGCTCAATTTTTATTGACCAAGGGAGTAGTTTTTCCCCATGCAGGATCTGACTCATTGTCTTTAGAGCACTGCAGACACTTGGGTGAAAAATGGCAGCTACATTCATATGATTACTATGCTATTCCATCCTTTGTTCACTTTTGGATGCCTTTCCTCACTCCTAGTGGATAGAGTATTACACTTAGAATCAAGGGCCTGGGAGTTTTAATACCACCTCAGAGATTTACTAGTTGTATGACCATGGAGCACATCATTTAATCCTGCAGAGACCCAATTTCCTCATCTGTAAAATGGGAATAATAATGCCACCCCCTACTGCCTTAGAGGGTCATGAGGAAGTCCCTTGGCAGCCATTATAGTGCCATATAAATGTGAATTATTATTATTCCTTCCAATCCCTCGTTGCCATCTCCTACTTAGTCGCATTCCTGTCTACTGTTTTTCCTGTTTACTGTTTCTGTGGAACATGTGCAAATAGTTGTGCATAAAATGTTCCTATTTCAAGATCAGTGAGTTTGGGGATAGAGCTGTCGAAAAAGCTGAGGGGTGCAAAACAGAGAGAGGGAATAGAGAATGAATGAATGTATGAATGAACGTATAAATGAATGAATGAGTGAATATACAAGAGAAAAGAAATTCAACTCATCATCTAAGCCAGAATCCCAAAGACAAGGATTTGACCCTGGGTGTGCCTTAAACTCAACCCCAGGCCAGAACACAAGAGTATCCTCTTACCTTCAATTATCCTTGGCCCTGAAATGGTATCTAACCACCTTTGTTCCCTGCCTGAAAGCTCCCTGGCAGGATACAGAAGCCACAATCTTCACTTCCTTTGTTCCTTATGATGTGATGGCCAAAACTCCACTCTCATCTTCTTTTTCTTCCTTCCCTGCCATTTTTTTTCTTCTATCAGTCCAGTACCTCTTCTGGCTGACTCACCCATGTCTTCTCCTTGTTTGACACCAGCCTTCCTTTCTCCCAGTTTAGGTAACAAGATTGAAGGTTTAGAGATGGAAGAAACCTGAGTTCAAGTCCCATCCTTTTCCCTTCCCATTTTATAGATGGGGAAATTAAGGCCTAGAGAGGTTAAATTATGTCACATGTAATAAGTAACAGAAACAGGATTTAAATCCATGTTCTCTGACTCCAAATCCAGGGCTCTATCCACTATACCATGCTTGTTTTGGGAGGGATGACAGGATGACACTTTCTTTCCTATAGTTGTGTGACATCTGGAATGAGCCAAGTCTTGATCTGGGCCTGGATCCCAGACAGCTTACCATGTGGAACAAAAGGTGGCAAATTTTTTGTTTGTACTGTCTCACTAGGGACACGTTAGGGATACAGCATGGCACAGTGCAGAGAATGCCCTTCTTGGTGTCATGATAAACCAGGTTCACATCCTGTCTCCAACACCAACTATGTGACCCTGAGCAAGAAACCTAACCTCTCCCCCTTGGTTTTCTGATCTGCAAGAGAGAATGATAATATCTGTAGCACAATGAATTGTGAGTCAGATAAGAGAATGGATGTCCACCTTAAAAGACAATGCGAGGTCAGTCAGTTCAGATGTACGGGGTATTTCTTTTCATGTTTAGATAGATAGAACATGTATTAAGTACTTTTTATATGCCTGGCACTGTACTAAGTGCTGGAGGTACAAAAACAATAAACCAAGATGGTGTCCCTGCCCTCAAGGAGTTTATGGTCTAATGGGGAAGATAAAACCTAAGGAGGAGATGGGAAGTGGTGGTGAGATAGGATACCTGAGAAGGGTCAGATTGTTAGTGAGGAGGTTGGGGCAGTCTGGAGAGAGTGAAGCGAGCATGCCTGGTGCCCCTCATGAAGTGATAAACCCAGCCAGGTACTCACCAATTAGGAGAGCAGGTCTCAGGGTCTGGAGGCATCTGCAGGTGGGGAGAAGAGAATGGAATAAACATTTATAGAGTCTGTTTGTGCCAGACACTATGCAAAATGGCTACTAGGGAGGGGGCTTTTGCAACTCTGCACATGGGTTATGTAACCTAAGTCCCATGTCAAAGGCCACAGAAAATCTCAAATTCATGTTGTTGCTGAATGTTCAGCATGTTGTTGCTGAATTTTCTGAATTTCCAAAATTAAAGAGGACAATGAATATTTGGTCCAGTTTATTTTTAGTCCATAGAAATGACTTGCCTCATTCCTACCCCCTCCCCAGACACACACATCAGACATATATATATATATATATATGTGTGTGTGTGTGTGTGTGTGTGTGTGTGTATGTATATATACATATACGTATATGTGTGTGTGTGTATAGACACATCACTCAAATCTTTTGTGAATTTTTTCTTTGGTAGAAGCTGGTTGAGTTACAAAATTTACTTCTGTATGTATGGGGAAGGGCTGCATAGGTGTGTATGTGTAATAGTATAATTGTACCTTCCTGATGTGTCTATCTTGGTCAGACTGAACATTACTGGAAGTTTCATAACTCATTAGTAAATAGTTCACATTTTACAGTTTACAAAATACTTTTCTCAAAGTAGCTTTGTGCAGTATGTATTGTGAGTATTCTTATCCACGTTTTACGAAGGAAGAGACTGAGGCTTAGGGAGCCCAACTAACTTGGTGAAGGTCCCATGGGAAGTATCAGAACTGGTCCTAAGACCTGGCCTCCTTACTGTAAGTCCAGGCTGTTTTAGCATAAACCATTCTGTCTCTCTCCTCATCACCATCTTTCTTTAAGGCAATCCTATAAATGCCAGGAGCCGTATTTCTTGGCCCCTGCTACTTGCATAGCTATTGTACAAGAATTTTGAATTAGAATAACTGAATCTTTCAATTGCATTAGATTCTGCCATGCATATATAAGTAGACTGCTATGGATATATCTCTGTGTATATTCCTATCTAATCACCACTGATGTCTTTTTCTGCAAAGTTTCTCCAATCCACCCCCTTCTTTTCCATCTCTATAGATACCACCCTTCTTTAGTCCCTTGTTACCTCCCATGGGGATGCCACAGCCTCCTAGCATCCTCTCTCTGGGCCCTCCCTTCTCCAGTGCATACTAGCCAGCTGTCAGGATGATTTTCTTCACATGCCACTCTTGTTCAAGAACAAGCAGGGGCTTCCTACTGCCTGTTGTGTCAAATATAAATTCCCCAGCCTATCCTTTAAAGCTATTCATCATTTGCTTCTTTCCTGCTCCTCTATCATCCCAGATCTACCCTCGTTGTTTGTTAACATTCTATGAGACCCTTAGCCAAGCTAATCTTGTTTGCCACCCCTGATATGTGATTCACTTATTGGTGCTTTTACATCTTCTGGAATACTCACCCTTTCCTCTCCACCAATCTCCACCCCCTTCTTTTAAATCTGACTCAAAAGCTCTACCCTAGGGAATATTGCCAGATGATTCCTACCCCCCTCTGATTACCCCCCTTCACTTTGTATCCCCAGAGTCTTGTGGCCTGTATTTCTGCTATATTCATTTGCTTTCCCATATTGCCTTGTAAATATTGCCCAGTCTTTCCCCCTGCATCTGTCTTTAGATGCACCTTCTCAACTTGTCTTCCAGACACTGAGGTTTATTCCTCTTCCATGCCTTTTCCTCACTGTAGCACCTAGGACAGCTCCCAGCAACTATTCAGTAAATGTTGCTGACTCCATGTGCCTGTGAGCCAAACTGTGCCATTAGCCAAAAACCTAATGAGACATATATTCATTGAAGCACTATGGCCAATGTGGGAGATAATGATTTTGATGCACTCTGCCCTGGTCATAACACACCTGGAATATTAGGTTTAGTGCTAAACACTACATTTTAGGAAGAGTATCAAGAAAAAAGAACGTTAAGAGAAGGGGAACAGGGCTTGAAATCACGGCATGTCAAGTTGGGTTCATGGGAACTAATAGAAGAGCCACATATTTTACAGATGAGGAATCTGAAACCCAAAATGTTTAAATAAATAGTCCAAAATCCCACAGTTAATAAGTACTGGTGCTGAGATTCAAACATGTTTTCTGACTCCCAAACCTGTTCTTTTCCTATTACACTATACTGAAGAAAACAGGGATGGTTAGCATGGAGAAGAGAAGACTGAATGGGAGGAGAGATATATAGGAGCTGTCTTTAAGAATCTGAAGGACTGTCAGGTTGAAGAGGAATTAGATTCATTCTGCTTATTCTTGGAAGACAAAACTAGGAGCACTGACTAGAAGTTGAAGAAAAGGTAGACTTGGGGTTGACTTAAGGAAAAGCTTCTTAACAATTAGCAGTATCCAAGAATGGAACTAAATTCCTCTGGAGTTAGTGAATTCCTCATCACTAGAATTCTTTAAGGGAAGACACAACTACCAATTATAGAGGGAATTTCCCCTCTGTAATGAAATGAAACGAAAATGATAATTGGAATTATTAGAGTTCCTAACAACTCTGCGATTCCACAATTCTATGATAACCAAAGACCCAAGTAACCTAAAACTGTCTCCTCTCCTTCCTTCACCTATTTCCTCTTTTCTGCATCCACCAGTTGCACACCTTGATCCCTATCTCCCTTAGTCTTTTCATTAGAAAATAAACACCTGATTGTGTAGGAAGAGTTGTCTATTGACTCCTCAGGGGGACAGCTTTTCCATGCTCCAGTCAGCGAATGGATTATTGATTTGCTTTCCTGTTTTCTCAGGTCTGCTGTTAGCTGAGTCGTTATAGCAGATTCCTCAATATATTCATTTAAGCCCCCCAGAACATTCCTCCAGGAACAAGCCTGAAATATATGTCATTTTGATTCTTTGTATTCAAAATAACTACTGAGTATTCAATTTTGATGCCTGCAATGTATTATTTCCTGCTTGGGGAGATTGTAGGAGGAGAGAAGAGGTAGAGGGAAAAGGGAACTGAGTTTAGGAGCTTTCAATTACATTTATTTCTAGGCCCATTTGGGGTACTCACAGCTCACTTCACCCAACCCCCTCTCCCACCCCAGCCCCAGGAGGGGACATCCCTAGTCAAAAAAACTCACTCAGAAACAGTTTGGTTTTGTTCTTAACAGAAGAAAAAAAAAGGAATATTTTTCTTTTTAGAAATGACTGACTTTTTTGAAATTGTCTCCCCAAAAAAGTGGGTGTGAATTGCTCTGAGGAGACCATTGTTAGCAGCATGGGTCAGAGCCAAGCCTAGCATTCAACCCTTCAGATCTCAGCACAGAGAAGAAGACAAAGGCCTCTTGCTGGTCCCTGGAGAGCAAATTGATTCAAATTATTTTTAACTTTTTGGAAAGAAAAAAAAACCCTTACATTTTACATTGAAATATCACAGTTTGTTACTAGCAATTCCCTTTTTACAGATGGGCAAAGCAAAGTTAGTGGCAGCTAGGTGTCACAGTGGATAGAGTACCAGATCTGGGGTCAGAAAGACCTGCGTTCAAATGTGACTTCAGATACTAGCTATGTGACCCTGGGCAAGTCATTTAATCTCTGTTTGCCTCTGGAGAAGGAAATAGCAAACCACTTCGGTATTATCTTTGTCAAGAAAACCTCATGGACAGTATTTGCATGCTATGGTCCATGGGGTCACGAAGAGTCAGACACAACTGAATGACTGAACAAGAAGAAGGACTTGAGAGATCAGCTAGTTAAATTATCTCATTTTACACACCAGGAAACTGAAGTCCAGAGAAAGTGAAATGACAGATCCAAAGTCACACTTAGAGAATAAACAGAAGAATTAGAAGTTGAACCTTGGGCTTCTGACTGTTCATACAGTGATTTGCCATAGAGACAGGTCCTGGTGGAATGTCAGAACTAGGGAGATCTCAGATGTCATGGAGTCTAACCACCTCATTTTACCGATAAAGAAATTGACTTCTTGACATGGGAAATGACTTTCCCAAGGTAGCAAAGCTAGAAAGGGGGCAGGAATCCCAGTTCTATACTCTTTGTACAGCATTATGATTTACCGCTGTAAGACTGTGGAAAGTGAGGAAGATCCATAGCTGATGCTTCACAGATTGGAATACTCAGGTACAGATGGAAGATATCTTCTTCTTCAACCACCCAGAAAGGAAAGTAGAGACAGAAGGATGCTATGGGCTTCTGCCCCTAGTAATAACCAAGACTCACAAAACAGCCTAAAAGCACTGAGTAAAATGCACTCATCTTTCAGCTGTCACTTTTAGACAAGGCATTCGTTATTCTCTTTTCTTTTGAAATAATTGTACATTTTTCTGAAGTCGGGTCAATAAGTACTTATTGAGCATCTTCCTAGCAGCCAGGCACTGTGTGAAGTGCTGGGAATACAAATAGAAGCAGAAACAAAAGCACCTCCTGTCCTCAAGGAGCTTACATTTTAATGGGGGAAAACAACCTTAATGAGAGAAATGGAGAAGTGGACATAGTTGGCCTGGTCCCTTCTTTAAAATGGAATCCAGGAGAGGATTGTTTTTAAGTCATTGTTCGTAATACCAATGAGAGCCAACATGATATCATGGTTTTGTTATCCTGGGCAAGTCATTTAACCTTCTCACTTCCCCCAGGCAACTCTGTAAGATTATTTCCTCACATGGAATTCTTTGTAGCAAAACAATCACTGGCCCTTTTTTTGTGGAGGAAAACTTAATAACAGAAGTTACTTTTCACAGAACTTCATTCTTGAGGTCAAACTCAGAGTGGAGGAGGTGGGGTCTGGAGCTAGCCTCCCCTTTCCCATCCTAAATACCTGGATGCAGTTCCTGAGGCTTGTTAAGGTCCCTCTATGAAAAACCCTCAGAAACTAAGCCAAAAAAAAGCCAAGATCAGATTTTGCCCTTCAGCCATGTAGCATTTCTATGGCACATGGGCCAAGTTCTTTTGGGAGGGGGGATATTGAACCCAAAGTTCTCTTCCTTCAAAGGATCTCTGAAGCCCAAATGAGAACATTTCACAACTGTAAGGGACCTTGAAGATCATGGATTCTAACCACTACTTAAGTGAGTAAATTGAAGTTCAGAATGAAAATGCAACTCCCCCAAGTCCACACAGCAAGTTAGTGGGTGAGTCAGGATAGGAATTCCTAGAACCACAAGAGAACGTGAGCCTCTCGACTTCTAGACAATGCTTTTTCTCATTTTGCATTGCATCAATGGCAAGTATTTGGTTTTGTTTTGTTTTGTCTTTTTCAGAACAGAGGCACTGAGTTGTTAAGCAGTTTGACTTAAGGAATCTAGGATTGAGAGTACTAGAACTTTGTGCTCTCGTGGCCTAGGCAAATGTCCCAATACATCCCCATCCTCTCTCTATTATCCTATCACCCAGAATTAGCTGCACTTGGAATATTGTGCTTGGGATGCAGCAGGAGAAACTGGGTCTAAATGTCAAGATGAATTTCCTAATGATGATGAGGTACCAGTACAAGTTTCCAACGGTTGAGTGATCCATCATTTCCAATGTCTATAAGAAGGACAGCTATCTGTCTGAGATAGTTTAGATTAGTTTGTAGCATTTAGTGCTGAAAGAAGTCTCAGAGATCATCTTAATTTTTTTGTATCATGGACTCTTTGGGGAGGCAGTGTGATGATACCTAGAGACCCCTTCTTAGAATAAACCTTGTTACCTATGTTCATAATTGAAGGAAATGCAAAATTTGAGTTCAAGGTTAGTGAAAATGAAGGTGTGAGTTTTTTCCCCCAATCCAAGTTCATAAACCATCCCCTGAAATTTATCCACAGACTCCTTGGGTGTCCACAGACCTCAGATTAAAAAGTCCTGATCTAGTGCAAGTGTTATGTTTTATTGATGAGGAAATTTGGTCCCTGAGAGGTAAAATAACTCACCCATCGTCACACAGGTGGTAAATTGTAAGATCGTATTTCAAATCCAGGTAAGATCATCGGTCCTCTAATCTAACTGCCCATTTTACAGATGAGGAAACTGAGGTCCAGAGAGGTTGACTACCCAACATTACACAAGGGCTTTAGACTCCAAACAAATCTAGTGCTCTTTCTATTAGACTGCTATTAGAGTTTTGCCTATTGACCAAGGATATATTGATTTACCTATAAAAGGCTCTTCTGGATTACAAATACTGTGAGATAAATAGCCATGAGATATTCAATTTCAAATCCTCCAAACTGGAATGGTTCTCAGTGGGTATTTGGCTTCTGATGACTCACCTTAGTCTGTAATGCTATTGCTATCCCCATCTCCTCACTCGTACTTTAAGGTCAATGTATTCACTGTTCTTGGTTCTTTTTTATGCCCAATGGGCATCTTGTCTAGAAGCCAGATTTCTACCATTTGGTTCTATCATTTTTTTTCCTGGACTGCTGCCTACCTTACTTCTTTACTCCTATTGAGTTTTCCTCCACCCTCCATTTCTGTGAACGAGGGCATATGACTTTGTTGGCTACCCAGGTGATCAGTGTCAGGGACCACAAGCGTTCATCAGTGTGATCAACAGTCTTTCTGACTGGGGAAAAGTCACAACAAGATCTTGCTGCTGCCAGTTTAGATTCTGGGGTTTTAGAGGTAGCCTTGAAGATTTGACTGACTCTTAGACACAGGAAACTGTAAAGAGTTACCTGGCAATTTCATACACATTGCCTTATTTGATTTTTATAAGAACCCAGGTAAAATCATTTTCTTTATTTTACAAATAGGTAAATTGAGGCCCAGAGCATTTGGGTCTTGACCTGCTCAAGGTTTCATAGCTAACCATTAGCAGCAGGATAAGAACTAGGCTCCAGTTGTCCTGACTCCTAAGATAGTGTTCTTGATTCTGCCTCAGGTATAATGAACAATCTATGTCCAGGACCTATCACAGACAATTTGTACATAGAAGCCAGTCAATAAACATTTGTTGAGGGATCTCTGAGTAGGAAATGTGAACCAGTTGTGCAGTGAGGTGTAGAAAAGTCACCTCAAATAGGTAGAGGCAAGCAATAAAGACGTAACTTAGCACAATTCTGGTAACCAAGTTACATAGCAATGGGGACACCATGGGGAATTCATTCATTCGTCTATTTATAACTACTGATCGAGCACCTATCGTGTTGATGGAACCGGGTTAGGTGCTTTGGGAGATAAACAGATGTCCCAGTCATAGTTCTTGCCCTCAAGGAGTTTATAGTCTAGTAGAGAGATGACTGATAAGTAAATCACTTCAATCCAAGTCAATCTGTGAGCAATGCTGTAAGAGGTACACCTGAAATATTATGGGAAGCTAGAGGAAAGAGAGGTCACTTATAGAAGGGATAGAGCAGGAAGCTGGGGTCAAGGGAGGACTTTATAAAGAAAATGGAATTAGGCTTTGGAGACACTTCCAAGGCAGTTGGATTGTTTCATAGTGACAAACCCTACCCAGAGTAATGTTACTATGTAGAGACCTTGGTTCAAATCCTGCTTCTTCTGTTTACCTTGAACAAATGACTTCCTCTCCCTGGGCCTCAGTTTCCTCACCTATAAAATGTGGGGATTGAACTAAATGATCCTGATGGTCCCTTTTTGGCTTTTAATCTATGAACCCAAATGCAACATCTGTGGAATAGAAGAGTGGCTATGCATTGGAGAAGAGAAGGGAATGAGCATTTATAAACACCTACTATGTACCAGGCACTGTGCCAAGCAATATTTGTACAAATATTATCTCATTAGACCCTCACAACAACCCTGCTGTTATTATCCTCATTTTACAGTTGAGAAAACTGAGGCAAACAGAGATTACATGACTTGCCTAGGATCACACAATTAATAAGTATCTAAGACAAGATTTGAACTCAGGTCTTTCAGGCCCTGAACATTAATCCATTGCACCACTAGCTACCTCAGGTCTCTTTTTAGCCCCACACCAATTGAAGATTAGCTGTCACCCTCACGGGGTTAACTCTGAATAAAAAGAATCCCACACTGAGGGAGATTCCTAGCAGTTCCCACTGCTGACTCAGTTGTTTTTTTTTTTTAATTTCCTCATCTTTAGCTGAGGTGCATCAGGCACACATTATTGATGCAAATTGTTTATTGTTTATATTTGGTAGGCTTAGCTCTTTTATCTTCCTATAATGCCCCCAAGGAGTCCACAATGATTTAAATACAGTGTGGATAGGACTGCCCTCCCTCTCTCCTTTGAAACCATCTATGGAGTGGACACAACATACAACACAGCGATTGAAAGTGAAGAGCTGTAGCCAGTAGGGACTTAGGGGGAGAATTGGACAGGGCAGGGTGTAATTACCAATGGATGGTTCGTTTGTAGTATTTATTCAGGGCCAAGTCATGTCCTGAGGCTACATTGGCTTGCCTTGCTATTTATAAGCCATTTTTCTCTTTGACTCCTCTACAATGAGCTCTGAACAATCCAGCAGGGTAATGAGCAGGCCACTGGACCAGCTCTTGGCTTGAGTAATAGGAGATGCCAGCTTAGCCTCTCCTAGGAAACCAGTTACATAAGCACACATTACTGGTACCATGGTTATTGTTAATATTAATGTGTAAGAATATTAATGTCTCTTCTCACCATGTGGGACATCTGTACTACCAGAGATGGCCTGAGGCCAAGCTAGGAGAGAGGCATTGGTGTTAGGAGCCACTGCATTTGCCTTTTTGTTCCTCTTGTTTCCTTCAGGGTTTCCTCCCGATGTGCATCCTTTCCCTCCCTGATAACCAGTACGTGAAAGCCCTCAGTTTGGTTCCTGACTTCCAGGTGTACCTGTCCACCTCTTCTGCCACCCAGTAATACCCTGCCTCTTCCTCTATCCCCTTCTAGACAGAAACCCATGGGCTGGACCTTTCCTGACTCCCACCCCTCTTCAAAATCTGTCAATCTCATTTCCTAGGTTCTTAGGTTCCTAGCAGGTGTTTCTTTCATTAATCTGATAAATCACTTTGTGTTCATCACAAAACACTCATCTCTGCCTTTCTGAATCCTTTATTCTTCCAGTTTCAGTTTGAATGCCACATCCTATGATTACCTTCACTTCCCACAGTTGTCAATGCTCTCTTCCTTCTCAAATTATTTTATATTTACCAACTCCCACCCTGAACCCATCCTGATTGGCAAATTTGTGAGTACTGACTACATATTAATAATAGCTTGCATTTAAATAATGCTTTAAGATTTGTAGAGTGCTTTATATATGTTCTCATCTGATCCTTACAACAACTCGGTAAAATAAATGCTATTGTTATTCTCATTTTACAGATGAAGATCCTAAAGCTGAGAGAGGGTGATTTGCCCAGGGTGACACATCTAATAAGTATCTGAAGTAGAATTTGACCAATACTCTATCCAATGTGCCACCTTGCTGCCGTGTGGCTAAATGACCACTCTGTCTAGTCAGGCCCAGCATGCTTCACATTCTACCCCAACACCTCCATCCTTCTGCCATCTATACACCTTTGGGGCATGTCACTCAGGCAGTCAATAAACATTCATTAATCCCCTAGAAGATGAGATTTTATCTGGACTTGAAGGAAGCCAGAGAAGCCAGGAAGTAGAGATGAGGAAGGAGTACATTCCATGCATGAAGAACAACAATCAGTGAAAGTGCCCAGAGTTGGGGGATGAGGTTGTCTTGAGAACCAGCTAGCAGACCAGCATCACTGAAGTGAAGAGTATATGGAGGGGTAGAAGGTGGAAGAAGACCTGAAGGGTGGAGCTGGTTCATGAAGGGCTTTGAATGTCAAACAGAGACTCTTATATTTGATTCTTGATATGATAGGGAGCCACTAGAGCTGATTGAGTAGGAGGAGGGATTAACATGGTTGGACCTGTGCTTTAGGAAAATCTCTTTGATGTTGAGTGGAGGATGCACTGGAGTGGGGAGAGACTTGTGACAGGTAGACCATCTAGCCGGCTTGAAGTGGTGAGAGCTTGCACCAGTGCAGTGGAAATATCAGAGGAGAAGAAAGGGCATAAGCAAGGAATGTTGCAAAGGCAAAATTAACAGACCTTGGTAGTGGATTAGATAAAGAGGAGTGAGAGAGTAAAGAGTAGAGAGTGACACAGGTTGTAAGCCTGGGAAGATTGTGGTACCGTATCCTCAAAAGTAACAGGGAAGTTAAGAGGAGAGGGTTGGGTGGGGGAAAGATAATGAGTTCAGTTTTGGACATGTTGAGTTTAAGTCTTCTATACAACATCCAGTTTGAGATGCCCAGCAAGCAGTTGGAGATGTGAGATCAGAGGTTAGGGCTGGATTAGTAAATCTCATAATCCTCATTGTCATAGAGATGATAACTGAATCCATGGGAGCTGAGGAGAGGTCACCAAGTGAAATAATATAGGGGGAGAAAAGAAGAGGACCCAGGACAAGACCCATTTGGACACCTACAGTTGGCAGATACTATCTGGATGAAGATCTAGCAAGAGAGAAAGAGTAGTCAGACAGAAAGGAGGAGAACCAGGAGAAAGTAGTGTCCCAAAAACCTAGAGAAAAGAGAATATCGGGGAGAAGAGGCTAATCAGCAGTGTCAAAGGCTACAGAGAGACCAAGAAAAATGAGAATTGCAAAAAGGCCATTAGATTTGGCAATTAAGAGATCACTGATAACTTTGGAGAGAGCAGTTTTGGTTGAATGAGACCAGAAGTCAGATTGTGGGAAGAGTTAGAGGAGAGGAAGTGGAGACACCTGTAGATGGCTTTCTCTAGTAGTTTAGCTACAAAAGGCAGGAGAGGTATGAAATGATAGTTATCAGGGGTGGATGGATCAAGTGAGGGTTGTCCTTCCACACTTCTACCCCAATCCCCCCTCTTCTTTTGGGAACTGTAATCAAATTAATGCAGCCATTTTTACTGGAAAGAGTCTGTCACTGAATTTCCCTGTGGGTCCACTCACCATCCTTCTGGTTTCCCAAACCAAAACACACTTCCCTAGGCACTGGGGAGGTATCTCCCTCATTGAAATAAAGCTCCTAGAAGGAAGAAACTGTCTCCTTTTTGTATTTGCATTTCAAGTGCTTAGTGTGCTGAGACATGGTATGTAGTTTATTTAATTTATTCACTCATTAATTCATTCATCTGTATTCATCAATATACATATCTTATCTTTCCTGTAGAATGTGAACTCCTTGAGGGCAAGGATTCTTTTTCTTTTTTTCTTTGGAATCCCCACATCTATTATAGTGCCTGGTATACAGACCTTAATAAATGTTAGTTAAATTAAGGGGGCATTAGAGTTCATTTAGTCCAACTGTCTTCTTTTCATAGATGAGCCAAGTGAAGTCCAGATGGACTTGTCCAAAGTTACATTACGAGATCATGACAGAGGCAGGACTGAAATCCGGGTCCACTGATTCCCTATTACAGTGTTCTTTCCACCATACCACACTGCCCCTCCCCATCCCTGATAAATAATTACAATTTGTTATCCCTCCCCAGTAATGTTTGCATTGCAACAGTAACTTCAGTGTATTAACTTTACAGAATGGTAGAAATGTTGGGCATGGCAAGCTAGTGGGGAAGATATTACATAGAATCACAGAATTTGAGAGTGGGAAGGGAATTAAAAAATAAAATTTGGGGTCACCAGAGTAAGGGTTTTCCAAACCTTTAAAATGACACCAGACTGATGGGTTGGTTACCATTTTGACCATATAAAATCGAATCTTTGTATACTCTCGAGCTTTTCCAATTCAAAAATCTACCAGGTTCCCATATCCCTTCAAACTTTCTCTAGGTCAGAATCTCCTAATGCCAGGACTGTCTAATGACAGAAGAGCAGTGTACTTCTTAGTGAATGCTGATGACCCAGAGGTGCCTAGCCCAAATGTTTATTGCCAAACCGGGGATTCTGTCTTGCATTGCCATGAAAAAGTCTTATTTCCTGTTCTCTAGAATACCTTAAAAACCAAAGAGAATACACAAAGTGAGCCCCCTGTCAAATTCCCTGTGGTTTGAGGTAGGAGGAAACAAACAGTGTAACTAACAAGCAATTTATTTAGAAGCTCTAGGTTTGGGTCTTAGTTTTATCACTTTCTAACTATATGGTTGTGGACAAGGAACTTATTTTTTCCACTTGTAAAATGGGACTAATAACCCTAAACTACCTACCGGTCTAACTTATTGTAAAGATCAAATGAGAGAATGTATGCCAGAACACTTTTTTGAACTGCAAAGCACTACACAAATGTATGATATCATTATTCATGAGCTCTGAAGCCATATGCAAGCCTATAAGTCAGGGTTCAATTTTTCTTTATGTTATTGCTATAAGGAGAAATGATGGGGGAGGACCAGGATTCAAGCCTCCCTTCTGATACATACCAACTGTGTCACCATGGTCAAGTCACTGGTGAGGTAGCAGGTGCAAATCTCTAAGATTCTGAGTTGCTGATGAAGTCACTATGAGTGGGGAGAGTTTCCATACTGAGAGTTCCCTCCATCAATGAAATCTGGACCCTTCCCCTCTTCCTGAGCCCAAATCTCTGTCCCTAGGAGTGGATACATGTTGCAGTGCCACTGTAAAGAGGAAGAGCTGAGGGTGCAAGAAGAAAAACACCCATTTCAGGGTCCGGAGAGTCCGGAACAGAACCAGGAGTATAACATGGAGTTTCTGGCTCCCAATCCGGGCTTCTCTTTGCCCTGTCATGCTGCTTGCCAAGGAAGAAGGGAAACCTTCTATATTCACCAAAAAGAAGAAGCCTTTTGAAAAGTAAGCATTTTCGAGAGGATTGTTTTGTGAGTTATAGTTCAAATCAAAAGCAAACTGTCTTCAGAACTAGAAGGGACATTTGAGATCAGCTGACCTGACCCCTTCATTTTACAGGTGAGGAAATTGGGAACCGATTGGGTGATATCATTGATATAAAGGCATACAGGTCAAGTACCAGGTTTGGGTTCCATCAAGCCATCTAAACTAAGGTCACAGGACATTGATTGATGGGCACTCGTGGGAAAGACATCCAAATTTGAATAACCAGATATTGGTATATTATTGAGAATTGTACCCAAATGGCAATAGAGCTAGAGTACTTGTAATCCTCCTAAAACTCAGTGGCCAAAGGAAGAGGGGAGCCCAGGGAGAAAGGTGAGTGATTATTTAAAGGCAGGGAAACCCCAGCTGTGCCAGCATGAATAATTCAGTGCATCAGCAGTTATCAAGTTATGCTTTTAAGAAGTGAATGGAAAGCTTGTTCAGCTAAAGGGCTGACATCTTTTGCTATTTGGAGTGCAACTTTCTGTGTTGTGTTCCTTGTCTATATTATGGGAAGTTGGCACAACTGATCTTTTTGGTTTGCCTAGTGGGCACATGGTTGTATCTATAGCTAGCTAATTTTTTTTTAAAAATCGGATTGACTGTTAGAAGGAACAAATGTTTATCTTTTACATTTTCTTTAAAATTTCTGCTTCCATCTACAATTCTAAGTCTTCAAATATATGAATAAGAGCATAGGAAAAGAAAATAAGAAAAATGAGCCTATGAGCTGATGCTGACCAACTAGCAGCAACAATAACAAAAAAGAGATTGTAAATGATTCAATTCATCAGGCATTTATTAAACACTGATTATGGCAGCTCTAAATTTCAGACAAAGTACATCATCTGCATCAGATGAGTAAGTTACTTACCAGGAGCTCCTTGTGAAATCACAGGGCCAGTCCTTATCCCTAGACCCCTAAAGGCTAGGCATTAGGGATATAAAGACACAAAAAGAAACAAGTCCTGCTTTCAAGGAGCATACATTCTATTGGAGAGATAGAACTTGTGCATAAATAAGTGGCTATAGGATATACATAAAATAAACACACCCTTGATGAGTTCTCTTGGTCCCAAATACCATACACTTACACTGGTTTCAATACAAGTCAACTATTTTTTTTCTTTGATTCTGTAATTACCTTTCTCCCTGGATTTTCATGTGGATTTAATTTCCTGAACTCCTGTCTTTGTTCTCATGAAACATATCAGTTTGAGGTGATCAGTCAACAAGCATTTAGTAATTTCTTCCTATATGCCAAGCTCTGTGCTAGGGACTAGCAATACTCAAATGAAACCATGATCTCCTTGATTTAGAAGTTCCCTTCAGTGATGCAGATCCATCCCATCCATCTGACTCATGTCAATACTCTCTGAAAGATCAATGCAGGGCAGGCTGTCGTGGTGGCGGCGGGGGAGGCCTATAACCTCATCTACTACAGGTCTTGCCTATATTCTCTGGAAATCATGAAGATGTTTTTCTTTTTTTTTGGAGGGGGGAAGGCTAGGTAGTTGGGATTAAGTGACTTGCCCAAAGTCACACAGCTAGTAAGTGTGTCAGGAGGATGGATTTGAACTCAGGTCCTCCTGACTCCAGGGCTGGTGCTCTATTCACTGTGCCACTTAGCTGCCTGAAATCATGAAGATATCAATGGAGCACTCTGGTTGTATACTTATCATCTTTCACTCTTGCCACATCAACACCATGTCCAATGCTTGCTTTCATACAATTCCTTGAAAATATCTCTTAATCCTGCTTTTTAGAGTACATCCATCATGAAGTTTTCAGTTGCCATTTTTCATTATCTTTAGATCTTCAGAAGCAATGAAATCCCACATCTTGCTGTTATATAGCAACACAGGTAAAATGTTAGCATTGAAAAAATAGGCCTTTCCTTTCATGAGAAGCTTAGGGGTCAATAAAAGAACTTCATAATTTTCCCAACATTATTCAGCCCACTTTCCTCCTCCTGACATTGAGCATTGGAGGATTAAAAGAAAAGGCACTAGGTGGCGCAGTAGATAGAGATTTGGTCTTGGAGTCAGGAAGACCTCAGTTCAAGTTCAACCTCAGACACTTAGCTGTGTGAGCTTGGGCAAGTCACTTGATTTCTACTTATCTTGGTTTCCTTATTTGTAAAATGGGAATATTAACAGTACCTACCTTATAGGATGTTAGTAGGAATCAAATGAGCTAATATTTGTAAAGTACTTTGGGAAACTTAAAGTGCTCTATAAATGCTAGTTATTATTGTTGTTACAATTGCTACTTTACTACTACTACTGCGACTACAATTACTACTACTACTACTGCTGCTGCGATTGCTGCTGCTGCTGCTACTACTATTACTATGACAATGATGATGACAACAACAAAACATCTCCTATCCCATAGGAGCTTGTATTCTCTGACTACTTCACAGAATAGTGTGGGAAATAAGAAGGGGTTAAACAGAGGGGAATTTGTATTCTCATGGTGGAAAGGGTTACTTTCAGTGTTAGGCTGCCACTAGAATCCCTAAAGTGCTAAATACTAGCTCTTTGGAAATTCAAATAGATACCTTGTGCCATTTTTCTGAAGACTGGGATCCTAAAACCAAAGAAGTAGGAATTGGAAGAGACCTTGGAAATTATCTAGTTCACCCCTCCCCCCCCATACACATATTTTATAGATGAAGAAATGAGTTCCAACCTCAAACACTTCATGCCTCCCAACTTCTATATTTGTGGCCTTTCTGCTATGTTTGATGATTGAAGGTAACGTGATGAGGAAGAAAGAGTATTGAATTTTGAGTCAGAGGACCTGAGTTCAAATACCAGCTCCATTTCAAGGTCATACTGTATGACCTTGAATAAGCCACTAAGGACTTGAGATGTTATGTCACATATTCAAGGTCACAAGGTACTAAGCAGCCAGCTGGGACTCAAATCTGTGTCCTCTTATTCTAAATCCAGTGTTCTTTTCATCACATCAAAGCTTTTTCATGTATGTAAAATAGTATGCAAATTTAGGATATTATGATTATTCAATCAACTAGTAAATATTTGTGGCCTTGAGCTTTGTTATGACTATATCTTAGAACTTCCCTTCTCACTGGAGAGTAGGACAATGGAGTTGCACAACAGCCAGCCAATTGGAAGGATTCTAATTGTGATTATTCAATCAATTAATAAGTACTTAGATACTGTGGGACAGTCATAAGCAGTATATGTGGGATCATAGATTTCAAGTTGGAAGGAAAAAGTTGCATCTTTATTTTGATATGATTAGTTTCCTTTGTAGTCCTATGTATTTTTTTATGCATTTAAAAACATGATTCTAAGAAGACAGACAACTTCTACACCAGATTGCCTAAGGGGTCCATGACCCAAAACAAGGCTAAGACTCCTCATCTAAGGTAGCCCTCAGCCATCTCTTCACCCTATTTTTTACACATGAGGAAACAAACCTAGAAAGGAAAAGTAACTCACCTAAGGTCACCATGTAGTCTGCCCTCAGAGGTTGTAATCTAGCAGTATAGTCAGGTCCATTATTATTTGTCCCTCATTTTTGAAGAGGACCATGACATCAGGAAGGTGATGCCATGACATGCAAGTGAATTGGGTTTAAGTGAGGCAGGGCTCTTGTAATGGTAATGTAATTTTGAATTTGAAGATCCCTTTGTATTGGCAAAAGTACTTAGCACTTGGTAACTGATCAAGCCTCTGTTGGGGGAACAGAAGGTATGAACTCCTGTCTCCTGTTAACTGATATAACAGGAAGGGGTTGGCTGAAGGAAGTAGATAATACTGTGTATATAAGAAAAGCCCCAGAGAGGTACAGTAAGAATTTCCTTGAGACCAAAATCTAGTGGCAGAGCAGCTACAGAAGAATGGAGAACTGAGTCCTGAGAACTTGTGGTGGTGGAGCTTCTTCTGAACAGGATCCCCAGAGCCCAGAGCCAGGAGGCCAGGAGCCAGGAGGCCAGAGCCAGGAGCTGGAGCTAGGAGCCAGGAGCCCAGGAGCCCAGAATCAAGAGCCAGGAGCCCCAGATCCCAGGAGCCAGGAGCCCAGGTGACTGAAGCATGACTGGGATGCTGAGACTTTGTTTACGGCTTGGTTGAACCTTGAATTCCCTGAAGCAGAAATGGTGAAGGAGCTTACTTGGATAAGATCCTGTGAAGGCCAGTGTGGAGCAGGACCTGCCCAGAGAGCTGGTCAAGGAACTGGGAGCTGTCTGCCATTGAATCCAGGTGACAGTCTGATGAATACAGGTAGAATCTGGGACCATGGAAGGGGATCCAGGGAATCTGAGAACAGGCCCCAAGTCAAGATGAAAAGACCTCTCCTTGGGTACTGAGTAATTATGGAATTATAGTTTACTAGTGACCTGAGGGATGGCGGGTTTTGTATGATACTTAGTAAGACTTTGCTGAATAAGTGACTGATTGTACTTTGAGTACTTTGAGACATTGTTACTGATAAGTGACTGAATGAGTTAATCCAGTCTTTGCCCCATGAGTGGAAGACTTTGACTATTGTACTTTGAAACTACTGATAAGTGACTAATTGAGTTAACTTAAGAGTGACTATTTTACTTTGAGACTGTGACAATTATTATATTGTGATTTTCTATGATAAGTTGTAATATTGTGAATGCTGTACCTTGATTTTCCATGGATGTTTTGCTTTTGTTATGGAAGAAATAGAGTGATCACTATACTGAGTAATCAGAACCTTAAAAAAGCTGTTCACAGTAGCAGTTCTTCTGGAAAGCTTCTGTTCATGGTATTACAGCTGTGCAAAGTCACCAGCCTCACTTTCTCCTCTAGAACCATCTGGGTCCAGTGGCAAGATATAGATCAGGATGACTGGAAATGGCCCTCTATTGTGGAGAACAATTTGGAATGGTGAAAGGGCTATAAAACTGCACACCCTTTGTCTCAACTGTATCACTCCTAGATCTCTATGTCAGTGAAATCAAAGAAAAAGGAAAAGGACCTAGATGTACAAAACTATTTATAGCTGCTCTTTTTTTATGGTGGCAAAGAATTAGAAGTTGAAGAGGTGCCCATCAACTGGGGAATGACTGAACAAGTTGTAGTATATGATGTGATGGAATACTGTTGTGCTAAAGGAAATGACAAGTTGGATGGTGTCAGAAAAATCTGAGAACATTTATATGAATTCATGCAAAGCAGAAGTGAGCAGAACCAGAAGAATGTTGTACAATGTAACAGCAGTATTCCAAGGATGATCAATTGTGAAAGACTTCACTACTTTAATCAAGACAGTGATCCAAGTCAGTTCCAAATAAATGCTAATCACCTTCAGAGAGAGAACTGATGAACTCTGAATGTAGATTAAAACATACTTTTTAAACTTTATTTTCACTTTTGTATTGTTTGTGCTTTCTTTTGCAACATGAATAATATAGAAATACGGTTGACCTGACCTCACAAGTATAATCAAAATTAATGTGCTTGCCTTCTCAAGGAGGGGGGAGGGGCAGGCAGGAAAGGGAAAATTTGGAACTCAAAAATTTTTAAATGATTGTTTAAATTCTTTTATATGTAATTGGGAAGTACTTAACGAAATAAAAAAAAATAACCCTATGGAAAAAAAAAGTATATTCCCTTCTCTCCTCTAATATTTCTACCACTCTTATGCAGGCCCTCATCACCACATGCCTAGACTCCAGCAATAGTGTGCTTGTGGATTTGCCTGCCTCAAGTCTCTCCCCACTCCAATCTATCCTCTAATAATCATTAAATATTATATTTTGGGTAAAGTCTGAATTAATTGAATAGACTGCTTTGCCTTGCTTTAAAAAGGCATTTTTGTATGTCAGCAACTCCAGAGACCAGATAAGGCTGGAAGCGGGATTTCCCTTTATCTTAGGTCATACTCAATTCAGAAGGAAAACAGAGATATCCTGAGATCATAAATTCCAAACAGATCCTACTTTATCTTTGGTCTCTGAGTGAGCTCAGAGAATACCTCTTCTTATGTCAACAAAGCCAAATGAGGCTTATTTTATGGCCCGTAAGGATGAGACCCTCAACTCGAGGCATTAATTTGAGTAATGGGACTTTTTCTTATCTTAATATTTTTGGACATATACTATATTATGGAATGTTAATGGTAAAGAAAACACAGATATCCTGAATCATAATTTCAATTGACACTTTGTCAACTCTCCTATTTTATTGTATTTACCATCTATTCAATTAAGAAAATTCCTTTCTCATACAATGATTAAACATTTATGGAGATCATAAATTTGAGTGACACAGCCACCCTGAATGGGATGGTTCTAAAGTGTATTTAAGCTTTCTCATTCTTTTGTTCAGCAGTTAGAACTCAGCTTCTAACTCCTTGTACAAGTCTGCTAGTCTTAAGGAAATAAATGCTGTAACTGTATATCACCCAGCCTGTTGTCTCCTTTAACCAAACTTTTTATAGGCTAACACCTCTAAATAACCACTAAAGTAATTTTCCAAAAGCACTGGTCTAACAAATTACTTAAATTTCAGTAGCTCCCTATCACCTCCAGGATCAAATCCAAAATGCTATTTGGCATAAGAAGAACTTCATAACCACCACCCCACTTCCCCCAGTCTTCTTACACCGTAAACCTCCCAACATACCCTTCAATACAGGGACACTGGCCTCTTTGTAATTCCCTGAACAAGAACAAGACATTCCATCTCTCTGTTCTGGTCATTTTTTCTGGCTGTCCCTCATGCCTGGAATGTTCTTCCTTCCTCATCTCTACCTCCTGGATTATGATATGAGCTTAAGCCAACCAACCAGCAGCAACTAATGAGTCTAGAAGACCTAAATTCAAATCCAGCCTCAGAAACTTTCTAGCCTTCTGACCTCGGGCAATTTATTTAATCTCTATTTATCTCAGTTTTCTCAGCTGTAAAATGGGGGATAATAATAGCAAATGGGGGATAATAATAGCAAATAGGGTGGTTGTAAGATAAGATGAAATTTGTAAAAAAAAAAAAAAAAAGCACAGCCCAGTGTGGGGCATGTAGTAGGTAGTATATAAATTCTAATTCCCTTTCCCTTTCTTGAGGTTAGGCTGTAGAATGTTGTGTGTAAACTAGAAACAGCTGTAGAAATGTAGGTTATTGTTATCTCTCCCTTTGGGGACTGGAAGTTTAGAAATCTTCCCTTGGAGTTGCCCACCTGGCCTGGAGGGCAGACACTAGTGATGGGATTGTCTTTTGTTCAGGCCAAGCAGCAAAAAGCTCTTTGGTTTTCATCTGGATGCCCCAGTGCAGCCCCCAAGGAGAATCTTTGTGATGGAGGCCACTCAGCTGCAAAGCTAGAGAATGCTTTTAAAATGCCAGAGAGAGCCCAGTGCCCTATTCCTCCACTCAGGGATTGAATAAAAAGGTTTTATGAAAACAAGCTTAGCTGGGCCAATAGGTGTCAGTATCTGGACTTAACCCAAATATCATATTTATTTGAATATAGACTAGACAAAATTATATCTCTCTAAAAAGAAAAACATTAGAGAGATATACTGAAAAATAAAATCAACTATGAATCACACTCAGGTATCACAAAGGATAGATTTGGAGGGGAAAAACACCTTCATTTGGATCAATTTGGTAACTGTAAATCCAGTGACTAGGGAGCAGAAACTTTGCTGACCTGGGGTTATGTGAATCTGGGCTATCCACATTTAGAGTGTGTGTGTGTGTGTGTGTGTGTGTGTGTGTGCGCGTGCGCTATATTCCAAAACAAAACCCACAGAAAGGTCTCTTTTTTTTTTTTTTTTGGAGGGGGGCCCTCTGGGAATGATTTCATTCTGAATTCCTGAGGCTTTATCCCTTTAGTCCCCAAAACTTTTTTAATTTTAGAAGTCATACAACATGCTGTGTGACACTGACTGTCACTACACCTCTCCACATAATTTCTTTAGCTGTAGAATGTAGGTTTGGAATATATATGACCTTTGTGGTCCCTTCCAGGATCGATGAGACTTTGGTATGATGGAAGAGAGGCCTGGAATTGGAGTTCTAGAATCATAGAACACTGGAATTGGATGGGTCTTTAATGACCCATTTTACAGAGGAGAAAACTGGCCCAGTAAGATGAAGTGACTTGGTCAAAGTCACACAGCTCTTTATTAAAACTGATGTACTAACTTCTAATTCAGAACTCCTTCTACTATACTGTGCTGCCTTAGAAGACATGAGTGGCTACTGTTGTTGTTACTTACCTTACAGGTGTGCTGTGTTATATAGAAAGTGGGAGCAAGGAAAGAAAATAATAGGGCATAATCTTATAAAAATAGTGGCAGGTGTCCCAAAGCGCTGAATGAACCGAGGCTGGTGAGGGAAGATAAGGATGACAGGCACATTTTTAAACTATGCTGGGGGAAGGGGGAGATCAAAGAAGGTATATGACCACTATTCATTTAGGTGGATGAGATAATGATAAATAGTAACAGACAGCAGAGCTGCTCAATTTTTATTTTGTTTGTTCTTGGATGGTGGGGGAGGAGGCAGGGTGGTGTAGTGGACAGAGAACTGGCCTTTAAGCCAGAAAGACTTGATGAAAGTCCTGCCTTCAATGCATGGTAGCAGTGTGACTTGGAGCAGGTCACCTCTCTTGCCCTTGGCAATTCTCTAGGACTATAGTGTCAGAAGAAGGGACCTGATCTTCCAGAAGAAAGTATTTCCGCATATGGGAGTTCCTCATGTCAATGAAATATCAGGTCCAACCCTTATCCCCCTTTTCTGCCAAGGAGAATGACCTTTGCATGTGATATGAGAACAGAAAGGGCTAACAGTGAACTGATATCAAAGATCAGGAAGGAAATGGTAAGACATCCCTTAGTTATGCTTGATGGATTCAAGTAACCTAGCTCAGAAGAACTACATCTTAGGGCACTGAAAAAAACTGGCAGATATGATTGCTGAGACACTTCCAGATCTTGGTGAATGAGAGGAATACCACTGTACTGGAGAAGGTTAAAAACATTGTATTGATCTAAAACAACAAAAAAAAAACCCCAACAACAACAGAAGAGAACAGAGACGACAAACAGTAGGCCAGTGAGTTTGACTTAGATTCCTGGGAAATTTCTAGAACCGATCATAAAGCGATGGTTAGTAAACATCTAGACAGGGAAATTATTCCATCAAAGGAAAAGAGTCAGCACTTTGACTTTGTCAAAAACAGATTGTTCTAGAGATTAACCTTATTTACTCTACAGATAGATCAGGAAAGTATTGTAGATAGCTTACTTAGAATTTAGCAAAGCAACTAGTGACCCTGGGCAAGTCACTTAAATCTTCTTATCTTTATTTTTCTTATCTGTAAAATGGGGACAATAATAATAGCACCTACCTTCTATGGTTGTTATGAGGGCAAAATGAGGTAATATTTGTAAAAAGCTTTGTGAAACTTAAAAACACTATAAAATGGCTATTATTATTATTATGAAAAGATAAAAATTTAGGCAATAATACAGTTAGATTCAGAACTGTTTGAATTCCAGACTCAAAAGAATTTCAGTTTCAGTTGTGTCTGACTCTTTGTGACTCAATTTCAGTTTTCTTGGTAAAGATACTGAAATAGCTTACAATTTCCTTCTCCAACTGATTTTACAGATGAGGAAACTGAGGCAAACAGGGTTAAGTGACTTGCCCAGGGTCACATAACCTAGTAAGTATCTGAGACCAGATTTGAACTCAGAAACATGAATCTTACAGACTCCAGGTCTGACACTCTGTCTACTGTGCTATCTAGCTGCCCTCTCAAAAGAATCGCCATTAGTAATGATTCAATATCAACCTGGAGCTGTCCAGGGGACTACCCTAGTGATTTGTGCTAGACCCTATGCTGTTCAATGTTTTTTCAGACATTGATGGTACATTTATCAGGTAGTCAGATGACACAAATCTGAGAGGGATAGCTCACACACTAGATGAAGAGAAGGTAGGATCCAAAGAGATTTTAACAGACTAAAGCAATGTGTTGAATCTAGTAAATCAAAATGTAATGGGGGTAAATGGAAAGTCTTAATACTGGGGTTAAAAAATCAGCTTCACAGGTACAGAATTAGGAAGATATGGAGAAATAACAGTTTATCTGAAAAAAAAAAAAGAAAACTAGGGGTTATGGTGGACTGCAGACTCTACCCATGAGTCAGCAATGTGAGGTGGCAGCCAGAAAAGCTAATGGCACCTTGGCTTGCATTCCAAGAGGCTTCACTTCCAGGAACAAGGAAGGGGAGATGAATTAGCAGTGCAGGCTGGATGACCGCTTGTCAGATATATCATAGTGGAGATTACTTTTGAGTATGGTGTGGATTAGGTGGCTGCTGAGATCCTGGCTCTAAAATTCTGTGGGATTCTGAGTCAGGAGACCTAGATTTTAATTCTGACTGTGACAATAGTAAGCTGTGTGGTTTTGGTCAAGTCACCTCCCTTTTCTGATCTTTAGTGTCCTCATCAAAAAATGACAAGGTTGGGCTAGAAGGTCTCTTAGAACTGGCAGTATGCTCATAAATGTTTAATGACAGACTTTCTGGGGAAAAAACGTATATACAACACATTTTAAAGTTTAATCTGCATTATTAACATTTCTTTATCACTTTCTTAAGTCTATACAATTAACAAAACAATAAATTCAAGCCCTGATTTGTAGAGTTTACCAATTTCTGAGTTGTAAACTCTCCCACTTAAAATTTACTAATCACTATGAATGAACTCCAGCATAACTCTGCTTAGAGCTGTTATAATTCTAACATCCTGCAGTTCTGTTGGGACCATATGGGAGATTGTGTGACACAGTGGATAGTATACTAGGCTTGGAGTCAACAAAGAAGAGAAGAAAGATGTCCTGGATTCAAATCCTGTCTCTGTCACTTGCTTTCTTTGTGGTTTTGGGAAAATCACTTAAATTCTCTGGGCCTCAGTTTGCTCATATATATAATGAGAGAGTTGGACTGGATAACCTCTGAGATCCTTTCCAGCTGAGTCAGGTGACACCTGGGTTCTTCCTCATATCTTATTCTTCCACCTGTGTGATCACAGGCAAATTTCTTAGTCTCTCTCAGTCTGTTACCTCATTTGTAAAATGGTGATGATAATATTACCTGTAGAACCTACCTCATGGGGTCTTGCAGCTCAAATGAGATAATGTATGTAATGTTCTTTGTAACAAGCTTCAAGTACTATATAGAGGTCATTTATTATTATTATTACCGTATAATTCCAAGGAGGTACTTACCTACTTAGATCCTACAAAATGATGCCTTCTTCCATGATAGGGACTTGACTCTTTGTTCATTCAAAATCTATTCATTCAACCAACACATTTATCAAGTGCCTGCTCCTATGTGTGAAAGACTTGAGGTCTATTGGATCCAGGACAAGTTTGTTTCTACATTCACAATTCTTTTTTTTTTTTTTTTTGCATCCTTGGGATTAGCTTTTTATTTATTTATTTCATAAATTAAATTTT
Source organism: Petaurus breviceps papuanus (assembly GCF_028583685.1). Lineage (NCBI taxonomy): Eukaryota > Metazoa > Chordata > Mammalia > Diprotodontia > Petauridae > Petaurus > Petaurus breviceps. Next base: position 28,690,852 of record NW_027187378.1, on the reverse strand, counting down.
ATGTTGATTTTTATCTTACATCATTCATTTCCAAAAGATTTTGAGTTACAAATTTTCTCCCTGTCTTTCTCCTACCCACCACCCCCAAAACAGTGATCCCAGTGTATACCCTCTCCCCCAGTCTGCTCTCTCCTATATTCTCCCCCATCCCCCCTCTAACTTTCCAGTAGGGCAAGATGGATCTCTATACCCCAGTGCTTGAATATCTTATTTCCTAGTTTCATGTAAAAAATTATATATATATATATATAATATATATATACACACACATATGTTTTTATACATTTGACTTTAAAACTTTGAATTCTAGATTCTTTCCCTTCCTCCCTCACCACCCACCCTTATTGGGAAGATAGGAAATTCAATATTGTATAGCTATACAAAACATTTCCATAGTGGATATATTGTGAAAGACTGACTATATTTCCCTCCATCCTATCCTGCCCCCCCCCCGTTCTATTCTCTACTTTGACCCTGTCCCTTTTCAAAAGTGTGTACTTCTAACTTCCCGCCCCCCCCCAACCTGCCCTCCCTCCCATCATCCTCTCTCTTATCCCCTTCTCCCCCCTACTCTCCTGTAGGGTGAGATACCCTATTTAGTGTGTATGTCATTCCTCCCTAAGCCAAATTCAATGAGAGTAAGTTGACCCATTCCCTTTTGCCTTTCTGTTCTTCCCCTCCATTGTAACAATTTTACCTTGCCACTTCTATACAAGATAATTTACCCCATTCTATCTCTCCCCATCTCCTCTCATTATATTCCTCTCTCACCTCTCAATTTCACCTTTTAAGTATCATCCCTTCCTATTCAATTGGTCCTGTGCCCTTTGTCTATGTAAACCTGTACACATATGCACACATACTAACATATGTATTCATATGCCCATATACCCTCCTATATAAACATATATATGTATGTATACATATATATATATATATATATATATATATACATATATAAATATCTGAACCTAAATGTAGACATTTAAGTTCCAATTATTGTTTTTCCATGTGGGAATGTAAATAGTTCAACTTTGATAAGTTCCTTATGATTTCTTTTCCCTGTTGACTCTCTCATGCTTCTCTTACTTCTTGTATCTGAATGTCAAATTTTGTATTCAACTGTTTTTTTCATCAAGAATGCTTGAAAGTGGGGTGGCCAGGTAGCACAGTGGGTAAGAGCACCAGCTCCAGTGTTGGGATGACCTGGGGATCGAATCCAGTCTCAGACACTTAGCACCCACCTAGAAACACCTGGCCGTGTAACCTTGAGCAAGTTACTTAACGCCAATTGCTTAGGGGTGGCCAGGTGGCTCAGCGAGTAAGAGCACTGGCTCCAGTGTCAGGATGACCTGGGGATCAAATCCGGGCTCAGATACTCAGCACCACACCCAGAAATAACTGGCTGTGTAACCTTGAGCAAGTTATTTAACCCCGATTGCTTTAAAAAAAAAAATTTGAAAAAAGAATGCTTGAAAGTCCTCTATTTCATTGAATAACCATATTTTCCCCTGAAACATGATACTCAGTTTTTCTGGGTAGGTGATTCTTGGTTTTAATCCCAGCTCCTTTGACCTCTGAAATATCATATGCCAAGCCCTTCGATACCTCAATGTAGAAGCTGCCAGGTCCTGTGTTATCCTGATTGTGTTTTCACAAAATTCAAATTGTTTCTTCTTGGCTGCTTGTAATATTTTCTCCTTTATCTGGGAACTCTGGAACTTGGGTATGATATTCCTAGGAGTTTTCTTTTTGGGATCTTTTTCAAGAGGTGATTAGTAGATTCTCTCCACCTCTATTTTGCCCTCTGGTTTTAGAATATCAGGGCAATTTTCCTTGAGAATTTCTTGAAGGATGATTTATAAGTTCTTTTTTAGATCATGGCTTTCAGGTAGTCCAGTAATTTTAAAATTATTTCTCCTGGATCTGTTTTCCAGGTTAGTTGTTTTCCAATGAGGTATTTCACATTGCCTTCTATTTTTTTTTCATTTGTTTGGATCTGTTTAATAGTATCTTGATTTCTCATAAAGTTAATAGCTTCCATTTTCTCCAATCTAATTGTGAAGGAATGATTTTCTTCAGCGAGCTTTTGAGATTCTTTTTCCATCTGGCACATTCAGCTTTTTAAGGCATTCTTCTCCTCATTGCCTTTTTGAGCACCTTTTGCCATTTGAATTAGTCTATTTTTTTTTTTTTGCCTTTTGGAGGGCAATTGGGGTTAAGTAACTTGCCCAAGGTTATACAGCTAGTTTTTTTGTGTGTGGGTGGGTGTTAAGTGTCTGAGATTGGAACCAAACTTGGGTCCTCCGACTCTGGGGCCGGAACTCTTAGTCACTGTGCCACCTAGCCGCCCCAGAATTAGTATGTTTTTAAGGTGTTATTTTCTTCAGTTAGGTTGTTGACTCTCATTTCATGATTTTCTTTCATCATTCTAATTTCTCTTCCCAATTTTCCCTCCACTTCTTTTATTTGGTTTTCCAAATCCTTCAGCTCCTCTGTGGCCTATAACCAGTTTATATTTTTCTTGGAAGCTTTTGGTGCAGGAGTTCTGACCTTGTTGTCTTCCTGCCATTCCATGCTTTAATCCTTTTTGTCCCCAAAAAAGGAATACTAAGTTGGATTGCTATGCTTGCTTTGCTTCCTTTGCTTGCTCATTTTGACACTCAATTACTTGACTTTTGAGCTTTTTGCCACAGTAGAACTCTGCTTCCAGAGAGGAGAGCTTTGTCCCAAATCACTGGGGTTTGCTCAGCTGTCAGAGCTATTAGTTGGATGCCCTCTCAGAAGCCTCCACTGGCTCTGACTCACTGGTCACACACCCCAGGACCTCCACCCTAGACAGCAGTCCACATCCAAGCAGGTTAAAGCAAGAGTGAGTACCCCTCAGAATGGTTGCTTGGTCCCCCTATAATCTGCAGGCCAGGAGCTCTGACACAACCACGTGGCTGCAGCCACTGCACTTCAGCCGCTTCTCCCTCCGGGGGCACAGGCCGGACTGCATTTCTGGACTCCCTGTTCCCAAAGTCTACACTGACCTCTCACTTTGTCTTTGGCATTTATGGGTTGATAATTCTGGAAACTGCCACAACTGCTTGTGATCCACTCTCCCAAAGTCCCTCCAGCCCTGAGGCTAAAACCACAGTCTCACACGGGCTGGGCTCTGCTACCAGCACACTGCGATGGACCCTTCCTGTACACCTGCTGGGCTGTCTTCAGCAGGAGGTTTGTTTCTCTCTGTCACTTTGTGGGTTCTGTAGCCTTAAAGTTTGTTTAGAGTCATTTTTATAGGTATTTGAGGTGGTTATGGGGGGGGGCACAGGGAGTTTTCCTCCTTCTATGCCTCCATCTATTCACAATTTAAAAAAAAAAATCTTTTTTGGCTCTTTGTGTGAAAACAGCCCACCCAACCTTAAGCCAATCTGTGTTTGTGCCTCAGCAGACATATTCCATATTTTACAACAAAACCAGTTTTGCCTAGGAAAAAATATATTTTCTTTCCACAAAACTGCCATTTTGGTGTTGAAATATCCAAAGCAAAAAAAGAGATTTTCATTTTTTTTCTTTTTCTGGAAAAACCCTCCAGGCCGTTGGGCTTTCCCCATGATGGCTTGCTGTTTGGATTTTATTTTCTACAGCCTTGGTCATTGCTTCAGGACCTCAGCCTTACTTGTAGGAATGGCCCCATACTCTGAAAAACTAATCAAGGAAGTAAGAAATCCATAGAATCACTAAAATTGTAGGTTTGAAAGGTACTTCAGAGAGATCAACTTGTCTAACCCCTTCATTGTGGGGGATGAGTGGATGAGCTCAAGAGGGCTCATACATTATCCTGTGTTCTTTTTTGAGAAGGAAGCTATGTGACATTAGATAAGGAGTCCTGGGTCTTAATGCTGACCCAGTTTAGCCTTATGGAGTGATCAGAAGCCTGAATTAGCCATTGCCTTATTCTCCTCCCCTGTAAATGATGATGATGGTGATATACACCAGAGTTTTATTCCTTGATGATTCCAACAGACTTTCTCATGCTCAATATTATTAGAGGGAGAACTTTAGTATCATCAAGCATAGGATGTAAATTTTTTAAGATTGAACTCACATAGTCAGATATACAGCCTTGTCTCGGAGGAGGCATGTCAAAGTTGGGACAAGAAATAGAACATCCCCAAAGATCCTGCCCCTCCATCCTCCTTCCTTTTCTTAAAACATCAGAATTAACCAGGGGTATGTAGAAAGTCCCAAAGTATATGGAACTTCCTCAGTTTGGGGGGGGGGGGGGGGGGGGGGGGGGGGGACTCTGGTAACCATTGCTGGTTTGTTAAAGGTATGTACTTCGGTGGGAACCAAGATGGTGGAGTAAAAGCACAAACTTGGCATTGGCTCCGGCTCCAGCCACTTCCAATACCTGTAAAAAAAAATGACTCTAAACAAATTGTAAAGTTACAGAACCCACAAAGAGACAGAAAGAAACAAATTTCCCACTGAAGGCAGTTCAGCAGGCCGACAGGAAAGGTCTATCGCAGCACGTTGTGAGCCGAGCACAGTCCCACATGAGCCATGGTTCGGGCCCCAGGGCAGCCCAGACTTTCCAGAGCAGACTTCAGAAGAGTGAATCATCAGTGACTGTGGTGGTGTCCAGACTTCTCAACCCATAAACACCAAAGACAAAGTAAAAGATCAGTGTGGAACTCTGTTGGAATGGGGGAGGGGGGGAATGGAAGAGCGAGGACCCGTCCCTGTCCCCTGGGCAAGAAGTGGTGGAGGTGTGGAGGCTGCAGCTGCTGCAGTGTGGCTGCTTCCAGAGCTCCTGGCCTGTAGATTGTAGGGGGACCAAGTGACCATTCAGAGGGTAATCACTCTTTCTTTAACCTTCTTGGATCTGGGTCACAGTCTTGGGTGGTGGTCCTGGGGTGTGTGGCCAGTGTGCCAGTGCTTGTGAGGGCTGCAGGGAGAGCACCTTCCTAATAGCTTTGGCAGTTGCAAAAACCCCAGTGATTTGGGACAAAGTTGTCTCCATTTTGTAAGCAGAGTTCTACCATGGCAAAGAGCTCAAAAGTAAAATAATTGGCTGGTAATATGAGCAAGCTGAGGACCATACAATCAGACCATACAATCTTTTTTTGGTGACAAAAAGGATCAAAGCACGGAACTGGAGGAGAACAATGAAGTCAGAACTCCTGCATCTAAAGCTTCCAAGAAAAATATGAATTGGTCACAGGCCATGGAGGAGCTCAAGAAGGATTTTGAAAATCAAGTAAGAGAAGTGGGGGAAAAGCTGGGAAGAGAAATGAGAATGATGCAAAAAAATCATGAAAAGCGAGTCAACAGCTTGCTAAAGGAGATCCAAAATTACACTGAAGAAACTAACACCTCAAAAAATAGACTAACTCAAATGGCAAAAGAGACCCAAAAAGCCAATGAGAAGAAGAATGCCTTAAAAAACTAAATTTGCCAGATGGAGAAGGAATTTCAAAAACTCACTGAAGAGAATAATTCCTTCAAAATTAGACTGGAGCAATTGGAAGCTAATGACTTTATGAGAAATCAAGATAATATAAAACAGATCCAAAAAATGAAAAAAAAAATAGGAGTTAATGTGAAGTATCTCATTGGAAAAACCACTGACCTGGAAAATAGATCCAGGAGAGATAATTTAAAAATTATTAGACTACCTAACAGCCACGATCAATAAAAGAGCCTAGACACCATCATTCAAGAAATTATCAAGCAAAATTGCTCTGATATTCTAGAACCTGAGGGCAAAATAGAAATTGAAAGAATCCACCAATTGCCTCTTGAAAAAGATTCCTAAAAGAAAACTTCTAGGAATATTGTAGCCAAATTCCAGAGTTCCCAGGTCAAGGGGAAAATACTTCAAGCAGTCAGAAAAAAACAATTTGATTATTGTGGAAACACAATCAGGATAACACAAGAGCTAGCAGCTTCTGCATTAAGGGATCGAAAGGCTTGGAATATAATATTCCAGAGGTCAAAGGAACTAGGATTAGAACCAAGAATCACCTACCCAGCAAAACTGAGTATGATGCTTCAGGGGGAAATATGGTCATTCAATGAAATAAAGGATTTTCAAGCATTCTTGATGAAAAAAACTAGAGCTGAACAGAAAATTTGACTTTCCAATACAAGAAGCAAGAAAAGTATGAGAAGGTAAACAGGGAAAATAAATCATAAGGAACTTATTAAAGTTGAACTATTTATATTCCTATATGGAAAAATGATAATTGTAACTCATAAGACTTTTCTCAATATGAGGACAGTTGAACTGAATATATATGTTTACATACATATATATGTATGTATAGGAAGGTATATGTGTGTATAAATATATATTTGAGTATATGCATATGTGTTTACATGTATATACATGTATACATAGACAGAGGTCACAGGATGAGTTGAATATGAAGGGATGATATCTAAAAAAATAAAATTAACAGGTGAGAGAGGAATATATTGGGAGACAGAGAAAGGGAGAGATAGATTAGGGTAAATTATCTCATATAAAAGAGGCAAGAGGGGGCGGCTATGTGGTGCAGTGAGTAGAGTGCTAGCCCTGGAGTCAGGAGGACCTGAGTTCGGATCTGGCCTCAGACACTTAACATACACAAACAAAACAACAAAAAAAAAACTAGCCGTGTGACCTTGGGCAAGTTACTTAAATCCAATTGCCCTCCAGAAAGAAAAAAATAAAATAAAAAAGGTAAGAGAACACTGTTACCATGGAGGGGAAGAGCAGGAAGGTGAAAGGGAATTGTTCCATTGAATTTGGCTTGAGGAGGGAATAACACACATTCAACTGGGTATCTTACCCTACAGGAAAGTGGGGGGAAGAGGATAAGAGGGGGGATAATAGAGGGGAGGGCACATTGGAGGAGAGGGTAGTTAGAAGCAAACACTTTTGAAAAGGGACAGGGTCAAAGTAGAAAATAGAATAAATGAGGGGCAGGATAGCATGGAGGGAAACTACTATGGAAATGTTTTGCGTAACTGCACATGAACAACGTATGTTGAATTGCCTGTCTTTCCAGTAGGGGTGGGTGAGGAGGGAAGAAGGGAAAGAATCTGGAACTCAAAGTTTCAACAACAAATATTTAAAAAATTTTTTTTTCTTTACATGCAACTGGGAAATAATACATACAGGCACTGGGGTATAGAAATCCATCTTGCTCTACTAGAAAGTTGGCAGTGGGTAGGATATAAGAGAGAACAGATTGGGGGAAGAGGTATTCAGTAGGCTCTCTATTTTGAGGTGGCTGTAGGGGAAAGATGGGGAGAAAAATTTGTAACTCAAAATCTTGTGGAAATGAACGTTGAAAACTAAAAATAAATAAATAATTTTTTTTTGGGGGGGGGGAATAAAGGCATGTGCTTCAGTACATTCCATGGTTTCTTGCCAAGTCCTCAATATCCAGGTTCTATCTCCTTTCTAGTTGGAGATCAGTGAGTGGCAAGGGCAAGGAACTTCCTTTTTGTTTGTTTGTTTTTGTTTTTAAGACTAGGTCTCCCTATCTCAACCAGATTGGAGATGCAAGTGGCCACTTGCAAGCCTGATGCAGTACTGATGAGCATGGTAACTTTGATCCATTCCATTTCCAGCTTGGACCAATTCTCCCAACCTGAGGCAACTTAGTGGCTGTCTCCTCTCAGGGGTTCACCAGGTTAGCTGCTGGATTTAGTGTGGACATCTGACTGGCTTAGTTCAATGCAGCCCAGAGCTCCTGAGCTCAAGTGATCTACCAGCTGCAGACTCCCTAGCAGCAGGGATCACATGTGCTACCGTGCCTAGTAAAGGCATTCTTTCTGCTAAATTTTCTTCTCACCTGAAGGGAATGTGAATTTCGATGGATGGGAGATTTGAACTGGGACAATGGAAATTTGATGGAAACAAAAAGCGTATGAAAATTGGCCTTCGCCCTTTTAACTTTTCATGAAATAAATAATGCCACATATTTGTGTGAAATGTCACCAAGCAACAAAGAAATGCTTCAGATGCTTTTAATAATTCATTCTTTAATTTAATAAGTATTTATTAAGTGCCTCCTATGTATAATAATAATCATAGTTAATATAATAATATAGCACTTAGTCACTTAACCCCAAATGCCCTGCCTTCCCCCTCCAAAAAAGAAAAAAATAAAGAACAGTACATAGTCTGCTATGACTGAACTGGTGTAGAGGGGAATAATATGAAAGAAGTCTCAAAAGATAAGAAGGGACCAGATAGAGAAGAGTTTTATATGCATATAGAAGTATTTCTATTTGTACCTAGAGGTCATAGGGGACCACTGGACTTTATTGAGGCAGGGGTTGATAGGGTCAGACTTGCTCTTGAGGAAAATCACTTTTCCTAAAACAGCATTGCCGTGAGAGACAGTGGATTAGAATTCATACTCCAGCTGTCACCAGCCATGTTGACTTTGCCTGAAACATTTTCTTTTTCTGAGACTGGACCAGATGAGCTCTAACATCATGGGTTTCTGATTGCCATTCAGCACCCACCTTGTCAGTCTGGGTTTGGGGTCTGACATGCAGTGGGGAATGTGCTGATTCTCAGATCTGCACCAACAGTGTCTGCTTCCAGGTTGCAGTATGGGATTGGCTCCCTTTGATGGTATTAATGGAAGAATGTTGTGAACATAAGCGAAATGTTTCTGAAGTCCTTTGTGTTGCTGAGTAAAGGAACCACAGTGCTAATCATGGAAGAAATATTTATTAAGGCTAAACTGTGTGCTTTAGTGAAGGACAATGCCTTAAATTTAAACAACTGCTTTCTAATCACCTCATTTTTCTTGTATTACACATTTGCTTTCTATCATGTGAACTGGCCAGAAGGCATCCAGAAACACTCCTCTTATAGAAAAGACAAGTGAGACAGACAAGGCTGAAGTTACTGTTCCAAGCCTGCCTGGGAGTTTAGAGAGTCAAAGCTTGTGGAAAGAGAAATTCGATATCTGGCATTTTCTTCCTGTGTTAATAATGATAATGACTCATATGTTACAGAATCACAGAATTTCAGATTTGGAGAGGACCTCAGAGACCATCTAGTGCAGCCCATAACTAAACAAGAAATCCCCTCAGCAGCTTCACCAGCCAATGGGAATCCAAGGCTTTGTTTGTAGACTTCCAGGGAGAGGGACCCTACTGCACCCAAAGGTAGCCCTGATTATTAGGAAGTTTGTCTTTGTATCAAACTGAAAATGGCCTCTTTGCAAATTCCACTCACTGATCCTACTTCTGCCCTGTGGGGCCCAGTAGGACAAGTCTGATCCCTTTTCCACCCCACAGCCTTTGAAGACAACTACATACCCCTCCCTCACTCCTGAGTCTTTTCTTCTTCCCACTATACATCCTGTTCCTCCAACAGATCCTCATACTCTACAGTATGAACTCAAGGACCTTCACCATGCTGATTGCCATCCTCTGGAATCTCTCGTGTCCTTCCTAAAATATAACCCCCACAGTTAACCACCATACCCCATGGGTGGTCTGCCCAGGGTCCTCCATGAGGCACCATGAGGCTTTCATTTTCTTGTTCCTAAAAGCTTTGGGTCTCTTAGTGCAGCGCACTGCCACATTAGTCTTTTTTATTTTAATTGTCTTTATCATGCTGTCAAATTACATGGATGTTACAGTGCACTTGAAACCTCGAGATGGTTTTCAGACAAAATGGTGCCTAAGGATATGTGAGTCCTCCTCTTAACTTGTGAAGTTGATTTCTTAAACCCAAATGGAAGTCTGCATTTATCACGATTACATTTCATCTTATATTCAGTGCAGTACTCTAGTCTGTCATGATCTTTTTGGATTATATTTCTGTCATTCAGAATACCATCTCTGCCTTTATCTAAATCATTGACAAAAATGCGAAACTCCACAGGTTGTTTGTTCAGTTGTGTCTGATTCATTGTGACCCCATTTGGGGTTTTCTTGGCAAAGATACCAGAGTGGTTTGCCATTTCCTTCTCCAGCTCATTTTATGACTGAGGAAACTAAGGCAAACAGGGTTAAGTGACTTGCCCAGGGACACAAAGCTAATAAGTGTCTGATGCCAGATTTGAACTCAGGAAGATGAGTCTTCCTGACTTCAGACTCAGCACTCTATTCACTGCAACCCCCACTCAAAAGATGACCCACTGTGAGAGACTGGTATGCAGTATCTTTCTACCTAGTGATTCAGTTCCCTTCTGTGGCTTATAAAGAAGAGGCATCCACCAAACTATCCCAGGAGGCCTTCCTACTTTTCTGTCAGTAGTTAATGTGGACCATAGGAATGAGTCTCATGAAGGAAAGGCAGAAGCAGGGCAAGTTAGACAGGTTCCTAATCATGCTGGAAAAGTCATCTTTTTCCCTTCCTGACATTTTTCTACATCCTCGATGGGGATGGTTGGCTCTGGTTTAGTCCAGCACCTCTCAGTTGGGGTCCTTTTTTTTTTAGTTTGAAGCTTGAACAAATAAATCAGTGTTGAAACCAGTCAGCAGGGAGACACTGACCTAGCCAAGCAGCAAGAGGAAATATGGAAAGGGGAAATGAAATTTACCCATTTTTGTGTGCCTGGAAAATGTTGCTAGACTTTTTCCCAAAGCCCAAAGAACAAGCAATGGATATGATTTTTCTGGGATAAGGAGTGGACCTGTGATTTCATTGCTAAAGGCAACTTTCAGATGAGGAAACTCCTACCAATGCAAATGGACATTTTTGGAAGAGAAGAATAAGTTCTTTAATGTGGTCTAATGGAAAGGCCATTGGCCTAGAATAAGAAAGCCCAGGCTTTAGTCACCTCTCTGGCCCTGATTCACTTTGAGAAAGCCTTTTCAGCTTTCTGCACCACAGTTTCTTCATCTGCAAAATGAGGGAATTGGTCTAAAGTCCAGTTGACTTTAAAATGGGCTTTTTTGGGGGGTGGCTAGGTGGAGCAATGAGTAAAGCGCTGGATCCGTAGTCAGGAGTTCTCAGTAGTCTGAGTTTGGTTCAGGCCTCAGATGCTTAACACCCACACAAAAACTAGCCATGTAACCTTGGGCAAGTTACTTAACCCCAATTGCCCTCCAAAAAGAAAAAATAAAAATAAAATGGGCTTTTTTCTTTACCTAGAAAATGTAGTCTAGGACCTACATTCCTTGTAAGTCACTTGGTGCCCAAGTGCTGGAGAAGAAAGAGTTAACAGAGAAGGTACAGGACCTGCCCTCATGGTCTAGTAGGGTGATAAGACAAAAACAACAGGCTCCTTGATGGCAGGTGCTATATCTGCTACTTTCCTTACCTACAGTCCTACCTGTAGCATAGTGTTCTACAGGACTCCAGGCATGGTGCACACTCAGCACTTATTTAGTGATGATTTCAAGAGCAGAAAAAAAGATGAAGTAGCCAATGAGTACACAGTACTCAGTACATGATAGGTTACTGGTTATTTTATAATAGAAAGTCAGGAAGGGCTCATAAGACACCTCATAGCTGTCAGTGAATTAGAAATAGTATTAAAGGGGTGGCTAGGTGATGTAGTGAATAGAACACCAGCCCTGGAGTCGAGGATCTGAGTTCAAATCCAGCCTTAGACACTTAACACTTACTATCTGTGTGACCTTGGACAAGTCACTTAACCCCAAATGCCCTGCCTTCCCCCCTCTAAAAATACAGTATTAAATATTGAGACTCTTAAGAAGCCTAATTAGGCCCCCTTACATAGTATTTGGGATGCTCTGCATCAGTTATACACTGGGAGAGTCAAAGGGGTCATTTACAGTTGGAGAAGTCCTTGGAGATAATTTAGTTCAACCCTTTTATTTTATTTTATTTTTACTAGTGAGAAAACTGAGGCCCAGACAAGTTGTGACTTATCCAGGGTCATAAGGTAACAAGTGGCAAAAGAAATGATGACATCAATCGAATTTGGTAATTGACCGGAGACTCTTTGCAGTTATCTTACTGTAAAGTAACAGTTACTAAGTGTAATCACTTGCATTACTCCATCCTACTGCTCCAGTTGAAGCCACCAACATCAATTAATTTAAAACCCTTAAATTTCCCAACATAATAAAACGATAAATCAAAACATCCTGTGGGGCATATAGGTGTAGTATCACCTTCCTCCCCATTTGGGGTTTTTGCTAACTCACTACAGCCAGGCTGCCTGGGTCTCAAGTTCATCGCCAGGGCCAACACCCTGGGAATGTGGTTTTAAACATTATAACAAAATCCCATTACAACACAACAGTTTGGAGGTTCCTTATATCAGAAGGATATTTGTCACCAAGTTGAAGAACAACAAGCTAAATTCTTTGTATTTGTGCTTGAAAGTAGAATAGGAAGAACACTAGCCTTAGAGTCAGAAAAGCTGTCTTCTAGCCCCAGTTCCAATGGCAGAGTAACCTTCAGTGTCTCTCTGCTTCAGTTTCCTTATCTTTTCAATGGAGATAGGACTATTCATGCTACCTACCTCCTAGGATTGTTGTGAGGAAGGCACTTTGTAAAATTCAAAGCATAAGCTATTAGTATTATTATAGTGGTTCAGTGCATGAGATGACCGCCTTAAAAAATCTACTAAGACCTCATTGAGGCATTCAATAAATACCTATTGGCTGAATTACAATCATTCTTTTCTTTAAATGCATTTCTTTTATTTAAAGCGAGTACATAAATAAATATATAAATAAAACATTCTTAACCTTTTTTGCTATGGTCCCCTTCTCAGAATCATGCTTTCAAATGCAGGTATTTTATTTTAAATACATACGATTCCAAAGGAAACCGATTATATTGATGTAAAGAATTTTTTTTTTCCTATCAAAGGTAACAGAACCCCCTGAATTCTGTCCACAGACCCTGGGTTAAGAACCTCTGTTCTAAAGAATTTCTTAAAAGGGGAAATCCAGTTACCAGTAGGTTCAAAAAGAGGAATGACTTCATTTGTCACATGTCTGTGTGCTGTGTGAGAATCTGAGGTCCAAAGAGGTTAAGGGTTGTGAATTGAGTGGTAGGCTAAGTCAGGAGCATGTGTTTTTTATTGTTGTTTCTGACTAACCCTATTTAGAGGAAGATCTATTTCTCATTTCCCTCAAGATTTCAGATCCCCAAGGGTGGGGTAGGGTAGAAGGTGCTGATGCCACAGGTTACCAATGGGGATTGTGTACTGGGGATCCTCACCCCCTGGCTAACCAGCTCAGGTTTCAAAATCAATCAGTCAGTTGCAGTCATGGTCAAGGAGCTCTGCTCCTGATTTCTTTTTTTCTATCAGGCCTTTTGTATCTCAGTGCCTTCTTGTGAAGATGTCCTGGGTTTCCTCAATTCACTTTGCCAGTTTTTGGTCATGAGGACAGAGATAATGTTAACTTAGATGGGGAGAGGAGGTAGGATAACTGGTTTTTAGGGTCAAGAGATAGCAACCCTTAGCAACATCAGTAAGAAGGGACATGCTTAAACTTCTGTTATCAACAAAGTACCATTTGTTCAAACATGAAGTTGCCTTAGTTTCTTATAGTCTTCACTAACTCTTAGTAAGAGATGATGTGTTTGAATCCCACTAATGCATGTGAATCGCCATTCTTGCCGTTCTAGGTCATTATATTTAGGATCTCAGGGTTTTTCCATCTTCAGGATTTATTCATTGGTTCTTCTTTGGCACCTTTGATTTGGGGAGGTACATCTTTTCAGTTCCTTGTACAGGCCTCAAGCTAGGCACTCTTGGGGATTCCCTACTGCCCTACCAGCATATAAAAGCTCACCAGGTGAGGCAACCCTTTATCTTTCCTATTGAAGTTCTTCTTTGTGCCTCTCTTTTCCTACATGAGCGAGCGACCCTATTCCTGCAGTCCCTGAGATCTTCTGGTTCTTAATCATTTTTCCAGACATGGTACCTGCTGCCTTGAAGTGCCTTATGGTGTGCAAGTGGCTCCTTGGCTTTACCTGACTTCCTGTCTTCTGACTCACTAGCCCTGATGTTTGTTCTTTATTTATTCCTACTTTAGCTTGCCTAGCTGAGTCCAACTCATGACTTTGCTCTGACCCCTCTTATCTGGCTGACCCCTCAGCCATTGTGTTAGCTTCCTCAGTCCTGGCTCCTCAGTCAGGTGGCCACAATCTACTGCTCACATCCTGGTGTGACATAGGCAATGTTAGCTCTTAGGGAGCCACAGGGGATTATTTAAGTTAATAAAGGATTGTCCTTCATAACAGAACTACAGCAAGATTCAACATTATGACTTCAGTTGAAAAGAAAACACAGGTGGTTATTGTCCTGCATTATCCTGAAAGGGCTCTGTAAAAATAAAATGGGACACTCATACCTACCCACCCACCCACCCACCCCCATACCCCCGCCAAACACACACTGACTTACGCACGGTTTAATTTGCAAAGTCACTTAAGAAACATGAGATCATAAAAAGAAAAGTGAGCTCAAAGTTTTAAAAATGATTGGTTTTTTTTTGGGGGGGGGGTTCTGTTCTGCTTCAGTTCATATGACTCTTTCCAAGTTTGTATGAAATCACTCAGCCAGCCCTTTTGTTATTTATTTTTTTCTCTTATCAAATGCTTTATTAACTTCTAGTTTACATCATTCATTTCCGCAAAATTTTGAGTTACAAATTTTCTCCCTGTTTTCCCCCCTACTCACCACCCCAAAATAGCGATCCCACTGGATATCCCCTCCTCCAATCTGCTCTCTCCCATATCTTCTCCCATACCCGCTCCAGTAGGACACAGTGGATCTCTATGCCCCAGTGACTGTACATCTTATTTCCCAGTTACATGTAAAATAATATTAATAATAGTATATATATATATATATATATATATATATACGTATTTTTTAAACATTTGATTTTAAAGCTTTGAATTCCAGATTCATTCCCTTTCTCCCTTGTCACACACCCTTACTGGGAAGATAAGCAATTCAATATAGGTTGTACATGTATAGCTATGCAAAACATTTCCATAGTGGATATATTGTAAAAAACTGACTATATTTCCCTCCTTCCTATCCCACCTCCCACTTGTTCTATTCTCTACTTTGATCCTGTCCTTTTCAAAAGTGGGTGCTCCCAACCTCCCTCCCCCACAGCCTACCCCTCCCTTCCATCATCCCCCTCTCATCCCCTTCCCCACTACTCTCCCGTAGGGTGAGATACCCTATTTAGTGTGTATGTCATTCCCTCCCTAAGCCAAATTCAATGAGAATAAGGTTGACCCATTCCCTTTTGCCTTCCTGTTCTTCCCCTCCATTGTGACCATTTTCTCTTGCCTCTTCTATATGAGATAGTTTACCCCATTCTGTCTCTCCCCATCTACTCTCATTATATTCCTCTCTCACCTCTTAATTTCACCTTTTAAATATCATCCCTTCCTATTAAATTGGTTCTGTGCCCTCCATCTATGTATACCTGTACACATATATACACACATTCACATATGTATTCATACACCCATATATATAGGTATGTGTGTATGTGTGTATATATATATAGGTATGTGTGTATGTGTGTATATATATATATACATATATATATATACACACACATTTCTGTTCCCTTCAACTATTCTCATACTGAGAAAAGTTTCATAAGGTACAATTATCATTTTTCCATGTAGGGATATAAATAGTTCAACTTTGCTAAGTTCCTTATGATTTATTTTCCCTATTTACCTTCTCATGCTTCTCTTGCTTCTTGTATCTGAATGTCAAATTTTCTATTCAACTCTGTTTTTTTTTATCAAGAATGCTTGAAAATCCTCTATTCCACTGAATGACCATATTTTCCCCTGAAACATGATACTCAGTTTTGCTGGGTAGGTGATTCTTGGTTTTAATCCCAGCTCCTTTGACCTCTGAAATATCATATTCCAAGCCCTCCAGTTCCTCAGTGTAGAAGTTGCCAAGTCCTGTGTTATCCTGATTGTGTTTCCACAATATTAAAATTGTTTTTTTCCTGGCTGCTTGTAATATTTTCTCCTTGATCTGGGAATTCTGGAACCTGGCTATAATATTCCTAGGAGTTTTCTTTTTGGGATCTTTTTCAGGAGGTTATCAGTGGATTCTATTTTGCCCTCTGGTTCTAAAACATCAGGGCCACTTTCCTTGAGAATCTCTTGAAGGACGATTTATAGGTTATTTTTTTGATCATGATTTTCAGGTTGTCCAATAATTTTTAAATTATCTCTCCTGGATCTATTTTTCAGGTCAGTTGTTTTCCAATGAGGTATTTCACATTGCCTACTATTTTTTTTCATTTGTTTGGATCTGTTTAATAGTATCTTGATTTCTCATACAGTCACTAACTTCCATTTGTTCCAATCTAATTCTGAAGGAATGATTCTCTTCAGTGAGCTTTTGAGATTCTTTTTCCATCTGGCAAATTTGGCTTTTTAAGGCATTCTTCTTCTCATTGCCTTTTTGAGCCTCTTGTGCCATTTGAGTTAGTCTATTTTTTAAGGTGTTATTTTCTTTAGTCAAGTTGTTGACTCTCATTTCATAATTTTCTTGAATTGTTCTCATTTCTCTTTCCAATTTTTCCTCCACTTCTTATTTGGTTTTCAAAATCCTTCTTAAAATCCTCTATGGCTTGTAACCAGCTCATATTTTTCTTGGAAACTTTTGGTGCAGGAGTTCTGACTTCACTGTCTTCCTCCTGTTCCATGCTTTGCTCTTTTTTGTTCCCAAAATAGGAGTTTAAAGTTGGGTTTCTCTGTTTGCTTTGCTTCCTTTGCCTGCTCATGTTGCCACTCAATTACTTGACTTTTGGCCTTTTTGCTACAGTAGGACTCTGCCACCAGATAGGGGAACTTCATCCCAAACACTGGGGTTTTCTCAGCCACCAAAGGTATTAGTTGGGGGCCTTTTCTGAAGACTCCACATGCTCTGGCAATCTGGTTGCACACCCCAGGACCTCCACCCTAGACCGCAATCCATATCCAAGCATGTTAAAGCAAGAGCAATTACCCCTCAGACTGGTTGCTTGGTCCCCCTACAATCTTCAGTCCAGGAGCTGGAACTGCCACTTGGCAGTGGCTTCACAGGCCTGGAGCCTCAGTGGCTTCTTGCCCCAGGGGCAAAGGCCGACCACAACCCCGTACTACTGGATCCCAAAGTCCACACTGCACTGACCTCTCACTTTGTCCTTAGCATCTATGTGTTGATAATTCTGGAAACTGCCACAGCTGCTGGTGATCTGAAGTCCCCCCACCTGGTGGCTGGTCAGGCCCACCCTGAAGCTAAAACCTATGGCTTTATCGGGACTGGGTTCTCAGAGCACTGTGCTGGCCACTTCTTGCTGGCCTGCCAGGCTGTCCTCAGCGGGAGGTTAGCTTCTCTGTGTCGTTTTGTGGGTTCTGTAGCTCCAAAGTTTGTTCAGAGTTACCTTTTACATGAATTGGAGGTAGTGGGAGCCAGAGCCCCATGGAAGTCCTGTTTCTACTCCCAAAAATGATTGTTAAAAATTATTTTTACATGTCACTGTGGAAAAATGAAATATTAAATGAAAAAGAAATAGAAACAAAAGTGGGTTCTCTGTCCAAGTTGGTGTTTTCTGATATTTGAGCAAATGTTAGTTGATAGAGTAATTGTTTATCACAGTGGATAACATACTAGATTTGACCTCCGGAAGATTTAGGAGCAAAGTTCTCCTCTGACTTTGCTAGCTATGTGATCATAAGCACCTCTTTTCACTTCTCTGGGCCTCCATCTCTTCATCTCTAAAATAGGGATGAAAGTCACATCTCCTGCACCTACCCAATAGAATTGTTGTAAAGCAAAAATGAGAAAATGTAGGGCTGGCTAGGTGGCACATTGAATAGATCACTGGTCCTGGAGTCAGGAGGACTTGAGTTCAAATATGACCTCAGATGCTTAACATTTACTAGTCGTGTAATCTTGGACAAGTCACTTAACCCCAGTTGCCCTGCCTTCCCTCCTCCAAGAAGAAAAAAAAATGAGAAAATGTAAATAAAAGCACTTTTCAAATTTTAAAGCATTTATTCATTTATTGATTCACTGTGGAAATGTCAGATATTGTTCCTAGTAACTATAACTTAGGGCTCTATGATAGAGGTAAAGGTTGAGAATGAATGGATGAATGGCTGGATTGGTGGATGATTCAATACAAAGTCTGTTTGGAGTGACAACTTTATATATTTGTCATTTGTTGGAAAAAAATGGAGAAACAAGCCAGTACTGAATGATATGATGACCTTTACCTGGCTACAGATGGTCTTAGTCTAGTGGTTATAGGAAGTTGGCAGAATCCAACAGCTTCAAAAATGAAATTCAGAAAATGAAAGAATATGAAAATGAGACCTTCATCCTTAACTATCTCTTCTTCCCTTGCCTATTCCCATTTCCCCAAAAGAAAGGCTGTTGATACAAGAATTTCAGGTATTAGGTACTCACTCACTCAAAATCACACTTATTGCTTATGCTTAGCCTGCCAGGCTCTCCAACACTGTACCTCCAACGCTGTTCCCTTCTCTTGTAGAAACTACAGGGGGCTCAAAACTTGCCAATTCAAATAAAAATTATAAGAACAAATCTGATTTATAGCCCCCTATCCTTATTTGCCAGTACAGGTATTGATGTTTGAGGGGAGCACCAGGACCCAGAATAGCTCAATCTCTAGGCTTCCAGTAGTCATTCTCATTTACAGTCTGACCATATGCCCCAGAGTCACAAGATCCTAGACACCTGCTTGGTTCCTGCTTCTAGTCACAGTTGCCCGCATAGCGACTCTGAGCTCCTAGACAGTCTCTATCACATCTTGCTTCTAGTCTCAGTTCACTCTCTTTCTTGCTCACTTTTGTTCACAGATTCACTCCTCTGATGCCATTTTCCCCTTGACCACATTTTGAATGTCCTTGTACATACCCAAGGCCAATTTCCACCAAGCTGCTTTCTCTAGCACCAGCATCAAGGATACATCTTGTCACTTCCTAAATAGCCCAAGGGATAGTTAGCAGTCATGGGCAGATGTATGACTTTCCTATCTCTTGCTCACAGATGTTCCCCTTGAGATTCTAACAAAGGGAGGAGGCAGACTGGGATCTACCTGTCTTCACCCTGTGCTCTCAAATGGTGCATTGCAGAGCCCCCTAGTACAGGCTGCAGTGTCTTAAAGAATCAGGATGGAGAGAAAAGCAAGAGAAAGACACTGGATCTGAAGCACCCCCTCCAAAATTTTTTTTGATTGGTATTTAAGGCCTGGCTTCACCATTTGCTAGCTTTGTGATTTTGGACAATATGCGTAACATCTTTAAGCCTGATTTCTTCATCTGTAAAATGGGAATGATAATATCTGTACCATCCACTTCACATAGTTGTGGAGATTAAATAAAATAATGTATATAAGATCATTTATAACTGTGCTGTTGATATGCAAGCAATGTATTTGTAGACTAGAATAGTGCTTACCAAAATGGAATGCTTGAACCTACAGGTTTTTGTAAGACCCATTATAGGCTGCAGAGGGGAAACTTCACCAGTGATTGATGGGGTGAAATTCAAAGTAAGATTTTTGCATAAAGCAGGAATAGGATTTACCAAGCTCCTTTTTTGGAGGAGGCCTTTGTCTGGGGCCTGAGACATCTTTGGAAAAGAGTAAATACTTAATAAATGCTCTCCAGGAAGCATAGCAGAAAGACCTGGGTTCAGCTTGTGCCCCTGACACATACTAGCACTGTAACTATGCCCAACTGACAATCTTGTGGAGCCCCATCAACTCTTAAAGAATATAAGAGGGGTGGCTAGGTGGCATAGTGAATACAGCACTGGCCCTGGAGTCAGGAGGACCTAAGTTCAAAAGTGGCCTCAGACACTTAACACTTACTAGCCGTGTGACCTTGGACAAGTCACTTAACCCCAATTGCCCTGCCTCCAAAAAGCAAAAAGAAAAAAAAATAAGAGAGAAATCACTGTTAGCATCAGTATAAGAGAGTATCAGTACTAGAAGTTGGTTCTCCACACTGATAAAATAGCAGGGCAAGATCTACTGCCCTTCACCGCACCTTCCCCCACCAATGTTTATCCAAGGTGATGCAGGGGCCTCTTTTGCTTTTATCCAACTCTACTACTTTCTACTCAGACATGTCCCCGTTTCAAAAGAACAGCCAATCTAGTGGGTTGCATGTTTGAGTAGGAGCAGGGACGAATCTCTATTTCATGGAAGGAAGGAAGGAAGAAAGGAAAGAAGGAAGGAAGGAAGGAAGGAAGGAAGGAAGGAAGGAAGGAAGGAAGGAAGGAAGGAAGGAAGGAAGGAAGAAAAAGGGAAAAGGAGGGAGGAAACAAGGATTTTAGCACTTACTATGAGCCAGGCAGTCTTCTAAGGACTGGAGATACAAATAGAAGAAAAAAGACAGAACCTGCCCTCAAGGAGTTTGCATTATAATAGGGAAGATGACACATAAAATACTTTATTATTAGACATAAAGATGGAATCAAAATCTTCATATAAAAAAAGAGAAGGGGGGTTTGAGTCTGAATCTAGGCTGCACTGAGAGAATAGTAAGTGGAAAGGGAACCAGAGAACCTGGGTTCAAATCCTGCCTCTGATGCTTGCTACTGTATGACCTTGAACAAGTCACTTGAAACCTCCCTGAGCCTCAGTTTCCTCATCTGTAAAACCAGGATGCTGAACTCAGTGGCCCCTTGAAGTCTTTTCCAGTTATCAAAATACAATCCTATGACCCCCTAGTACTGTCCAGCCAAACCGGTCTTCTTACTATTCCTCCATCCTTCATTTTGATGTCTTTGGACTTGCTGCTCCCATGCCTGGGATGCTCTCTGTTCTTACCTGTTCCAGTTAGAATGCCTAATTTCCCTCAAGGCCCAGCTCAAGTGCCACCTCCTACAGGAAGCCTTTCTTGATTGTCCCAGTTGCTAATGTCTTCCTCATCCTTCTCAGCAACCCCATCACTTTGTATCTATTTTGTACATACTGATATATGTACATGCTGTCTCCCCTTGCTGGTTTATAAACTCTTCAATAACAGGGAGTGATTTACTTTTGTCTTTGTATCTCTAAATATGTAACACAATGCTCAGCAAATAGTAGAAGCTTCATAAATGTTTACAAATTGGGTGCTGGATTGAGGCGTAGATGGAAAGGCTTTGTGTGTGGTAAAGGATCCAGTGATGGACTGTAGCACCTGCCATTTGAAGACCACCTTAGGTAAGATCAGAGAGGTTTGTCACCAGGTTCTAGTGGTGGGATGAAAAGCTTCTGGCCATAGCAACTATCAAAGAAAGTATAGAGGGGTTATGATCTATGTCCATGTTGGGGTTGCAGTCTGTGTCCATGGAGGGAGGATCTCCTGGATGTCAGGTTAAAAAAATTACTAGATTTGACTCCTTTATTTAAGGCCTTTCCTTTTCCATGTGGGAAGATGGAAATTTGCAACATCATGAAACAAAACTCTGAGCCCCAGAGATAAGGGGGAGTATAATAGATGACTATGATCATTCCTGTTGTGGTTCCTGTCATGAAATTTTAAAGAACAAGGGGGCAGAGTGGGATTGTTTCCATGTTTTAAATACTCAGGCATTTCATAGGATCATAGATCTAGAGTTGCAGGAGACTTTAGAGACCATCTAATCCAGCTCCTTCATTTTACCAATAAGAAAAATTGAGACCTCCAAAGGTTACAAGTGACTTGCCCAAAGTTTCAAGGGGAATAAGTAGCCAAGCTAGAATCCAAACCCAGGTCTTTTGACTCTGTTTGTTCCCCTGTGAACTCTTTCTTTCCAGTATCCCATATCAACCATTGTCTTGGGTGAATGCAGCCTTGACATTCCCCAGCATTCCAAACTTTTCTATCTCCTTTTTTTCACTTTTTGTCTTCAGTGGATTGAATATCTGTTGACTTTCTGCGTGGCCAAAGTCCCTCTTCCCAGCGAGGGGGAAGCTATTATTATAGATTTAGTGCTGGAAAGAATCAAAGAGAGTCAACTCCAGCATGCCTTGCTTTACAGGTGAAGGAAGTGAGGTTCAGAGAAGCACATTGTTTTGCCTAAGGCCTCACAGGAAATAAGTATCAGAGCCCACATGGAAACCAGGGTCACTAGACTCTAAATCCAGTGCTCTGTTTGTGAAGGAGCTATGTACAAATCTATGGGTGAGGGATACTATGCCCTTTTGTCTCCCTTGACTTGGCTTGGCTCTTCCCCCTGAGTGGCTTGAAATGTCCAGAGAAGGCAGGCAGCAGCCTGGGTAAGGAGGGCATCCTCCCTCCTTCTCCATTGATTTTTCTGGGTGTGCTGTGCATGCAGTGCTATTTATAACTGACTATTTTGCTGCTGTCCTTTGGCCCAGCTGGGAAGTGAGCACCATCATGTCAGATCAGATTTTTTTTTGTTTTCTTGGTTCAACCTAACAAGGATATCATGTGTCTTCTGCTTTTGGTGGCTTCCAAGATCCTTGGGAGTCTGATCAATGACTGTGGATGCGGTCAGAACTGAAAACCACCTCAAGATTGCACATAGTAGGCTTTTAATGAATTTTTTTATATATATGCTTCTTGTTCCCTCTATCTTCTACGTAGTCCTATGGCACACCCAGGTAAGAGAGACCCAGTAGTAAAAGTCAGCTCCTTCAGTGAGGTAGAACAAAAGTGGCCTTTACAATACATGGGAAGGCAGAGAGAATCATTCCTTAATTTTTTCATTCCATGACCATCCCTCTCATCCACTGCTTCACTTTGGGACTTTGCTCCAAAGGAAAGCCCACTGTTCATCTCTCTCTTATACAGGCAGTAAATCTTACAACAGAATATAGATAATGTTAATATGTGGATTTCTAGGAGGCCAGCGCCATTGCTGAATTGTTCTTCAGTCGTAAACCACTCTTTGTGGCCACATTTAGGGTTTTCTTGGCAAAGATACTGGAGTGTTTGCCATTTCCTTCTCTTGCTCATTTTACACATGAGGAAACTGAGGCAGACAGGGTTAAGTGACTTGTCCAGGGTCACACAGCTAGTAAGTGTCTAAGACCGGATTTGAAGTCAGGAAGATGAGTCTTCTTGGTTCCAAGCCCAGTGTTCTATCCACTGCACCACCTGGGACAGCAGAAGGGGAAGGTCCAAGAAGAACAGGAGGTTTACTTACCTTGTTTAGGTTGGTAGCCTTTAGGGCACCTGCCAATAGCCACAGTGAAAAGAAAAGGGAAGATGTGTTTGAATATGTGTCTGATGTCTTGAAGAGTTGGTTGTGACACTTTTGGTGTGTCTGAGAAAGTTCCCAATTACGTCAGACTGAAAAAGATTGATATGATGTATGGCTCTCCCATCCCCCATTTGGAATACCACATCTTCAGTCTCTACTACCTCCTATAACTCCCAGCACTCATTTGAGAAACAATGAAAGAGTTCCTGTGGTGACCGAAGTGTCCCTAAGGCACTACTGATCTGAAGGATGCATGGCATGTCCCTGGTCAAGACGTTCTAGAAATATTTTGTGACTTTGGATAGCACTGGATTTAGAATCAGGGCTGCGTCTCAAAAATCCTGGCTCAACCTATGTGACTGTGGTCATATGACTTAATTTCTCTGGGTGGGCTTCAGTTTAATCATCTGTAAAATTAGGGTTGGGGCTTCTGAGGTCCCTTCTTACTCCAGATCCATGATCCTGTGATCTCTGTGGATGAACAGCTAAGTGATGGGTCTGGAGAACCAAGGAGAGAAACTGAAGCTTTAAGAATCAAGTAGCTTAAGTCTGCCCAGGGGCAGAACCATGACATCTCAGGAGCACCCAGGGTAATGGGTGTGCCACACATATATGAATTACATTTTTGCCTATATTCTACCCACAGTATTCACTTCAGGAACAATTTATATACCAGGGTCTTCACAGTGAAGGTAATTTTGACTCTGCCTTGATGGAATTATGATGATAACTAAGTGTTAGAACTGAGATGGGAACAATAACAAACAGCCTCAGGGTGAACTTTCTTTAGTAAGCAGTGAGGGAGAGAACTTGTATAAGGAAAACTTAGGTTAGCCAGAAAAGCCACCTGATAATAGATCACCTATAGAGGTGTCAGTGATAAGAAGGATTAGTACCTTCCGACAAAGAATGAGGAAGTCTAAATGCAGATCAAAGCATACTATTTTTCATTTTCTTTATTTTTTGTGTGTTTTTTTTGTTTCTTCTTTCACAACATGACTAATACGGAAATATGTTTTACATGATTGCATATGTATAACCTATATGAAATTGCTTACCATCTAGAGGAGGGGAACGGTGAGGGAGGGAGAAAGCTTAGAACTAAAAAAAGAAATGTTAAAAACTGTATTTACAAGTAATTGGGGAAAATATCATTTTTTAAAAGGGAGAAACACAAACACAAGAAAAAACATAAGAAGGATTGATTAGGTTATTACTCTTAAGTGTGACATGACTTTTGACTTGAGCACCCTCTCAGAAATACCAATAGCTATGCTTTGTATAGGGCCTTAACCATTTGCAAAGTGCTTTACATGCATTTAGAGGCAACTGGCAGCTATGTAGATAGATTTCTTGGTCTGTGGTCAGGAAGACCTGAGTTCAGATGTGGTCCCAGATATTTATTAGCTATGTGAACCCAGGCAAATTACTTAATCTGTTTGCCTTAATTTCCCTGATTTAGTGGAGATTAGCATCCTTCCCCTCCTTATTGAATTTAAACCTCCCAACAGTCTTGTGAAAAAAGCACTATAGGCATAATTATCCTCATTTTGTTGTTTAGTTGCTTTTCAGTCATGACCAACTCCTTGTGTCCCCATTTGGAGTTTTCTTGGCTAAGATATTCGCTATTTCCTTCTCCAACTCATTTTACAGATGATGAAACTAAGATAGACAGGGTTAAGTGACTTGCCCAGGATCATGCAACTAGTGAGTGTATGAGTCCAGATTTGAGCTCAGGAAGATGTCTTCCTGCTCCAGGCCCAGTGCTCCATCCACAATGCCACCCAGCTGCCCTATTCTGATCTTGGAGATGAAGAAACTCAAACTCGGGAGTTTCATAGTCACACATACATGTTAAAGGTGGGGCTTCCTGCTTCCACTCTATTCACTGCATCATGCTTCATTCCACTGGATAACTCAGCTAGGCTAGCCCTTTCCTCCATCTACAAGCTTCTAGGCCAAGAACCCAGGGTTTTGTAATTAACCTCTCACAATATGTTCACTGGGGAAATTTCCAGCCATGCACAGATCCTTTGCCCTTGCTCACTAAAGGTGCTCCCAGCAAGTCTTTCTGTATTTCCTTATGCTTCTCAAACCTATATCTGGAGCCAACAGAAGTCCCTGAGGACACTACCAAGTGTTTAACCAGGAATGGGGAGGAGTCCTCTGCCCTCCTGGTGAGATAGTTTGGAGGACCTGAGGTGCTGTGTGGAGTTTGGGCTGTTAACTCAGAGTATTGCCTAAAACAGGAATTTGCAGCTTTCTGAGTCATAAACACTTCTTGCCAGAGAGCTGTATACTCAGGCGTCTGAGACAACTGTCTATAACACTGTAGACTCCAGCCCCCTGCTGGGAGGGCTTGCTATATTGCAAGTGGTTCTGCCTTGGTCAGATGTAAACCATTTGGGAGTCAGTTGAGACAATTGCTTCCCATCCAGGAGCCTGAGGCAGTGATTAGGCAAAACCTTGGGTGAGTTCCATGTTTGGAGAAATGAAAATGCAAACCTTTTTTGGTTTGCCAGCTGGGTTGGTACTATGGGGTGTGCAGAAAGCCAGCATCCAAGGGGCTTAGAGTTCTGGGGTCAAGAAGTTTGTACTAGATCAGGATAACAGATTTCAGGTGGTGCATTCAAGCATCACCTGAGTGAGGAGTGAGCAGCCCAGCCCCAGGTAACATTTGGAGCCTTCTGAAGCTGTTTGCCAGGCAGGCAAAGGGCTTCTGGTTCTTGGCCCAGTGCCTGGATGTGCCCCCAGAGACTCATAAGGGATCTAGGTATGAGACCTCAAGGAATAAAGGGCCGTATAGAAGTATTTGCTACCTTTATTGGGAAGGGCCCAAGGAATGATCAGGGTATGACTCCCTACCCCTAGGGATTTCCACAGCCCAGGCCAAGATGGCCTTTGCAGCACCCTTCCAATGGGGCAGTCCTGACACTGAGCCACCCCCAACTTTACTGATTATAACTCTCCCCACAACCACCCACTGAACATTTTGAAAGGGGTCCCTTCAGTATTTCAAGATGACTTCCTTAGATTCCTCAATTTCTAACCAGCAGATTTGCTGCCTCCAGCAGGGTGAAGATAATGAGGGAATAAGCCTTCCAGAACCTTAGTCAGGGCTTGACCTAATATGGGGAATGGTTTTTGGTAGTTTTGGTTGAGCCCACCAGGAATAAATTATTCTAGATTGTCATGGCTGCTGACCTGAACACAAATGTCCATCAACATGTGTAGGGCTAAAGTCCTACCTTTCATTGTAGTCAAACCAGTGGTGGGTCTTCCACCATTTTTCCAGATCATCTTTTGAGAGGCAGTTGCATGATGGTGGTAGGAGCTGGGTACAACTCAGTGTCACAGGGCACCAAGCACCCACAGACTTGCCTGTGTGCCACCATGGACAAACATTTGGTGACATACCACTTTGTCCTTGAAGTATCTAGATCCTCTACTTATCACTTCCTGCCTCATGTTCTACTCATTTCTGATCCTAGGATTCAAACTGCCAAACCTCTCATAATTAAGACTCCAGCTCTATTGAATTCAGGGATCCCTTTAAACTTTATGAATGTGGAGCAAATACTGCCACCATGGCAATACCATCAGGCAATGATCAGTCCAAAGACATAAGAAGTTATTGGGAAAGACCTGGAAAGAGTTTTTCCCTACCCTCCAAATTTTCTATGACCCCTTGGTATTACATAAAGTCAGCTAAATGTCACAGCATCTAGAGTGCTGGGTCTGGAGTCAGGCAGACACTTAATAGCTGTGTCACCCTGGACAAGTGACTTCACCTCTGTTGGCTTCGATTTTCTCATCTGTAAAATGGGAATAAACATGATACCTATTCCTAGGATTGTTATTAGGATCCAATGAGACAATTGTAAAGCGCTTAGCATAGTGCCTGGCAAATAATAAGTGCTATATAAATGTTAGCTATTGTATTAGTATTCTTTAAAAAGAAGCAGAGAGTTGAGGCTTCTCTATTACTATAGAGCTCAGATTCTTAATGTATGTATGCATATGTGTCATGAACCCCCCCCCCCATTTGTCAGTCTAGTAAAGCCTATGGACCCCTTCTCAGAATGTTTTTTAAAAGCATCAAATAAAATATGTAGACTCACAAAGGAAACCAATTATATTGAAATACAGCAATCAAAATATATATTAAAAAACAATGTTCACAGCCCCCAGATTAAAAATCCGTCCCATAATTCTCTGCAGCCTTGAATGCCACCTCCAAGAGGGGCTAGTATCCCTTGCCCTTAATATGGGACTGATGAATCAGTTATCAGGATTAGTGATATTCACCCAATTAGGCTTCTTAAGAATGGAACATATAACATGGTCCAAAATCAGCAGCCCAACCAGTGGAAGATGAATTTCCTGATTTGGTGTGGCTTGCTTGACCATCGTGTTTTATCATTTTGGTTGTGAAGTACCCTTATAGTTTCTTCTGAGGTTCATAGATTTAGGCTTTCAAGAGCTGCTAGATCAAGGACTTGCTTTGTTTATCTTAATGATATTCTTATTCTATCCCCAGGATCCTGCTCAGTAAGGCAAATTGATTGGACCTGTCAGGATCATAACTAGCATAGGCTGAATGGGACTTTGTCCAAAGGCACCAACATCTAAGTGGCTCGCTTACTTGCTGAACCTTACCTTGTGATCATTCAGTGCTACATGTCTGGCCTGCCCCCCGTCTTTTCACCAGGGTATCCTTATCCTGACACTCACTGTCCCCCCAACTGTTGAAAATTAACCACAGCTTTCCAGTATGACTGCATCATTGGTAGATCTCTTCCACTTCACAAGGAAATTTGTCCCAGGTAGAGTAAGGATTAAGAGAACTGGCAGGGAGGCCAGCTCTAGTTATTTGACAAAGTGAAGGAATGCCCATCTGAGAAGGAAAAAAAGGAGATCCTTTAACACCTAATAGGTAAACTGTGAGTCTTTTTCTGTATCCATTCATAGAGGAGGCTCTATTGCAATGGGGTTTTGAAAGAAAGAAAGGAAGGAAGGAAGGAAGGAAGGAAGGAAGGAAGGAAGGAAGGAAGGAAAGAAGGAAGGAAGGAAGGAAGAAAGAAAAAGAAAGGAAGGAAGAAAGGAAGGAAGGAAGGAAGGAAGGAAGAAAGGAAAGAAGGAAGAGAATGAAAGAGAAAGGAAAAGTGGAAGAAAGGCATGAAGAAAAAGGAGAAAGAAGAAAAGAAAAAACCCACAAAAATTCTTTAGCTTTAAAGAGCAGTACTACTACTTTGTCTTCTAGTTCTCTGCCTTTATGGATATTTTTCTGATTTCTTGAAGGCCCCCAAGTCTTTCCAGGAGACACAAGTGGTGGCAGGGGCCCAGAAGCAGTTCATTGTGGCCACTTTGTGGAGGCCATTCTCTTTTAGGCTGCCCTCCTTCCTGCATAACCCAGCTACTTCTCCTGCTGGATGTCTGAGGCAGAAAACAAAACAAAACAAAATTATAGAGTCCAGAAGAAGGAACTGCTCATAGTCGAAACTGTATTGGAGACATTGTCTTGAGGCGGCAGAATTGTCCCATCATTGTCCCTACTGAACCTTGACACCTTCAGATTGCCCATTAATTCAATTAATGTCAGCTCTGCTGGGCTTTGGGGTGTGGGTGGGGGAGAATAGGTTCCACTTCATTTTCACCTATGGTGCCACACATTGCAATCCAGCCAGCCTGGCCTTTTTTTTTTTCCATTTTCACACACAACACTCCATTTCCTCTTCCCATTTTTTAGCATTGACAGACCCCTTTGACTATAACACTCTTTTACTTCACAGAATCCCTCTTTTTCTTGAAACACGACATTCTACATGAATCCCTTCCTTATTCCCCCTCCCAAAAGTTAGGGTTCACTTATATTCAGTGCCTTATGTTTAACTAAGGCATTTAGTTGAACATTTTCATTTTGTATGCATTCTGTTCTTTTATCTACATGTTGTCTCCCCCAAGAGAATGTAAGTTTCTTAAGAATGGGCCTGGTTTTATTATTTATCTTTGAATATTCCATACATAGCATAGTGCCTGAAATATAATAAGTGCTTAATAAATGCTTGTTGATTGATCTGTGGATAGAAGTGCTGTCCTAAAAACCCACAGTAGGGCCCCTGATAGATCAGTCACCTCAGCTGACCTGTCTTATACAGGTTATACAGAAAAGTTATACATTTTCTAGCCTTGAAATCTCAACTAGAGTTATTATAGCTAATCTGCCCCCAGCTTGTTGAAATCTAGGTGGGAGTGAACCTATTTCTCATACTCAGGTGTAGCTGCTTGCTCTCCAAGTGACACCTACACCTGAAGGAGGGGTCATGAATGTCTGCATATGCTTATGACCCCTTCCTGTCAAGGTATAATGACAGAAAACAATAGGTTAACCAGATGGCCTACTTCAAACTCATTTCCCTGTGTAACAAACTTTGTCACACAGCTGCTCTCATCCGAAGAATATAGTGTCATCTTGGTGATGCAAGACCCCCTCACCAGATGGCTTCTTGGTTGTAGCAGTCACCCTCAACAAGATCCTCTTCCATGGAGGGTCTCCTGTCATAGGTGAAGTTGCCTACATGTTCCTAAGGAAAACTTTCCAGTTCCGTCGCCTCACCTTTCATGTCCCCTCCAGTTGGAATCGCTAGTTTTTTTTTTTTCATTTCTGGCCTGTTCACAGCTCTTTTAGTGCTTTACCTTTCTACAACATGCCACTCTCAACTATAGACCTGAAAGTTTGGTTAAAGGAGGCAAACAGTCTAGGTGATATATAAATTCTTATTGTTTATTCCCTTAAAGCTAGCCGAATACATACATGTATGGAGCCAGATAAAATCTGACTGCCTAACAAAAGGAATTTGAAGGCTTAAATACATTTTAGAACAATCCCAACTCCGGGTCTCTATGTATGTTTAACCATATTATGAGAAAGGAATTTTCTTAATTGAATAAGTGGTAAATACAATAAAATAAGAGAGTTGACAAAGTGTCAATTAAAATTACAGCCTCAGGATATCTGTGTTTTCTTTACCATTAACATGCCATAACATATTAGATGTCCAAAAAAATACTAAGATAAGAAAAAGTCCCATTATTCAAGATAGTGTCTGCAGTTAAGCATCTCATCCTTAATGGCTATAAACAGAAAAAAGTGCTCTAAGTCAGTCCCATCTGGCCTTGTTGACATAGGAAGAGGCATTCTCTGAGTTTACTCAAAAAACAAAGAAGCTGTTAGTTTCAGGCTCTTCTGGTTGATTAGTTCAGACTCTGGTCCTCATTGGGGTTCAAGTTGATATTAAATGATTATTACAGCCTAATGGTCAGACAGGACACAATGAACTGAATTTTGGAATGGTATTTCTATTGCTTCCCCTCCTACTTTCTGGAATGCTAACCCTAGTATGAAATTTCATTATCATAATTGAATGTACTTCTCTATCTACAATTCACCCTTTTACATTATTCATGGCTTCTAACATCAATTTCCCCAATATTAGCATCATATGTGGTAGCCCCCATAGTCTGTGACTACCTAAAATATTTGAAGCCAGCACAGGCTGACTCTCAGCACACCCTACAAAGTCAAACTGGTTCATAAAAAGGGGATTGACACTGTACCCCAGAGAACTTTTTAACATAGCAGACTCTGTCTGGCTCTCTTCTTTGCACACTATCAGTACCGATAGACCTTACTGAAAAAGGACAGAAACAGACTCTGTGAGGGACACTAGACCTGTGTTTTTTTTCTCGTAACCTGCTGATAGAGTTACCATCCCTCCTTTAGTCTCAGTCTTGGGTTTCCTAGCTTTGATTCTGTGAATACTTGCTTACTCTTGATACCTGTGTGTAGTCAGAAGGAGTCCATGGAGAGCACATGGGTATGAGCATAGAACATGTAGACCCTGGAGAGAGGCTTTTTATTATGCCGTCCCAGCAAGCTTTTGAGGCCTTGGAAGGGGTTCTGGGGGTTAAAGCAAGGGATGGTTATAAGATCATGGATGAATCAGTATAGCTGAGCCAGAAGGTGGCTTGTCAGACCTTGCCCATGACCTTGCCAGCATGCCAGGCAGGCAACAAGCATTTAGTGTGCCTTACTATGTGCCAGGCACTGTGCTAAGCACTCTGAGTATACAAGCAAAAAGAAAGACAGTCCCTGCCCACAAGGAGCTTATATTCAGCTTAAGAGGGGTAGGGGAAGGAGAACACCCCATTCTAGGGCAAGGTGGAGATGTCTGGAGGAGAACAATCTAGTGAGAAATGAAAAGATGGTTGCTCTGGGTACCTTCCTTCAATAGTGGTTCTGAAAGGAGTCATCCAAAAAGAGGGAAGAGCCCCAGGGTTAGAGGTATTTCTAAGGTGTGAATTAAAGGGCTGGAGGGATTTGCCAGGATGAAGAGGTTACTGGGGTATGGAATGGGGAATGCAAACAGCTGCAAAAAAAAAAAAGTGCTGGAATATCAGGTTGAGTGGGGCAAATGGCCAGTCCCAGAGCATTTCCTACATTTTGGCTTCCTGATCTAGTATGAATTTCCCAGCTGTGAACTGCTGATCCAATTGGTCTTTCTATTCAACTCAGTCCTCCAGAGTCAGATGCTTGGCAGACAGCAGGACAGGAGCTAGGGAGCAGAAATTGTGTCCTAGGGTAGAAAATTTAGAAGGTGCTAATAGTATTTTAGAGGCAGCTAGGTAGTACAATGGATAGAACACGGAGACTGGAATCAGGAAGACCTGAATGCAAATCTGGTCTCAAATACTAGCAATACTAACCTTGAGCAAGCCACTTAATCTCTGTTTCCTCAACTATAAAATGGGGAAAATAATAACACCTCTCCTAGGGTTATAAGGAACAAATGAGATAATATTTGTAAAACACTTAGCGCAGTGCCGGTACATATTATGTGATATATAAATGCTAGTTATTATTATTACTGTTGTTGATATTCCTCTAAGGAAGCAGGTAAGGGTGGAGTCTGGTGACCAAGTATAACCAGTTGATGAGATAGTGGGGCCAGGGGAAGAAGCAGGTCCCCACTCCTCAATGGATAATGAATCATTTTAATTACTGTTCTGACTTAGCCTCACAAGGTTCCTCAGGTGAGGGAGAACAGAGGGCAGGCGGTATAGCTGGTCTTTCCAACCAGTTAGGTTGGAACTAGGTTCCAATCTGTTCTGGAGGCAGGGAAGGAAGTCTGGCCCACCCAGCCCTCTTAGAGCCAACAGGTGTTTCCTTCCCTTAGGGCAAGAGTTCTTAACCATTTTGGTGTCTTGGTCTCCTTTTGCATTCTGGTTGAAACCTATGGATCCCATCACCGAATGTTTTTAAATGCATAAAGTAAAATACATAGCGTTACAGAGGAAACAAATTATATTGAAATAATATCATCAAAATATTTTTAAAACCAATCTTGTGGGCCTCAGAGCAAGAACCCATGTTCTAGGGGTTTGCTTGATCCCTGGTGAATGCTGTCTTGCCTTGGGTTGGAAGCAACAACCCTCCCACATTCAGCACAGAATCAGACACTTCCCCACTACTAACTGTTAGACATTATTTATTATTTACAGGCTGAGCTGGTGATACTGAAATTCCACAAAGGAATCTACCTAGTTTGTATAGCTAGGCAGATTGAGCCTCCTGATCACTGAAATAGAGGTCTTTTAGAAAGGTAACTGGATAGGTGAATTTGGTTAGTGAGTGGATAGGAGGGGGTTACAAGGGGGGAGGAGATGGGTAAGAGAGGGAGTAGAAGAAGGGGTGATTCTAGCTTGCAGGCACTGCAGCATTGGAGTGGGGGGTTGGGGGGGAGCCAGTGAAGTAGGTAGCCAGGAGAGATGCTTTAGCTAAGAAGGAGCAGAGAGGGAGGGATGAGGAGCTGGCTAGATGGAGGCAATGTACACACAAGTGGAACTAGAATGCCTGATGCAGAAGGCAAAGAGAAGGAGGAGGAGGGAAGGAGGGGGACTCAGGGGGGATGATGTCATCCCAGTGACGAGAAAGGAGGGGGCATCCTGAAAACCCTGGCTGAGGAGAGAAAAGCGGGGGTGGCTGGCGGAACCGTCAGGATGTATCTGCAGCGAGCTTCCTACAGTCCCTGTGCTTGGGGAGTGAGACACAAGGGGCTTTCTCATTATGATCAGACGAATGGGGAATGGGGGTGGGCTGGGGAGGGGAGAGAGAAAGAGGAGAGAGTGAATAAGAGAAAGAGAGAGGCTGAGAGAGGAAAGGGTGCTTGGCTTCCCTGCCTCTTCCGATGCAGCAGAGCCCAGAGCTGGAAGGCAGCCCCATAAATTAGAAGGGACTGGATCAAGGGATCTCCTGCTTAGGCTGAACCGCAGACGTTCAGCCTTTTCTTCCCAGATGTAGTGGTCATGGGACCACACACACACACACACACACACACACACACACACACACACTCACACTCACACACACAACACACACTCAAACACACACACTCACTCTCTCACACACATACACTCACACACTAAAACACACATTTTCACACACATACACATACTCATGCACACTCACACAATACACACATATACACACTCACACACATATATATACACACACTCACACACACATACCCCACCCCTACCCCCACTGGCTCTCATAACAGTCTCTAAAGCACAGACCACCCATGATATATTCCTAAACAATAATCTATGACCCAAGGGGGGCCACTGGGAGCTCCTGAGTTGCCACAAATACCACAGGGTTGCATGAGGATGAGGACGGGAACACCTGTGAATCATAGACTGTAATGACACTTCCCATTTTTTAATAAGAGGAAGGGAGAATCAGAGCAGAATCTGACACATGGGATGTGTTAACCAAAGCTAGTGGGGGAAGCAGGAACTGTAAGCTATTTGCCAATTCCTTCCTTCTCCTCTCTGGATAGAACCAGGGGAACAGGTGGGCAATTCTCATAATAATCAGTGCAAGATGAAAAATAGGAAGGAATGATTTCAGCAAGGGGAAAACAAGGCTAAATTCTAAGGACAAGAGCCAAAAAACAGACCTGAGTTTTAGCAGAGCAGGAAGAAGAGGCTTAGACTGACATCTAAAAGTAGGATTTGGTGATCATTGTTACTCATTCCTTTGGTCTCTGTTGATGGTAAGAGCAGAGATTTAGAACAAAAAGGAACTTTAGAAGCAGTCAGTCCAGTACCATCATTTGAGAGGTAGATGGCATTGTGGACAGACTGATGGAGTCTGGTGGAGTCAGGAGGACCTTGGTTCAGATCCTGCCTCAGATGTTCACTAAGCTGGGTGAACTTGGGCAAGTTATATAACCTCTCTTTACCTCAGTGTTCTTATCTGTAAAATGGGGATTATAAGAACAACAACCTCACAGGAGTAAATGAGATAATATATTAAAATACTTTTGCAGACTCCAATGTGTTAGATAAATTCAAGCTGTTATTGTTGTTGATACTGTGATTGTCAATATTATTATTCTACAGATGATATTGCCTTGGTGAAATAGAAAGAGTGCTAGATTTGGAGATAAATGACCTGGATTCAAATTCTGACTCCACCAGGTACTTTTGTATGACCTTGGGCAAGGCATTTCAACTGCTTGGGCTGCAATTTCCTCATCTCTAAAAAAGGAGGGGAGGATATGGACTAGATTACCTTTAGTGATCCCTTCCATCTTAACTTATGATCCTGCAAGTGACTTGCCCAAAGTCACAAAAATAAGTAAAAAGCTAGTCAGGGAAGGGTTTCCTGTCATGTAAAAATGAAGGCTCTGTCTAGCTCTAACAGTCTAAGCAGTTATTCCAGGAGGCACCAAGGCATTTTATATATTTGCTACACAAGGGGTGCCTAACCAGGAATTGTGTCCACTGCACAAGTTCCGATCTAGTTGCCCCTGCCATACTTCTGTCTGTGCCATGAGCTAGCAGCAGGGTCTTTGTCAGTTTGCCCCCCAAGGATTTTGCTCTCAACTATTTACTGCCCACATCCTCTCTTCTGCCTCCTATCCCTCCCAAGTGATCTCACAGCTTCTAGCAAATAAGAAATAGTCCTTTCTCACAAAAAGGTTGACAACCCCTGAGTTGGAGGGATTGGAGCAAGGCTTCTCCTGCTTAGGCATAACCACTGCATTCAGTCTTTTTTACTGAAATAATGGAATATTTGAGAAATAATGGATTTTTTTTCATGAGGGAGTTAGGTGAGATTCTAAGAACTTCCTTCCTCTGGGACATTTGACAGTAGAGCTGATAAATATTTTTTTGTATCTTTCTCAAATCTTTTTTGTGCTCTTCCCCTCCCCCACTCTCCTCATCTCATCTTTTCCTTGTGCCTAGCATGGTTAGTTTGTAAATCAGGTGCCCTGATGCCTCCTGTAGTCATGAGCACTGTGCTGGGCTAGAGTGTAGAGGAGGCAGGAAAGAGAAAAGTGAGCAAGATCTGGTCTTTGCTGTTAGTTCAGAGCCCTAATTGTAGAGGAAGGTCATGGAGTTGAACCACATTTTGTTGTTTATTTGTTTCAGTTATGTCCAACTCTTTGTGACCCCATTTGGGGTTTTCTTGGCAAAGATACTAGAGTGGTTTTGTTGTTTACTTTTCATGCTCACTTTACAGATGAGGAAATTGAGGCAAATGGTTTTGGGTGATTTGCCTGGGATCACACAGCTAGTAAGTTTCTGAGGTCAGATTAGAACCGAGGAAGATGAGTCTTCCTAACTTCAGGCCCAGTATTCTATCCACTGTACCATATTACATCAACTTATTTCAAGAATCTGTGATTTCATTGGCATAGGCATTCCCCTTCACCAAACACAGATGCTGAATCCTACATGCCTTATTACCTTTTCTCTTGACTGTGGCATTCAAGGCCTATCACAAGTTGGGTTCAACTTATCTGTCCAACCTTGCCCTAAATTGCTACTATTTATCTATTCTACACAGTAGCCAAACTGCAGTGCCCTCCATCCTCAATTCTCATCCTGTCTTTTTGGACCTCTGTGCCTTTGCTCACACTGTCCCCCATGCCTGGTTTGTACTCACCACTCTCATCTCTGTCTTTGGAAGTCCAACCACAAGTGCTACCTCCTCCAGAAAGACTCCCTTTCCATTCCCTGCCTTTGAAATCTTCTCAATGTACTTATAAAACTTAGATCTCTCCTTTGTACTTCCCTCCCTCTCCCTCTCACCATAATTGCTTGTGTCACTATAATTTCTCCTCCTTAGACTAAATTCCTTAAGAGTAGGGCATATATTGTATGCAGTTTTGTATACCAGCTACCTTATACAATGCCTTGTATCTAGTAGATGCTTAATCAGTGTTTACTGAGTTGGATAGGATTGTATTGTATTGTTTTCATCAGTTATTGTGGCCAAAATAATTCATTCCCTGGTGGTCAGCCTTCTGTTAATGAGCCTCACTACATTTAGCTGGCTGGACTTGTCCTTAGATGAAAGACATATGGCATACTTACTTTCCAGCTTGGTAGAACCTGCCAGACCATACTCTCTGCCGGCATAGCCTGTGAGAACCAAGGGTCACTTTCCTCTACCCCAGTGGGTCAATCAGGGGATTTTAGTAAAGGTAACAAATAATACCGGATCTATGAGAATCTGTATCTCTATCTGGGAATGTTTCATCAGGAGAAGAAAAGACTTGGGGAGGAGAGGGAACATCAAAGCTGTTGGCAATCTCATGTTCAGTTATGGGAAGGAAAGGTTAGACTTACTCTTTTTGGCCCCAGAGGAGGGATTTGTTGAGAAAGAATTTTAGGTTGGATGGAAAGAAAGACTTCTTCAATAGTTAAAGATGAGTGGAATGGACTGGTATAGGAGGTAGTGAGTTGCCCATCTTTGGAGGTCTTCAGACAGAGGTTAGATGACCACCTGTAAGGAATGTTGTTGAAGGGTTTCTTGGTCAGGTATGGAATGGACTAGGTGACCTCTGAGATCTTCTAACTGAAAGATTCAATGACCCAATAACAGATGTAATTAATAATATCTCCTGAAAAATAGGCCAAGTGCCCATCTGATGCAATTACAGACCTTCTTTA
The DNA here is from genome assembly GCF_028583685.1 of Petaurus breviceps papuanus. NCBI lineage: Eukaryota > Metazoa > Chordata > Mammalia > Diprotodontia > Petauridae > Petaurus > Petaurus breviceps. The sequence goes on along the minus strand of NW_027187378.1, from coordinate 28,653,671 downwards.
AGGCAGCCTGACCATCTCATCCAGGTGTGGCTCTTTATTTGTTTGTTTGGATGGACCTGGGATTTTACCACTACAGAGAGCTCTGACTGTGGAAACCATTTCCACTGATACAGAATGCAACTCCTCATATAACATAACTTGTCATATGCTTAGAGAGGTGCCTGAGACCCCGAGAAAGGAAATCACTTGCCCTTGCTAGTGTGGATCAGAGGTTTTGAAGCTCTTAACCTTGGAGATCATGGTTCCATGATTTCATGACCAATTCCATCAGCTACTTAAAATTCTACTAAAGTAAACTAGTAGTGGAGAGGGAGGAGAGAAATGGGGGGGGGGAGACAGTGAGAGAGAGAGGAAGATATATATATGTATATATATACATATATATGTGTGTGTGTG